>NC_090927.1:303335987-303642931 GCF_040938575.1 Ambystoma mexicanum | reverse complement strand
GTATACCAAATCAAAGCTAAGCATACTATGATGCACACAATACCCTCACAGCCCACTGCTGGCATACTGCGCCTATAGTGCACACACTACCATCACAGCCCACTGCTGGCATACTGTGCCTATAGTGCACACACTACCATCACAGCCCACTGCTGGCATGCTTTGCCTATAGTGCACACAATACCTTCACAGCCCAGTGGCATACTGTGCCTATAGTGCACACACTACCCTCACAGCCCACTGCTGGCCTACTGTGCCCATAGTGCACACACAGCTGGTCTGATAGAGTGATAGCACATTAGCACAACGAGTAGAGCACTCGCTTTGACATTTGTGCAAAGCCTGCTGAGGCAGGTTCGATTCCCGCAGGGGCCAAACTCAGCCTTTCATCCTTCCGAGGTCGATAAATGAGCACCACACACCGTGGGAAATAAGCAGTGCTCAGATACCGGAGGGTTTGTAGCGCTATATAAAAAAAAGCACAAACAAACTACCGTCACAGCCCACTGCTGGCATACTGTGTCTATAGTGCACACAATACCTTCACAGCCCACTGCTGGCATACTGTGCCTATAGTGTGCACACACTACCCTCACACCCCACTACTAGTTCACTTTGGTCAGATCATACACATATCTTACCTTGCCAGTAACCTCCATGTATAACTCTCTCGTTTTTCAGAGTAAAGGGGGAGGTCATTTTTCGAAATATTGCATTCTTCCATTAATGTTTTCTTTAGCGCCTAGAGGCTGCATAGCAACATAGAAAAGCTACATTGGGTGTTTTTTCCGTGGACACATTTCAAATTGAAAGGGGGACTCTTGTCTTCTAAGTGCTGCATTCCTTGTTCACGTGTTTTCCCTAGTGTACCCTTTGCTTCTGCAATTCAGGGAAACCGAATCGGGATAATTTACTACAATCAAAGGCTGCATTTCCTAAGACAGCCAACAGATGTCCTTGCAAGATGTATGTAGGACGGTAAAATTACTATCTTGTGAATGGAACTCAGTAATGCAGTATTTATCTAGGGAGCAACTTGCAAAAAAAATGATGTTCCTTTACTTTTTAAATTATCCAGATAAACGTTTGCCTGTGGTAAGGTCCTTACAGAGGCAAACATGTATCTGTACCCTTTGCTTGTGCAATTCAGGGAAACTGAATCAGGATAATGTACCTGCCAATCAAAGGCTGCAGTTCCTAGGACATCCAACTGATGTCCTGCAAAGGAACTTGGAATGCAGGCCGCAGATCCACCGATCTTATTGATTTTAAAAAGTAAACAGATTTGTTTTCCAATTTCCTACATATATCTGTGCATGATTTGAACCCAAATAGATCGGAACACAGGTTCTGTCACTGTGCCTTCATCGTTTTACACAGCGCCTGTTATATTGTGGGAGGAGCCTTGCATGAACAGTTTGTGCATGCACCAAGCAATATATATGCATACCTAAAACATGTGCAAAATCCCAAACACTTTTCTTCCCTTCTGATGTATACGAAGACTCGTTTTTAGTGTTTATGGAGGTCGAAAATGGACACAACCTTGTACTCAAATGTAGATTTATCTTTAGTAGTTGGTCAAGAATGTTACAAAATCACACCATACCCCTTTAGAGATTATAACATTTGAAGTAGACTTTGTGCAAGCCTTGTTTTACAGTGTGTCTGGCACACATTTCCTGCAGCTGTGATTGACAGAAGTGCCGGCCGGCAGCCAGTCACAACATTGCGCAAATTGCAGTTTGCTTGACGCTGTGACTGGTTGGCATTTCTGTCAGTCACAGCTGCCTGACTTGATGATGGCTGGCAGACGCTGTCCTGTGGCATGGTGGACCATGGTGAACAAAAGGAATGTTATCACTTTCTCAAGCGTTTACACAAAACATAACATGCAACAGACACATGAACCCTCCATAAGTAGCATTTTCTGGAAAGTCGCGAATTGATGCGATTCACGGATGATGGTTTGAGGGCCACTTTTTTTTAGGTGAGGGGTGGGCCACTTTTCTGAGGCGAGGGGTGGGCCACTTTTCTGAGGCGAGGGGTGGGCCACTTTTTTTTTGGTGTCTGGGCCTATTTCTTGTCCCAGTCCGACCCTGGTTGCCCTGTATAGGGTTGCGGGATTGTTGGGTTTGAATTCACATGTTTCTTTTGGTGAGGGTTTTATCTTGTAGTCGATATTACGGTGGATGGATGCTATTGATGTGGATTGGGAGAAATGGCAGCATTGTAGGCGATTGAAGAGGTCTGAACAATGTTATTAAGTTAGGCAAGATCCGTTCATATCTCAACAGGCATAAAGCTGATGTGGCTTTATTACAGGAGACGCATTTGGATAGGTATGGCCTGCTGGCACTGAGGGTGCAGTGCAAAGGGGCGGTGGTTGGCACAGTTTTCTCCACCTACTCCAGAGGGGTGCTCATATAGATCAGAGGGTCCACAGAGCATGGTAGAAAAGGAAGTGTGAGGAACCAGGAATGAGACATGGACACGGGGGACTTCTGGTTTTGGCCATAAACTTTTATTGACACAAAAAGGGGTTGAAAAATGTCTCTGTCCCTACTCTTCGAGGTATTTCCCTACCTAAACCAAATCTAAAGGTCTACCCATTGTCAAGATGCCCAAAGCAAAATATCATTTGTCAAAATTACTATTCTGCCCCTCACATTGTAAGAATCGACTCTTAGGTGAAAAGGGAAAATGTATTTGGCAAGGAGTAGTGTACAAATGTTCAAAAGGGAGCGCGTATCTTCAACACAAGTTTCAGAAGGATAAAGTTCACAGTTCCAGAGGATGGTTCCTTTCACCTGGATTTCTGTTAACTCTGCTTTATACTTTTAAGAATATCAGTTCCTTGAATTTATTTCAACCAACACCACAACTTGTATGTAAAACAACTTGGCTATTATCCTGAATCTTAGTAGGATACCTGGTGTACTCTGCTGCCAGGTTTGTTTCCGCTTTAATACATTTCAAACACAGTCTTTTGCTATTCCAGATGTATCCTTCTGAGGACCTCCTTATGTGATGTATTTTACACACTGTCCGAATCGACCCTGCCTGGTGTGCTCTATTGCCATGCTTTCATATATGAACACATTTGCAACTTGAATCTGCCTGGTGTGCTCTCCTGTCAGGGCATTTCTCATGAATGCAATTGCAAGCCTGTTCTGGGTTTCTCCGTGCTCCGGTGCAGGAGGCTGCTTTTCGGTACCTGCGAATGCTGGGAAGCCTTTCTTACTCTTCTGGCATCCCTGCAGCGTACCATCTCCTGCAGTCTACTCTCCTCTGCCTCTTCTGTGAGCCGGTTGGCTCCACGGTACTCCCACCAGCCCAGCGATCCCTCGGTCAACAACGTGAGGAAAATACTTCTCGAGCCATCATCTCTCCTCTGTCAGCTGGTTCACGGGTTTAAATGTCCCAGCATCAAGTATGCACTCGCAACAACTAGGGCAGAGCTTGTGCTCCTGTTGTCCATTTATCTTCATTGCTTGGCTCAGCTTCCTTGTTACAGTATTTTTGATAGCAGAATGTGAAGTCCGTTTTTGATGACTTGTATGCAGAGTCTGGGAAAGTGTTCTCAGTAGTCTTGAAAGGCAAGTCTGTTTTTGATGGCTTGTATACAGAGTATGGAAAAGTATCCTCAGTAACCTTCATAGGTGTGCGAGGAGAGTTATGACAATATGCCATTAAGGCATGAGGAATGGAGGGGGCATCCTCAAAAGAAAAAGGGGGATCCCATGTCTCGTCCCATGATGCCGTGTCACTCCCCTGAGGGCTGCCTCCCCCCCATGTGATCCTCCCTCGTATAGCTGCCACCAGGGTCAGGATCAGGTAGCGGCTGCCTTCCCCTGGCCATATGGGAGAGGTCATCGCTGTAAAAGAAGTCATGACACCATCAGATTCATCACAGACAGGAGATATGTGGCTATACCTGCTGGGATACTGGGCACTCCACTGTTCCTTTTGGGGTAATATGCCCCCAATGTAGCTCAGGTTGTATTCTTTCAGTGTGGGATGTATTAACCCACTTATGCTCTGCCCTGCGGCATCACTGTGTGCTGATGTTGCCAGAATTATCAAAATGGCTGCAAAGCCCCTATGCGCGCCAAAACCTATGGAAATCGCGCCTTACAACACAAAAAGATGGCTGCCAAATCTACCATGCATGTTGTCAGTGGTGGAACGGAGACCTCACTGCTGAAACATGTCACTGGGCTTCACTACAAGTAAAAATGGAGAGTGCATGAAAAGCAGTGTTTTGCTGAAAGGAATCCAGAATCTTGTTTTCAAATCTTTTCCTTGGTTGCTGAAAATAAAGAATGCCGGTCCAAAACACCATCAAACATCCAATATTCTTGCTGGGTGTTACTAGTCACTTCATTCAAGAAATCATAATGAACAAACAATGTCATGAAAAGCGGAATTTGTCATCAAAACATTCACAGCAAATGTGCCTGCCTGTGAAATCTGTCAAAATCTGGGCGCAGTACCAGACGCTGCCTGTATGACAGCTGTCAGTAGCTTGAATCATAAGAACTAAACTTGTACCATTGAAATCTAATGTCTGAAAACTAAGTGACCCGTTATTGAGAGTAACCTAGGTTGTAACTATTTAAATCCCATGGTTTAGAAGATGGAATAAGTGTTCTAGCTGCTTTTTTGAAAATTGCAAGTGTGTGGGAGCGAGGGGCCAATGGGCCCCTCTCTACCATCACTTATCAGTACAAAACTTGGACCAATTGCCTCTAGTGGTGGGTACGCCCCTCGCCCTTATGCGATACTAACTTTTGGTTATATTCGCGTAGATGGGACCACCGAGCAGGAAACAGGGCATCCATTTTCTGTACCCACTTTCGACTCCATCTTGGTAACTAGGCCTCACTGCGAGAGTACAAAATGCATCTCTCCCTTTTGCCCGCCGCTGTAGCTCGAAGCATATGGCCCCCACCCTCGTCCCCACTCCAACCGGAAAACTCTGCGGCTCCATTCTCACGCTGAGGCCGGAGCTGCTTGCAACAAATAATAAATATAACACATCCCTTTTCCTCTGAGATCACTGTCCTGCATGTGAACCAACATGAGCCAAGCACAGGGCTCGTCCATCTCCACAAAAGTGTCCTTGTCCTCTTACCCTCGCCAGTTGAAACTTATTGCCATTCTAACCCTGTGTCCTTGCAAGGCATCCCTTTCATGTGCCAGACTGCCAACCATACTATGAAACCCACCCAGCAGACCCCCAACTAACATTAGACCCCTGTGCAGTATATTGTGCCCAATACTAACAAGTGCCACATACCTGAGATTCTTGTGAGACTAACCCTATAGTTCAATGACAGTATTATAGTGGTCAATGCCCTTAAACCTGTGACCTGTGTAACCCAAACGTGTAGATGGTATAAACCCTTGAGTGATTTGTATAACGGCATGATACACTACTGAGAGTCTTTTGATCAACTGTTATTTAGTGCATGCATTACTCAGAATGTATTTTCTCAGCTTAGATAGTGACCACCGTGTTTCACAGCGACCTGACCTTCACCCATCCGGAGCACAAATGTCTGACGTCAATCCTCCCGCCAACCAAGCATCCAACCCGGAGGAAGAGATGATGCCCACACCTAAGTCACCACCACGGCTGACCAATCCTGGTCCAACGTAGCATCATATGTTAAAAATGTAGATGTACTATATAAATCTGTTGTAACCTTGATGTGGTCAGAGCGCTCTAAGAGATCTAGATACATTTTTCCTTGAACTCTCGCAGCCTGCGCTTTTGTGCCTTATTCCCTGCCCAGGGAGTGTCTGTTTTATTCATTTTTACACATGTGAGTCAGGGTGGGCACAAACATTTGGTGACCCCCTGCAACGTGATCGGAGAGGTGCCTTGAGGCCGGCGGCGAGATCCGGACGCCCCCCAGTGAAACCATCGCCTCCGCAACCGACCAGCCTGTGCGCACTACGAAGAAGGGTCAAGGGTTCCCGGTTGACGAATAACTGACTGAAAAGCTGCTCGCCGAGGCGGGCCACGGCTTAGTTGGGGTGCGAGCCTGACGGGTCGGACTGCGAGCGGCGACCCTTGGGTCACCTGACTGAACACGCGAGTGCCGGTTGCGAAGGAAAGGTAAGGGGGAAATAGGGGGGGACAGGTGGTAACGGGTAGTAGGGAAGAGTAGGGCCTGTGTGAGTGATGATGAGGCTTTTCTGATCTATCCTTTATATGGCCATTAGGTTTTGGTAAGAAGTGAAGCGAAAAAGAGAAGTGGTATCCTAGCCCAAACGGGGTAGAAGGCGGCGCCGCGTAGCATTGTCTTGTCAAGTGCAGAATAAATAAGTGAAGATAAGGAGAAAATAGTAGGAGTCTCGTATATGGAGTAGACTCGGAGTAGTTATTTAGAACATTCTTTTTCTGGGTACGAAAGGATTCTTGGAAAAGACTAAGAGGGTGTAAGAGGTGGGGAGTGAATGAGAAGAGTAGGCGAAACAGGAAAGGGGTGGAAAAAAAGGGCAACGGGGAGAAAACGCATGCAGGCAGTGCATGTGTATGATCAGTGTTATATGTGCTTTTATGTTCCGTCCATTTTTTGTCAGGGATATCCAAGTACTATGATTAATTTGTGGTTAAAATGGTAAAATATGCAACAATGAACTGTTGAATTTGAACATGCAATAACTAAAAGGTTAACGTTGAAAAGGGGGGTATATATATATACATATATATAATTTTTGATACATACATGTGTATACAAATTGCAAGCAATTGACAAGACTCGTGGTATATTATCCAACTGGTGAAGAAGTGATTAAGGGGAAAGGGAGGTCGAAAGGTAAGTACAGACAGAGAGAGGGATGGAAACACATCGTCATGGGAGGAATAACACCACTAGCACATATTTGTCAGCACCTTACGTTATACAGTGAGAAAATACAAAAATACCATGATCAATGGTTGACGGAGATAAACGGATCTGGCCAGAGGGTGGGTTCTTCGACAAGAGTATTAGATCTAGTATCTACACTTGTTAGCAAGGTATAAGGGGAAACAACTGCAAAACATAAGGGAAGTACTAGACCTACGGTGAAGGTTTGAAGAAGTTACGCCTGCAGCAGAGGTAAGTAAAGAGAAAGTGAATGAAACACAGGAAGAGGTAAGTGGAACGCCAAAGGGCGAGTGCACAACCACTACAGCTGAAGGCGGTACAACTAAAATATATCCTCTAATGTCCAGACCAGCAGTAGGATATAGTGAGCCCCTGTACGTACCAGCATGTCCAACTCCTACACCTACAACAGGAGCAGTTGCCACAGCACCACCCCCCTATGATAAAGGAGGTTTGTATGGCCCAACAAGCACACCCCCCCGTGAATTTAGCACATATCACTGGAGAATTAGACCGCCAGCTAGCGCATGCACAGATGGAGATAACGCGGCTACGAGCGTTGTGCGACAGGAACCAAATGCTACTAGGGGGAGGAGAGGTGCCACCATTATCCATAGCGGATCTAACACCAACATTGAGCACAGCAGGGGAAGTGGCGCAAGCGATCTCAGAGCCAGCACAGTCAGTATCATCACAAGGAACACGCATACCACAAGGGCAAGAGAGAGTGGCGGTCAGGGGAATTCCTGTTCCATCTAAATGACAAACCCGTGAGGATTATACGCACACCCACCCCAGACAGTGAGAGAGGAGAAGGATGTGAAGGGAACAATGAGCAAGAATCAGAACTAGAAGAGGTGTGGAGTGACTTAGACGAATATGAAGAGGCAGCTGCCGAGACCGGGTCCCCACTGCCAAACCGCCGGTACCCAGACACACCATCGCCACCACTATGGCAGTGTAGGCTAAGACAGCGAGTTGGAAATATGATGGTAAGTAAGACAAAGAAAGGTGCGGTAAGTAAGGTAGGGAAGAAACACAAGTTACAAATGCCATTGATACATAAAGGAGCAGGTAGGCCACATTACATTCCGTGGGCTCAAATGGATAAAAACAACTTGCTAAAGGTCCTCCCCCCACTGTCGGGAGGGGCTGGGCAATGGATACACGCCTTTGAGAAAAACACAGCAGGAGTGCCGCTAGCGATAGGGGATGTGAAGAGCTTATTAGTGTCAGCAATTGGTGATCAAGCAGACGCAGTGTGGGAAAAGGCAGGATTTCCCGGAGTAACGATGAGTTGTGACCGCCACAATGGATCGGCGTTCAATAATGTTCGAGCACAGGTATGGGATGCATTGAGGCGCACGTTTCCGGATATTCCAGATTTACATTTGGTGATGCAGTGCACAATGGAGGAGAACGAGGATCCTACGCAATTCATACTACGGGTGCAGGATTTATGGAGAAGCGAAACTGGCACGGCGTGGAACCAGTCCACCGCCTTGTTTTATTTTATCATCAAGAAGGGGCTCCTGAAGGAGGTGCAGAAGGCCTTGGACAAAATAGCTGGGATAGAAGCCAAGGGCTGGCCTGAAATACAGAGTATAATTGTGCACCACTGCAGGAGGATCAAAGAGAGAGAGAGAAAAGGAGATAGCACAAAAAAGGCTGGCAGACGAGGCGAAGCTGGTACAGAACAAATTAGTGAAGGTCGCCGCCATCAACGCCAGCGCAACCACAGACCGAGAAAACGAGGGGGACGAAGGAGCGGGAAACAGACCAGCAACAATAGCAGCACTGCGGGCCGCAGGAGGACAAGGACAGTGGAACGGCGAAGAGCAATACGGTGGGCAACACTGGCAAGAAAGACCAGCTAGAGGAAGAGGTGGGTAACGTGGCCAGAGAGGGGGGTTTGGAGGCATGGGAAATAGGGGATTTGACGGCCAAGGAATGAGGGGCGGACCACAAGGGTCATGTTGGAACTGTGGGAGATGGGGACACTACTCTAGAGATTGTAGAATGCGGCCTTCAGGGTATTTCCAGGGGCAACAACCCATGGAGAACGAACAAGGTTGGGGATGTCCACACCCAGGAAGCCCCTACGGACTACCGATGGGAAGTGGGAGACAGCAAGACTACTGCTATAATGAACCCCAGGTACAGCAAGGACAGCAACCACCACCACAACCAATGGCAAGACAAAATGCAGTGGGAAGCGCAACCAATAATTGTTATGCAACATCTGCAAACGGTGCGCCCACACCGTACAGTGGTGTGACCGTGATCGGAGATAATGTCTTCTCCGTGCCAGGGCAAGAAAGACATTCAGATTAGGACAGCCCACACGGAACACTTGCGTGTCCAGTCCTATCCACCACCCTATGTGCAGAAGAGGAACCACTAGTGCGGGCAGAGATACGAAATAAGCAGTTTATCTTTATGGTAGACTCTGGAGCAGAGAAATCATGTCTTATGGAAGGGCGGTTTCCGGTCTCAGGCAGAAACTTAGAGACGCGGGGGTTCTCTGGGGCTATTTTAAAAGTTCCTTACACTAAAGATCTTGATATAACGGTGGGGGGAAAAAAACGTGCGCGCACCCTTACTGTACCACGAAGACGCGCCAATAAACCTGCTGGGTAGAGATTTCTTGAGCAAATTGAATATGGCGATCTCCTTTACAGAACGAGGAATAGTGTGCTCAACACCAGGAGTATGCCCAGTACGAGCAATGTTGATGATCAGCGCAGTGATGAATGAAGTTGTGGTGCGAGGAGTATCCATTGATATAAGCATGTTCATATATGGTATCAAGGTGTTAGCACGAGTGGTGCCAGAGATAACGAGAAAAGAATGGAGAACACCATCAGATTTCATATTCCGCCCAATTGCACACACAGACATTGTACCAGGCACAATAATGTCCATAGACATTGAGGCAGTTCAAGTATCCAGCAAACGTATTGTGGTCATAGGACTGGACGCGCAGGGGTGCGAGTGGAGGACTGTGTTATGCATAGACCCAAACATAATGCTACGAGATATAACAGATGAGGAATTGTTCACTGATGGTGAGGATGATGGAGAAATAATAATAGAAATAAGCATACCATGTGATATTATGGTCCAATACAGAGAGGTACATAACCCATTGATGGCTAGCGTTAAAGCCCCACTGACTATATTTGAGGAAGACATGACAAAAGTAGCGCCTGAAATTTGGACCACCGGGCCCCACGATGTAGGGCTACTGCATGAGGTGACACCAATAAAAATAAAACTCAAACCAGGTGCAATGCTGCCGAGAGTAAAACAATATCCCATATCAAAAGAAGCAGAGGAGGGAATTAGAGAGACCATAAATGCACTCCTGAAACAAGACATCATAGTGCCATCAACCTCCCCATGTAATACAGTGATTTTCATGATCAAAAAAGCAAAGGGAGGGGCGTGGAGGATGATCCAAGATCTCCGCCCACTCAATGACGTCATTCAAAAGAGTTCCCATTAGTGCCTAACCCGGCATCAATATTATGCAGTGTGCCAAAAGAATCAACATGTTTTACTGTAATTGACTTGAAGAATGCTTTCTTCTCCATACCACTCGACCCAGGATCCCAGTACCCGACAGCTTTTAAAATAGGGAACAACAGGCATGAACACCGCCGACTCCCGCAAGGGTATTGTGAAAGCCCCATCATTTTTAACAGGGTGTTACGGGAAGACATTGGAAACATAGATGTAGAGAGCACCATCATTCAATACGTAGACGATTTGCTCGTCTGTAGCCATACAGAAGAAAAGTGCCAAGAAGACTCGATAGCACTACTGAATGTGCTAGCTGGCAAAGGATACAAGGTAGACAAAGGGAAATTGCAATACTGCCTTGCCGAGGTTGTATACCTCGGACAGTTAATATCAAAAGATGGGAAGCGAATACTCCCAGACAGAGCAGCTGCTATACGCAACATAATACCAAAAACTGTGAAAGACATGCACACATTTCTTGGCATTTGTAATTATTGCCGAGCATGGATCCTTGATTACGCGGCATATACACGCCCCCTACTACAAGCATTAAAAGAGGCACAGAAGAATAGGGCGACAATAAAATGGACGCATGAAATGATAATACAGTACTCGAAATTAAAAGACCTCATCGCTGACGCCCCAGTCCTCGCGAACCCAGATTATGAGAGGGAATTTTTCTTGTTTTCACACTGCAATGGGACACTGATGACAGCAGTACTGACACAGAAGACGTCACTAGGTCACAAACCATTGGCTTACTACAGTGGGACACTAGATCCAGTAATGCAAGGTCATTTCGCGTGCGAACAGGCCCTCGCAGCTGCAGCCTTTGCAATTGAAGAAAGTGCCACCATTGTCATGGGATGTTCGGTAATGCTATATGCGGAGCATTCCCTGTTCGCCATCCTTGAGCGATCAAAATCAACACTAATGACACAAAGAGCAACAGCATATGAAGTAATAATTTCAAGCCACAACATACACGTTGTGAGGTGCAAGACAGTGAACCCAGCAACATTTATCACCGAACCATGCACAACAGAGGACATACAGGAACACGATTGTGCCACATATGAGGGGGAAGGTGACGACATCCCGAAAGCAAGTGAGAATGCCCTACAGGAGGGAGAAATATATTTCATAGATGGGTCAGCATCAATAGACCCCAAAACAGGGGAAAAGCACGTTGGAATGGCGGTAGTGCGCATGGAAAAAGATGAATATGAGAAAATTGTGCAAAAGCGCCTCCCATCCCATTATTCAGCACAGGCAGCAGAATTAACTGCCTTGATTGAAGCCCTGCGCACAGCCAAAGGCTGTGCAGTGACAATATACTCAGACTCAGCCTATGCAACTAGCACGGTGCACTCAGGGCTGTCACGGTGGCGTAGAAGAGGATTCAGGAGGGCAGACGGTTCTCCAGTACAGCATGCAACATTGTTGAATGAACTGATAGATGCATTAGCAGTACCATCGGTAGTGGCAGTGGTGAAATGCCAAGCCCATACCAACAAAACAGACGCAATCTCATTGGGAAACGCGGCAGCCGACGCATCCGCGAAGGAGGCCTCGTATTTCAATGTGACACCAACACTTGAGTGCATCACAAAAGCAACCACCACAGATCCACGAGAGGAAGCATACAATAATACCCCAATAGCGCAGATAATAGAGTTACAATGACGAGCGTCGCAAGAGGAGCAAGAACTGTGGAGCAAACTGGGATGTACACAATCAGCCCAGATCTCATTTGGAGGCAAGAGACGACAGGAAAGGTTGTAATGCCCATAGAGTTACTAGAAATAGCATTCCAACAGTTGCATTTCCCCGGCCATGTAACGAAACAACACATTGCTGCAGACATTCAGGAACACTGGTTCGTCCCCAATTTACAAGAGCACCTGTCAAAATTCATTGTAGAATGCATAACATGCCAAACATATAATTCTGGAATTACATTAAGAACACTGCGTGGTACCTTGCCCCGACCAACAGGACCATTTAGAGAGCTCCACATAGACTATGCTGATATGGGAGGGCGGTGTAACGGAGCAATATATTTCATTGTGGTGGTGTGCCCCTTTTCAAGGTGGGTGGAAGCGGGCCCATGTCCCCACCCAGACGCGAAATGTGCGGCCAAGTTCCTCGTGCGGGAGGTGTTTTCACGATGGGGGATATGCAATGTGATTAGATCAGACAACGGTACGCACTTTGTGAATGACCTCTTTAAGGAAGTGACATCACGCTTGGGGGTGAAGCACAAATTATGCTCAATTTATCACCCAATGGCGAATGGAATGGTAGAAAAGATCAACGGATTATTAAAGAGTAAGTTGTCTAAGTTGTGTAACACATTAAAAAAGAATTGGGTGTATTGCTTGCCCCTAGCACTGTTCCAACTCAGGACGCAACCGTGTAAAGACCACCATTTAAGCCCCCATGAAATTTTAAATGGGAGGAGAATACACACGCCAGTATCCCCGATTAGAAGAGCATCGGATGCACACAGGGCTGCCACAGTGCTGGGGGAGGAGTTCAAGCAATACCTAACCCAGTTAACACGCGCAGTATGCAGCATAGCGCGACAAATAGCACCGCCTTTTACTGAAAATGTGATGACTGATACTTCTACACCGGCCACAGATAGTTCAAGCGGGCCACTAATGCCAGGGGCACATGTGTATGTCCAGGTTTCATGGCCCCTACGAGGTCATTTATAGTACACCCACCGCGGTGAAGGTGAAGGGATTGAAGTATTCGGTGCACTTATCCGATGTGAGGAGGGCACACAATAGTACAATCCCCCAGGAGGTGCAAGACAGCGCTACTGGGACAACAAATGAGGTTGAAAGAAAATGACAAAAGTCAGTAAAAGATTATGCAGAGATAAAAGTGATGATATGTATTTTGTTCTGCACAGCTTACTTCCTCCTCCTTTCTTTTCTGTCTCTTCCCCTCTCCTCTTCAATTGGCCAGCATATTGTCTATATTCCTCACCTACCTCTCCCTCTCTATCTCTATCTCCCACCTTCATTTTCTGATGGTTGTCTCTACAGCCAAATTACATGAGCAATAGAGTAACAGAACAAGCATGACTGAAAATAATGATTAAACGTGAAGTTGAACAAGAATGTAAATATATGTATATATTGTGATGACTTAACGAATTTATATCACCCCTGCAGGTGAACAATGGCCCAACGACCCAAAATCGGAGAGAGCGAATTAATGTTAGATAGGGATAGGGTCGCCTTTAGGGCTAAAAGGTTCAGTGATGTTGAATGCGTTTTGAAATGTGCTGCATTTTTTATGTCAGTAATGTTTTTTGCAGCTTGGTACTTTACCCTTTTATATCTTGTTGATGACATGCAAAGGGGGGGAGCGGGGCTAACATGATAAGAGAAGGATCGCAAATGATATGGACTGGGGTGAAGACTATATGGCAGGAGTCAAATGAAATTAATGTTAACAAATAGATGGAATGCAACCCTCAGAATACATCACTGTGGGATCAACAAGTGTGTCAGTGTTACATTTCGATGTAAATATGAGTAATGCTTATGGATATAACGAATATGATGGAGATTATTATTGGACAAATGATTTAATTAACACTAGTATTAATACACAATCATACACCCTACCTCACACAATATTGCTGCTACTGGTGAGGATACATATGCCATATTGAATAGTAATGATACAACATGGGCTGGGATGTTTCCAATACATTACAAAAGGGTGAAAAGCAATGATCAGGAAGGGAGGAGGAGGAGGAGAAAAAGGGGGGCGGGAGGGAAAAGATACAACATCTATCACGACCTGGGGTTAGATGAAATAGAAGATCCCCGCCACCCTGATCAATCAAATTAAATGGTATTCTGACATGAGTGCCACAGCGAAGCAAGCAACAAATGAGAGCTGCTACGTCTGTTCACTCATCCTGCATGCATCAGGAACACCGAAAATGTTAGTACCACAGGAAGTGCCCTTGTCGGAGGCCCAATGTTTAATTCATCTGGTTTTATGCAGAATAAAGAGCACATTACAGGCGCACACTGTCACATTGGAAAAGCTGGAGAATGAGAAAACATGCACAAGCCGACGCCAAGGAGTAATTTGCCTCGAGGAACCATTTCTTGTCATCAAGGGGACACGATTTGCAGAAAATAAATGGCACGAAGAAACAATACAATGCAAAGCCGAAGCGCTTCGAGGCCTACCAAATGACACTTTCCAATCGATAAAAGGGGCATGTGACCCCATCTGGTCGCAACATGTCGCAAAGCTAACATGGGTCACAGCATTAGAAAAACCTATCAAAATACAAAAAGAAGTGCCACATGAACTGTTTTTCCATGGGGAAGGGAAAGTGAACATGGGGGAAGCAAGGAGATGTAACAAAACGGTAATAATTCCTGACATGAAGAAAAGCACAGCTGCACTAATGGACAAGTATTGGGTTTGCGACAAGCAAGCTTACCTGCACCTCTCCGCATCGTGGAAAGGAACTTGCGCTTTAGCCACCCTCCACACAGCCCTGATGGTAATACCAGAGAGCCACATCCAAGGGTCAGTAGAGCAATCGGCTGGCATATCGGCAGCAGAGCAATCGGCTGGCATATCGGCAGCAGAGCAATCGGCTGAACCATCGGCAGCGCCCAACTAATAAGAACAGAAGGTCTAGCATATGAACTATTGTCAGAATATGAACTAAAGAAAACATTGACACGAAGTAAAAGATCCTCCAATTACATCTCATCCGAATCATCAAAACTCCTTGCTGAGATCCCGCAGAAATACAAGCTCTTTTCATCAGCAGATACATTCTTTGCCTCACTTCTTGCCCCTGTACTGCAAGCACGAGCAAACGCCAAATGGTTGCAGATAGTGCGCTGGGAGCTCATTCAATTGGCCAACGACACTGAAGAGGAGTTCAATGTGATGAAGATAGAGCTCTGCGCGTTTCGCCTAATGACAATGCTAAATAGATATGTCCTCGATCTCCTCACGGCGATGGACGGTGGTGTTTGCCGAAAAATTGGGGGGGCGTGTTGCACATTCGTGCCAACTGAAGATGCTGATAACGGGACGCTCTCCCATGTGATAAACGCAGTGCACAACCTAGGGGAAAGAATGAGAGCGGAAAGAGGAGCAGAAGAAAGTACATGGTTCGACAATTTGTTCAGCTGGATACCATTATGGGTAAATGTGGCAATGAAAATACTGATCCCCCCATCATCTTTTTTGTGCTCCTGTTCTTTTGTGTGTGCCAACTGGGACTACGGTGTTGTGAGAAAAGCATGCCAACCACAGCTATGATGATGGGGACAATGGGCCGACCGACAATGGTAGCTACCATGATAGATGCACAAATGCAAACAGGAGAGTACACCACACCACAATACAGAATGACAGCAATTTACAGGCAATATGGGGATATAGTGGATAATTTGCATTACACAACGATAGAGGAACCAAGAGAGTTGCAATGGTACCAAGAAGTATGGGTAGATCTAGATGGGGATGGAGGCATTTACTTAGTGTACCCCAGATGAATATGCCAGAAGAGGAAACAGCCTTATAAGCGTTTGCAGTGCTTGGATGCCCATAAAAGGTACCCCCGCGTGGGACGAGGCGGTGGCAGAGGTTGAGTACTACCGAAGGGAGAAGGAAAAGAAGTATTTGTTACTTTAGATGTAACGAAAGGGGGGAATGTGTGGGAGCGTGGGGCCAATGGGCCCCTCTCTGCCATCACTTCTCAGTACAAAACTTGGACCAAGTGCCTCTAGTGGTGGGTACGCCCCTCACCCTTATGCAATACTAACATTTGGTTATATTCGCATAGATGGAGGCCCTGTGTCCGAGCAGGACACAGGGCCTCCATTTTCTGTACCCCCTTTCGACTCCATCTTGGTAACTAGGCCTCACTGCGATAGTACAAAATGCATCTCTCCCTTTTGCTCGCCGCTG
Organism: Ambystoma mexicanum; assembly: GCF_040938575.1. Taxonomy (NCBI): domain Eukaryota; kingdom Metazoa; phylum Chordata; class Amphibia; order Caudata; family Ambystomatidae; genus Ambystoma; species Ambystoma mexicanum. Next base: position 303,626,546 of record NC_090927.1, on the reverse strand, counting down.
TAGCTCGGAGCACATGGCCCCCACCCTCGTCCCCACTCCAACTGGAAAACTCCGCAGCTCCATTCTCACGCTGAGGCCTGAGCTGCTTGCAACAAATAATAAATGTAACACATCCCTTTTCCTCTGAGATCACTGTCCTGTATGTGAACCAACATGAGTCAAGCACAGGGCTCTTCCATCTCTACAAAAGTGTCCTTGCCCTTTTACCCTCGCCAGTTGAAACTTATTGCCATTCTAACCCTGTGTCCTTGCAAGGCATCCCTTTCATGTGCCAGACTGCCAACCATACTATGAAACTCACCCAGCAGACCCCCAACTAACATTAGACCCCCTGTGCATTATATTGTGCCCAATACTAACAAGTGCCACATACCTGAGATTCTTGTGAGACTAACCCTGTAGTTCAATGACAGTATTATAGTGGTCAAGGCCCTTAAACCTGTGACCTGTGTAACCCAAATGTGTAGATGGTGTAAACCCTTGGGTGATTTGTATAACGACATGATACACTACTGAGAGTCTTTTGATCAACTTTTATTTAGTGCATGCATTACTCAGAATGTATTTTCTTAGCTTAGATAGTGACCACCGTGTTTCACAGCGACCTGACCTTCACCCATCCGGAGCACAAATGTCGGACGTCAATCCTCCCGCCAACCAAGCAACCAACCCGGAGGAAGAGATGATGCCCACACCTAAGTCACCACCACGGCTGACCAATCCTGGTCCAACGTAGCATTATCTTTTAAAAATGTAGATGTACTATATAAATGTGTTGTAACCTTGATGTGGTCAGAGCGCTCTCAGAGATCTAGATAAACTTTTCCTTGAACTCTCGCAGCCTACGCTTTTATGCCTTATTCCCTGCCCAGGGAGTATCTGTTTTATTCATTTTTACACGTGTGAGTCAGGGTGGGCACAAACAGAAGTTTGTTTTAAACCAAGAAAAAAAATGTAACAAAATGACATTGAATTTAAGCTGCCTCAAAGCCACCCAACCAGTATGATAGCTTCACCCCCATGAAGGCCAGGAAATCACACCTGTGTGAGGATAAGATCAGGGGAGGAGAACTAGGGCTGCAGCAGAAGGGGACAATGGACTTTCTCTGGCTGAAAGGATATGCAGAGTGTGAAGAGTCATAAACGGCCTCTCCCAGAAGGAAGGGGGCAGAGATTGCTTTGGAGCTGCCAGAAGGAGAAGGAAGCAGGGACAAACCACCATTTGCTGTTTAATAAAGGCAAAAGTACATTTTTAAAAAGACTGATAAATTACTGTGGAAAATTGTGAAAAATATGCCAACAACAGATTTGTTAATGTGATTTCTGGATGCACGGTTTAAGAGATGCCAGAACTCAGATGTTCTGGGAAGTAGTAGCAGAAAATATTGTTTTACACCAAATGTATTTATACCAAAAGCACGAAACTTCATACTCTTATGCCCATATGCAATGCACACAATTGTATAAATTTTTGGATAAACTAGATATTGTGTTGCGGCCAAAAAGGGCAGAATTCTGTCAAAAGCAGACACAAGATCTGACAGCGACGAGGTTTGGAAGAGTATCTGCCACACAAAATATGTGATTTATATATGTTATTGTTATAAAGATTGCACACATGTAAATATGTATTATACCAAAAATAGATTTTATGTTTAAAGGGACAAGGGGAGGATTCTCTGGCTCATAAACCCACATCATCATGGGGACACCCTGGTTTCTCCTCCAATCAAGGGAGAGAAGAGACTCTAGCCACTCGCCTGCCTAAGGGGCATGCTTAGGATAATCCAGCACACACCCCCGTTATCACATGCATAAAAAGAGACAGCTGAGGACTTAGAAAGACACACAGATTCACCCACTATCCTGATCCTGGCGAAGCACCCTGCGAGAGAACCATCTATTTTAATTGCTCCTGACTCCAGAAACTTGGCAAGCAGAACGGCCCATTCCATTAGTTGAACCATTTTCAACTAGGCCTTGAAATTCCAGAACCTCAGAAATCTAAGGGGAACAAAAGAAACAGGCGGGCTGTGCTGTAACTGCTTTCCTGCTAAAAGAATCCTTACCAGAGCCAAAAGATCCTATCCAGTTGTGCTGTGACCAGAGAACCATTGCAGACCCGATCCAGTCCTGTGCCGAGCTAGGACCAGAACCATTGCAGATCCAGTCCAATCCGGTGTGCCCAGCAGTCTGTCCCAGAACCAGAATTCCTGACCAGAATCCCTGAGGTTCTGTTTGAAACCCAAGTAGTGAGTATCTATAGATAGGACTGTGTCACTAGCATATGTACTGTCCATAGTAATCCCCTATCCAAATCCATCCTATCTTGTTTTCAGAACCTGCATTGTTAGAAATCTTTTTGAATTGCCTGAACTCTCCATCTCTATCTTATCCCTACTATCTTCCTTCTGTACTAGTATTGTTAAAAATATCTTTGCGCTTATATATTTCATCTGAAGAAGGCAAGCTCCTCGGCAGGCAGTCGCCCTGATCCAGTGGCTGTGCTCCCGTGTGGTATTTGCTTCTTCATAGTCATCCCCTAGTATAAGAAATCCCATTTGTCTTTTAAAAGCATTTCCCTGTTTTCCCACTCTTGTGCCTATCTCAGAAAAATGGCCGCCACTAAAACGACCATAACTTTCTCAATTTACATGCTAGAAACGAAAGTTCAACTTCTACTTGTAGGTCACATCCACAGCTTTCCATAAAACCGCATCTCAAATCCATATAGTTTTCCCGCAATCGAGATTACAGCGCATGGAAATGTTTGCAGCAAATTTTGACTTAGGACATTTCTATCACGTGTAAAACAGCTTTTCATTGCACCCGACCTCAATTTTAAGTTTTCACATTGACTATTAGTGTCAATTCATTGCTAGTATTTGTCTGCAACTATCTAAAGCGGCTCCCATTATAATTTAAACCATTTCACCAATTTAAGCCATATTTAGTGTTTTACCCAATCCATTCCCACATAACTTTAAAACCATTTTGACAGTTTGCCAATCAATTCTGTTTCTCTCTCGTGTTGCTGGGGGGAAATTGGGATTGATATTTTGTTGGAATTCTGCATTCCTGAATACCTGCTCTCTCTATCTCTTTATATTGCATATTGGGGGGTTGAGGGGTGCGCAGGGGGAACGAGTAACCACATTACCATTTGATTGACACGCGAAAGTATTAATTCTGTGCTGCATTGTTTTTGCCCATTATTACTCCTTGTGATTAAAGATATTGCTTAGTGTTACCTCGCCCCATTGGTGATTATTGTATAACCATCAAACATAGTGTGATTATTTTGTGAACTACATAAATAAATATTTTAACTTTGCAAACCAGCCGATTCCTGGTTCAGTGTGACCGGGGGGGGTTCCAAGAGAGGGGCGTGATATAAGTGGTACATCGTTTAGAATAAAAGAACTTTTGGACACAAATAAATAAGGATTTCAGTTGTGCATTACACGCTAGGCGTTGACTTAGGTGAAGTGCCGGAATTAAATCACTTACATCAGGGGATGCAGGACCTCTTGATGCGGCATAGGAGCTGTTGGATTGCACACTGGATGTGGCCAGTACTACGGTCATACATCAAAGAACTGCAACAAGAACACTAGCGCAGGTGGTAGGTGATCTTCTTAGAGATGCTTGGCAGGTGTTGCAGAGGTGAGTGTAGCTACTCCTTTTCTGCAGTCCATGGATCCTACTCACATATTGGCTATGCCTTTGTGGGGGAGGAGAAATTTGATTGGGTTGCGTCAGCGAAGTATTTAGATAGGACACAGTCGGATCATTCTCCCATTTTGGTGGAGCTGGTTAGAAGAAATATCCACCAACCCATACCCAAGTGGAAGTTTGATAACCAAATGTTGGAGGATGGCGTGTTTAGGACTTCGCTAGTAGATGAGATTCGTCAATTCTTGGAGGATAATTATTGGGGCACAACATCAGACAGATCAAATGAATGGGAGGCATTGAAAGTCTTCATTAGGGGTATATAGGGTTCTCACTTAGGAAGTCAAAGACCTTGAGTTAAAGGTGACAAGGCTGGGGCAGAAATTGGCACGAGGGGTGGTGCGTCATGCAGGATATGTGGCCCAGCAACACTCAGAGGGAGATAAGGTGGGTAAGCTGTTGGCGTGATTGACTAGGAAGGAAGATGGGAATCAGCTATGTGATGGAATAAGAGGCCCAGGTGGGGCTCTCATCAGACAGAGAAGGGATCTGTGCCAAGTTCCTGTACTTTTATGCTGCTTCATATGAGAAAAGGGGAGGTGTTGATGCTTGGCACGGTGCATTGATGAAGCTGGTCTTGTGACACTGGAAGCAGAGCAGCGTGAATGGCTGGGCAGAGACTTGGATGGGCACAAGGTGATTAGGGCTAGTTAACAGCCTGTCATGGGGAAAGACGCAAGAGAGTGATGGGTTGACAGTGGAAGTGTACAGACAGTATGTTGAGATCTTTGCACGTAAATTACTCAAGTTATTTCATGAAGTTAAGTGGACTCCCAGAGTCCATGCTGGAAGTGCTGGTAATAACCCTGCCCAAGGAGGGGCGACCCCACTGAGTGTCTGTCATATCACCCCCTGTGAATGATTAATGTGGATGTGAAAATTATGTGCAAAGTCTTAGCAGGCAGTTTGTCTCCATACATGCAACTCTAGTTCATTCGGATAAGACTGGATTTATTCCGGGTAGGTACACTATGCACAATTTGAGGCGAATTCTGTTGCTCCTGGATAATACCAACAGCCTGTAGAGAGGTTAGCAGTAATCAATCTAGATCTGATCAAAATGGTTGACTATTTCATGGAAGTTGCAGTGGATGGTGCTGGAGAGAATGGAACTTGGGACCCGCTTTATTGAATGGGTGAAGCTACTGTACAGTGGCTCGACTTCCAGGGTCCAAGTTAATGGGGTGATCTCTTCTCCATGGCAGGTACAGTGGGGGGGGGGGGGGTGAGGTAGGAGTGCCTGCTCTCCCGTTGATATTCGCTCTGGTAATCGATCCCCTAGGTAGCGTGTATCGGAATAGGCACTTGGGTACTGGTCACTTGCTTCGGGGGGTAGGGGGGGGACGAGGCATTGCATATCTATGTACGCGGATGATGTGCTCTTGTACGTGCAGGAGCCTGGAGTGAATCTGCAGCAGGCAATGGCCATTGTGCAAGAGTTACGAGAGGTATCAGGATGGGTCATTAACAAATCTAAGTCAGTTGTATGCGCATTGCCTATGGATTCTGTGGGTGAGTTGGAGCAATTCGGGATGGAGACTCAGACTGGAGGATTCAAGTACCTGGGAATACAAGTTAGCACAGACTAGATGCATTCCCAGAACATGGGAAAGTTAATCACTGCCTTTGAGATGTTAACTGAATTTTAGATCCAATTTCCCCATCTCATTGATGGGTTGCTTGGTGCTGGTGAAGATAATGCTACCACGGTTGTTATATGTGTTTGAAGTAATGCCAATGGTTCTGAAGTCTGTGTTTTCGTTTGTTACATAGAACCCCATTTAGGTTGTTATGGAAGGGGAGGGGCTCTGGGAACCCTAAAATTGCCGGCAGGTAAAGGGGGAATAGGAGCGCCAGACTTCAGATCATACTGTGGAGCATCGACATTGCAGCATATGGTCGATTGGTTTGTTGAGCTGCTTAGGGATCATAATACTGGGTGGATTATGCAAGAATCAGCGCTGGATCAAGTCTTGGAATTGTTTGATGGATAGGAGAATGAACCTGTGACTATTTGGACTTCAGTGAGTACCATCAACTGGGTATGGTGGAAGGCCACCAAAGGGCTGGGACAGAGGTTTACCTTTATGCCCATTGTGCCTTTAGGCTGTAGTAGATTGAGATGAAAACCAAGCAGGCAATAGGGGGTTAGGCTGGGACTACTGGGATGGGGAGATGCCATTGATGACTTGTAGGTTGACGACAAGGCCATAACCTATTCAGAATTGCGGCCGGCACACTTGGAGGTTTTGCCTGAGCTTCTGGAATTTGCACGTTTAATGGCTGGGGTAAGAGAAGCATGGGATGGCTTTCCAGACAAGCCATGTATTCACGGGGTGAATAGTGCATTGTTGATACTAGCAGAAGGGGGAAAGAAGGTCTCTGAATGACATGCTGCGGACGGACAGAGCTGAATGTGACATCAGGGCAGGGAAGCTGAGACTCAAATGGGAAACAGATGTAGGAAACCAGTTCTGGGATGGTGGTGAGTGGAATATAGTTCTCGAACATGCAAAGGTCTCTAGGAATGTTAAATGTCAATGGATCCAATATAAAATAGTACGGCAAGCTTATACTACTCAAAGTGGTTAAAATGGTCTCTACGACAGAGCCAGCTGGCTGGAGATGCAAGAAAGAAATTGGGACCTTTTTACACAATTTTACACAATTGGTGATGACATGATAGGGTTGGACAGTTCTGGGAGATGGTTTGTTCAGAATTATTTAGATTGGTTGAGGTGAGGTGAGGGTCCACACTTCGGTCAAACAATGCCTTTTATGACTACTATCTTAAGGGAAGGGCAGAAGGGCTACACCGGTGTTTAAAGTCCTACCACTGGGATTACTGCTTGCTAAGCGGATGATTGCCATGGCATGGAAGGTGCCAGGGGGACCTATGATAGGAGAATGGCACAGGGCGATGCGCAAGTGGGTGAGGGTGGAACGGTATCTGGGCTATCGGGGGCCCCATGAGGTCGAGGGCAACTTGGAAGCCAGCTCAGATTTTAGACAACCTTAGAGTGGCACAATGGGTTTATTCATGTGATTGGCTGGGCTTGGCAGGATGTGGAATTCTGGAAGGTCGGTGCTGAAGATTGCTTGTAACTAATGGACAGTGTAAATGTTTTTGCTATATCTGGAAACATTGTTCACAAACAAATACTATTGCATATGAGGTTTGCTTTTTTGTATATGACGCCATGACAGGTTTTTAAGAAAATGATAAATAAAGAATTAAAAAATTATTTCAAGAACTTTCCCCTGTCTGTCCCTGTGGCTAGGGTCACACAGGGAATAGGAGGACCGTTTATTTGAGTGGTTTTCCTCCTTCCTCAAAGATAGACTTGAAATATATGCAATCCAAGGTTTCCCAACGGTTGATCCTATTCACTCCATGCCCTTAAATAGACTTCCCAATGTTAATTTGAAGTAAACCTTTTTGTTCATTAATTTCCTTGTGCAGCATACCTATAAATTCAGCAATCTATAAAATAAGTGAAATAAAAAGTCTCTAGATGAAATGCACCTCATCTTGAAAGTTTTATCTTTGGACAATGTGACTAAACTTAAATTGTTTTTGTCTCAATTAGAATGCTGAATGGAAGCATACTCTCTGAAACTGAGGCAATACGGAATTCCTACAATGTAGTAAAGTCAATATAAATATCTCATGAGAGGACACAAGCAGTAGATTTGGCAAAGAAAATGTGCAAAAGATCACATCTTGAAAAAGGATGGCCCAATAGTCTTTACCTTAATCATATGAAAAGCAAAGTAAAGAGGTAACATCCTCTCCCACTATATCTCTGCGGGCTGTACCGCCGGCGAAAGTGCCATTTGGGGTTTGGTCTGTGTTATTTTGTCAAGCAGGAAAATAGCAGGATTTGTATACTCTGCCTCACGCTGGAGTATAAGTGAACTAGAAAAAACAACGAAAGAGAGAAGGGAGAAAAAAAAAAAAAAGACAAACCCAGAAACACCACGCAGGGTTTCAGCACCTGTGTTTCAGCTCCAGTGGGCATCCGAGACCCTGAGGGCTTCACGGTTTGGTGGAAGTGGGCACATCCGTACCTCACTTAATGGGAGGGTAGGAGTTTGACAGGCGATGAGGTTCGGGCCGCAGGTGTCTTTTTAGGTGGCTGTTCCCATGAGCACCAGGCCACACGGTGCTTGTTTGTGTGCATTTTCAACCAGTGACTGGGACTTGGGTGAAGCAAACGAAGTGAAGCATCACATCCATCTGAACGACAACACCTCCTTTCGAGAAAGGTCACGAACATTAGCACCGGCTGATGTGGAGGACGTCCGGCATCACCTTGAGGAATTGCTGCATGCAGGTATCATCCAGGAGTCGAGAAGCCCTTATGCTTCCCCCATCATGGTGGCACGAGGAAGAACCATGATGTGCAGCTGTGCATTGACTACCGGCGGTTAAACAGCAGAACGGTGCCAGACCAACACACCATTATCGTGTCTGGAGTCCTGGAGTTAATAACAGATGCAGATGCACTGTCCCAAAGACCCACCACTGACGACAGCGCAAGTCCATCCCTAGCAAGATGGCCTCTGTGGCCACTATGAGAGCCATTTGCAGGAAAGGAACCTGTCAGCCAGCTGAACCAGCTCGTGTTACCGACTCCTAGGGGTGCGGGCGACACAAAAGGGGGTCCCTGTGAGCTATTGTGACGCAACCAGTCTAAGGGCTCCTGAACTGTCACACCTGAACCAGGCAGACGTGAGACAAAAACAGTTGCAAGACTTGGAACTACGCGAAGTGCTGCAAGGCAAAAAGAGCGGTGCAACAGGGCCACCAGACAGCAGGAACCTGCCCAATCACCAGATATATCGCAAAGAATGGAAATCGCTAGTGATGAAGGGAGGAGTGCTTTACAAGGAGAGCCAAATCAAAGGGCGACTTATACACCGACTGGTGCTGCCACAATCATGACATCCACTGGCCCTGTGCGCCCTTCATGACCAACATGGACACCTGGGAAGTGAACGGACAGAGTTAGTACAAAGCCGATTTTACTGGCCGCGCCTAGGCCCAGAAGTAGAGAGTATTGCCACACCTGTGCCCGATGCATCACCTGAAAAACTCTCAGCCATCTAGCTGCAGCGTTTCAACATCTACAGAGCTCTGAAACCATGGACTTAAGTTTGTGTGGACTTCCTGAGCCTTGAAATAGACAAGAGCCGGGAACAGACCACTTTACCCGATATGCCCAAGCATATCCCACCAGAGATCAGAAAGCGGCTACTATAGCGAATGTACTCTGGGACAAATTCTTTGTGCATTATGGCTGGCCTGCTCATCTACATTGTGATCAAGGGCGAGACTTTGAATCCAAACTCATGCAGTTGATTGGGGTAAAGAAAACCAGGACATCCTCCCAACACCCACAAGGAAATGCGCAAGCTGAACGTTTCAATTGCACATTGTTGGGTATGCTGGGGACACAGAGTGCCAAAGAGAAACTGAAGTGCAGACAACATGTGTCCACTCTAGTTCACGCCTACAAATGCAGAAGGAATGACAGCACTGAGTTCCCCCCATATCAGCTGATGTTTGGGAGAGATGCCAGGCTACCAATAGACTTGAGCTTTGGGGTCTCCTCAGATGGAACTGGTGTAGAGAATTATCGGAAGTATGTGAGAGACCTTCAAGACCAATTGTCCCAAGGATTTCAACTAGCGCAAGCTGCTGCCGAACTGAATGCACAGCAAAACAAGAGGGGGTATGATAAAGTCAGGTTCCACAACCTACAACCTAGTGATCGGGTACTCATCAGGAGTTTAGGAAAGAGGGGACGAAACAAGTTGGGAGATCTCTGGGAATCACAGCCATACCTAATTGAGTGACAGTTGACAGGGTTGCCTGTGTTCAGACTGAGAAGGGAAGGCCCCCCTGCGGAATGTGAAGCCCCTCCACGCGAATCACCACCCAACTATCGGGAATGGTGTGGAAATGGATCCAACTGTTGCTGAAGTTCTTCTTTCCCCCAGTAAGAGGATGACCAGAACTCATCAACAGGAAACACTCCACAGGGAAGTCCTACACCCTGCAGGCCCCAGTACTGTAGTCTGTAGCCTCTAACTCAATAGAGAAGAAAAATGCAGAGGATAAAGAGCCTCCCACCTCAGAAGTAGCCCAAATGCCCTCAGACATACAGGTCAGTCAAGAAGAAGAGGAAAGAGATGACACTACGGAGAGCCTACACATAGCCTACTAGAATGCAAGTGAGGATACAACTCCAGGTCCCTCAGGACAGACTGAGAATAGGAGAGAGGTATCGGCTTTTGGGGACACTGACGTTTTCTTCCCAACTCAAGAAGAACCCAGACCAAAGCCAGACTCTGCAACTATAGACAGGCCTCCTGCATCAATAGCCCATCAAGAAGCAGCATCTGAAGGTCATTCAGAGGCATATGGGGAGCTCCGGAGATCTCAACGAGAGGTAAAATCCATCAGAATGTTGAGCTAAAATGCTCCTGGATCCCAAACTGAGGCTATCAGAAGGGGAATTCCTGTTCAAGCTACGACATGTACAGATTCACAGGCTAATAAGTCAATCTGTTATGCTCCACCATGATGGAATGTACCATTTATGTGGAATAAGAATTGTCAATTTTTGTTATCTGTGCCCATTGAATGAACTAAACTCTTAGGGACAGGGGTTTTGCCCGACAGGGGGGTAAGTGTAAACCGTATTTAATTTGGGGGTTTAATCAGACTCGTCGCAATCAATAGGTGTATGTATGTGGTGTTGGGTAAACACGCCTAAATAATAAAAACAGAGAAAATAAACCAAAACATATACATTGGGTCACATTGCCTGTGAGGTATTGTGGTGCGTGGGGAGTTTTATGTGTTTACATGCCTGGAAAGTATTTTATGCCTTTCATATGTTGGGGTGGCTGTGCACACTAAATAGGCGTTTTGTTCCCACCTGTTTATTGTTATTTCAGTCACCGGCAGGCATCTGTAGTTTTGGTGTGGAAACAGTACGACTTGAGTAATTTGGTTTCTCCCAATCCGCAGGGGGAAGCGGGACGTCTGAGGAGATTTGGTAACTTTCTCTGTCAGCACGCCTTCGTGGAGTCTGATGTGGGAGCGTCAGGGGAATCACAAAGGGAAACTCAGTGCGGACAAGGGGAGAGATGCGTGAGGGACAGGCTGCCTTGCCTGTCCGTTAGGCCTTGGTACCTCAGTATCAGAGGCCTCTCCGGGCTGTGTTGTACGAGGTCACCCACATGGTCGAGTAGCCTGAGGCGGATGGTGTGAGGTGCTGTGTGGCAGCCCTTGTTTGGGCCTAGATCGGCTTCTGTGTTGCCCGCACTACAATAGTAGCCTTGCCTATCACCTGCGTTCGGTGGGGGCGAGTTGTTCTTTCCATGGCCGACGGAAAGGAAGGTAGGAGGCTGATACTCCCTTTTCTTGGAAAAAGAGAGTTGGCCAAATACTCTTTACTTTAACCATATGGAAAGTAAAGAGGTAACATCCTCTCCCACTATATCTCTCCGGGCGGTACTGCCGGTGAATGTGCCATTTGGGGTTTGGTTTGTTTTATTTTGTCAAACGCGAACCTTGCATGTGAATTTGATGAATGGAGGACACCACTCTGGGATTTGATTCTCTCTCTAGCACTACCCTACTCTAACATTAGCTGCAGTCTATCACAGACATTACTCACTTAACACGGGACAAATATTACACACACACAACCCCCCCCCCCCCCCCCCCAGACCCCTTGGCCGAAAGCCATCCGTAAAAGGCGGCAATATAGATACACTCTGAGCGAGACATTGACCCACGCCTCCTCAGCCTCCTTTCCTTACTCAAGCAAGCACTGTGTGGATTGGTTGGAACGGTGCTCATGGGAAAAAGACCGATTTTCTTTTGATCGGAAAACCAGCATTGTAAAGGTATTTTTCTCTTGAGACCTTTAAAATGCAGTTTTCCTTTTTTATTTTATATTCGTGGGGTTTCACTCCCCAAGCCCCCATTGTTGCTCCCCGCCCACCACTGCCACTCCCCCAAACCAAAACACATACTTCCACACACCCACACACCCGTTCTCCTGGTCCTGCACTTCTGGGCTCTGACCTGCCTGTCAGGCCCTGCGTGCACTTGTGTGGCAGGGGCATGACAGTTTGTTTTAAAAAGACTGCACTGTGCGTCACAGAGTGGTCTTTCTAAATTGGTCTTTTAGTGAAAAGATCGTTTTAAAAAGATATGATTTGAGCATATGATTTGGGATTGTTATGAACTAAGATCTTTCTGGAGTGGGGTCACTAATAAGATGAATGAAGTTCTTCTGGTACATCTGGACTTTGATTATCCGACTATAATTTTAGGAGAGGATGACATGGTGGATGATCTCTCTTTTCCACAGAAATGTTGGTTTTTCAGAGCGTCAAATTCTGCCAAGAAAATTATTTTGAGGAAATGGAAAGGTGATGTTAGACCAACATATTTAGAATGGATGGATGATTTGAGACAAGTAGCTAGAATGGAGAGATTGATTTTGTACAAGCATAAGAAAATGAACTTGTTTGATCAAATCTGGGGTAGATTTTTGGATTTATGAGACTGTAATCTTCCTAGGTGAATGCAATTCAGTTTTTTGCGCTTTCCATTCATGAATGTGAAGATCCTGGCTTTTATGTATGTTAGTGTATTGGTTGTATAGCTTGTGTTGTATTTATTTTAAAATGTAATAAACATGCAAATAAAAAAAAATCTTTTCACTTCGGACCAACTTTTCAGTAAGCAAAAGGTCCAACATCTGGGCAAACCAGTCATCAACTGTGAGAACACACAGGGATTTCAAATTGGCATCCTTAGTGTTTTTCGTCAGGAAGTTTAGTAATTCATTTGTCATTTTGTGGGCTCATGGGATAAGACACTCCTGCGCTACCACTGGGCTAAGTGTATTTTCCCAATACCACCTCTATTTGTTATGGTACTAGGATGTATACTGCACACCACTGACATTTGCATGGTGTCAATGTGTTCCGACATATATGAAAGGGATTGGTAGCTTAGATTAGCGGGAGATGGGGACTGAGGGAAAATGCAAGATAGCTTTGCTGCAGTGCTGATGCATGAAGACTGGAAATATCATGAGTTCTGCATGCAGATATGTTTCTAGGTGTTGTATGTCAAGAACATAGAGGCATGTATATCAAGAGGCCACTTGTGCTCGAATGCATTGGTCAAGACTGTGATATTACGTTGGCAATAAATGTGTAGCGTTATGTTGTTTGATGTCCTTTGGAGGGGTTATTTACTTGACCTGTGCAAATTGATTAGTTGATATGCATACAATGTTTATGATCATAAAGCTTGAACATGCAAATACAGCAAGTGTCAACAGAAGTTCTGCTGATCTAATCAATTATTCCATGCATTACCCTTCGGATAAATTTGCAGATGGGGATACTCCGAGTTGCTTCCTGGCATGGCAATGAAATAAACTATTAGACGTTGCCAATCTACTGGATTTTGCTTCGACAGTGGCTTTCATAGTTTGGCATTTCTGCTTTGACGAAGATCAAAGAGAAGGGAATGTCTTCTGTCTGCATGGATATTTACATGCTGACATCTCGGACATCCTGACATACAAGATAAAAGGCCCTGATCTCCCTGGTACTTCAATGTAGGGCAGATAACGTTCCACACAGCCTATAAAGCATGGTGATGTAGCTGGCTCAAAGAGGACCATCCCTTAGCTCATGAAGAATAAGCCTCCTAGTTTCTGTCAAGTGTGAGAAAGCCGAAGGTATTCTCAGTCCTAAACCCCCTAGTCATCTTCTCAGGTGGCCAGGTAAAGGCCATCACTTGTGGATCCCAACCCTGGGGGTGGAGAGGTGAGGGAGGATCACCTGGGTGGAGGGTCCTCTGAGATTGGGAGTGGGATACCCATAGGTGAGACATGGTATCCCCCTTTCCCCAATTATGGCCAACCTTACCCTCCCCCAACCTTTATGGGTCACTGCAAGACCTCTCATTTCACCACATGTAACCTTTGAAAGTACTGGGACAAGGAAGAGAAGGCTAAGAGTAATGAACACTACACCTTCATTTTAACACTATGGTACTGAGACGGGGAAGATGTCTGCAAATTATGGTAAGAGTCAGGCATGTCCCCTTAATCATGGCCAGGCAAATCTAATTAGGCATCCACACCTGCAGCCTGTCAAGAGGCTACAGGAGTATAAAGGGAGACCAGTGAGGAGAGAAAAGTAGCAACAGGGAGGCATATGTTTGAAAGACCAGGTGACCCTTTCCGTGAGGAGTCAGCCGTGGTGGGACCTGAAGTGTGACCAGGACGCCGGTCGATATAGCTGAGGTCTGGGTACCTCTGTGGTGGAGTTTGAGCAGCTGGGTGCTGCGAATGAACAAGACAATGAGAGGACCCTGCCCGCGTCCACCCAGAAGCAACAAAGTTTCCGGCGCATGCAGAAGTCAGAGCGCCAGCCTGGGAAGCCAACGGAGCAGCAAGAGCCGCCGGAGCAAGTCACTGCAGACTGGTGAGGGTTGGGGAAGGACACTCGGAAACCGAGGCGCTCTGGGCGGGCTGTGTACAACTAATGAACTGAATGGAAGTTTACAATAGCACTAAAAATCTACATATTGAATACCGAACTGAATGGAAGCTTTAAACAGTGTAAAATAACGCATATTAAACGCTGAACTGAATGGAAGTTTTAAACAGGGCTAAACCAAGCAGATTGAATACCGAATTGACTGAAAACCTACAATTTAAACCCATATTGAATATTGAACTGAAATATAAACTTTATAATCAAAGCAAAGAGCTAATAAAGGCTGAAAAGGTAAATGCCCATATGAAAGCAATTTATGGGGAAATTAATAAGTGTGAAGGAGTGCAACCAAAGGTGCAGCATGAAAGAACCACCACCAAGTGAACTTTGTGAGTAAATGCAGTGTGGCAAGGCCAAAGTCTGGCAAGAGGTGTGTGACACGTTATGACAGAACTAAGAGGCTAATCAGGAGAAGCCAGAGGAGTGTAAATACTCCACAGAAAGCCAAGAGGCCAACAAGGAGAAACTAAGGGAATGTGACTTAGTAACCAGGGGCAAATGCAGAGGAACCTGTGTGCGCTGAAGAGCCAAGGGGTCCTGGTTGCGCGACCTGTGATGGGTAGACAGTGTGGTCTGCCAAGTGCGCCTAGACCAGCTAGCCCTACATTGTGAAAGATAAAAGACACTGAAATCAACCAAGAAGGAGCACTGCGAGTGAACTGGTGGCGCAAACCAGGAGGAGGATCAAGTTGACCCAGAGTTAAGTTGAACTTTAAAACACTGAATCACAAATTGGTTGCTATGTTGAAGTCTTGGGGTAAGAGACCCCTTTTGTTCGAACTGTGGTGCTTTGAACTTGGGGAAGGGAGCCCTGAGGAGTTTTGTGGAACCGTTTGAACTTCATCAAGGTAAATCCTAAAGACTTTTTGTGGAACTTTCTTGAACTTGGGGAAGGGGAGCTGAAGAATAAGCTGAGAGATGGAAGAAGCTCAGAACTTTGTGTTGATCGCCATTTCTTTGATTGATATCCCTACACATCGTTTATCTTTAGTTGTGAGGCCAAGTATAGGTTTTGGATACAGACGGAGGACTTTTAAATTGACTCTGACTCAGATTTAAGTTAGTTGTATTCAGGTAGGGAAATCCCCCCCTTAGCATAGGGCAAGTTAGGCCTACTACCATTCTGACATTTAAGTTTAATAAATATCTTTTGTTTGAACTTTAAGTCTGTTTTCTGTGTCTTGCTTCACGATGCCTTGACACAAGCTTGTCCAGACAGTTCAAGCTGCAATTCTCACCTACTAAATGCATCTGCTAACTGAACTTCTTAATCCCCCCCTGCCACCCCAGAGAGGCTGACACAATAAGGCAAATATAAAAGGACACTCATGTTTCTAAATTTAGTTGAGGGTTTAACTAAACAAATTCAGCACAGTTGACCACTTTAGCGAATCTCTGCCTTTGAAGACTGCTGTTAGCACTAGAGAAGGGCCACCCCCAAAGCACTGCGAGGCAACTGCTGGTATGGCACAGTTAATATGTTGCCAATGCCATTTTGCCTCTAGAACGTCAATTGCATATTGTTGACATAGTGGCAGGTTTCTCGGGAAGGGGGCAAGAAAGCATCTACACCTAAATATCTTCCTTTGTTACTGTGCCTCTGTGGAATCTTACCAAAATGGTGTCTCACAGGTGGAACAGGGGGACATAGGTTCTCAATAGGTATGTCTCCTGAGAAAAAGGACTTGCAATTTGGGCAGAGTATGGACTAATGTAGGTCCTTCAGGGTGATATGGCCTGACGCACCTTCAAGGGAGCGCCCACATAAGCATGCACCCTGCAACAAGATCCCTCTGTGGAGTTTGCCCCGCCACAAAGTCGCACCTTAAAGACAGGCTTCTGGGTGGCCAATGCAGGAGATCAGTCCTAACTCTGCATGCTCACCTCCTCGGTGGGTGATGTGAAGAATCCTATGGATCCCTCACTGAAACCCTGTCTAAGGTCTTCTCCCAGGTGGCCAGGGAAAGGCATAGGCTTCCTGATCCGGACCTTGTGGGTAGTGTACTGCGGGATGATCACCTGCGAGGTGACAGAGCCCAGAGTGGTGAGGCGATCCCGTCGGATAAGATGCTGTATTTGTCCTCGGACAGGGAGTGCCTTTCTGGGTTGCCAAAACAGGTAATGGCATATTGTCATTATACTGTCCCTAACTCACATTTAAGATCTGTGACCCGAGGTACACGCTCTGTTAAATATGGGCAAGTCTTGTCAACAGAAAGATCTTTTAAGAATAAAAACCCTCCTTACTCCCCAAGGTATAATGTAAAAGGATCTAGAGAAAATGCCTTAAATCCATTATTTACCTCTGTAACAACTAATTCTAGCAGTCCATCTTTTACTGTGTTTAATTGACTCAATTCTTAAAAGAGCCAACTTTCTTGAAGGGGACTACAAGGAGTACTGGGGCAAAGGAAGAGGGCTGAAGAGGCATGCTGCAATTAAGCCTAACAGCCCACATCTGAAGGAACCTGAGAAGCATAAAAGGTCCCCTCGGGTGCATGCAAAACCTTTAACTTGTGAAAACTAGATCAAGGAGTGGTCGTGTGTACTTAATTGCGATTCCCAAAGGAGGACTGAATCCTATCCTTCACTTTCCCACAGGAATACAATTCAATATCAATATTTAAACCTTGAAAACTACATTAAGTGGTCACATGGGCCTAATTGTGATTTCTAAAAAAAAGACTGAACTCTATTCTTCACTTTAACGCAGCATACCTTTCATTTATAAGAAGTCAAAGTGTATATATTATTTAAGAAGAGAACAAGCAATGCCCAAGCCTCAAGTCTCCCCATATTAACAGTGAAACCAGCCTTTCTCAGAGTTCAAAAGCAATCTAACTGTACTGTGAAGTTAATAACAGTTCACAGTCTGGGGGGTAGATCTCTCTCCTCCGCAGGTGCCTCCCTCTGGAATGGCCTCCCTGCTTCTCTCAGACTTGCGCTGGATCTTCTTAAGTTCCTGAAGCGCCTCAAGACCTTCCTCGTCTCCTCTTCCTTCTCCATCCACTGCTAACCCGCCTCTGCCTGAGACTGGTGGCCTCGCTCCTTCAGAATCATACAGACTACCTGGCACTCAGTTACCCAGCCTACCTCTGCACTTGTTCGCAATGACCCCCACCTCCCTTTTGCACTTGCCATCCCGGGCCACCCTGCCTACAACTGGCTGGTTTGCCTGCACACTATAGAGCCATTCTAGCCCCTTTACTTGCACTCAGTTGTGGACTCCCCCTCAATCTCTGCCTCCCCCTGGCCCCGTCCACCGGGCCTCCCTAGCACTCTCCTTCTCATGGGACCTCCCACCCAGTTCCTGCACTTCCACACCACCCTCACAACATGCCCAAGTGTTAAAGAAGCTGGTGAGTGAAGTACAGCGCTTTGAAACACTTGTGTATAGGCGCGTTATAAATGCCATATCATAATACCTAGTGAGAGCATTGTCGGCAAAAGTATCCAGTTCCCTATTCACTAGAGTATGATTTAAAGCAAGGAGAAGTTGTTTGTTGAAGCTGAAATACCCAAACAATGGAAATGTAGCCCTTGCGAGTAATGTGAACGTCCTTTAAACTCACATCAGAAGCTAATTCTGCTTAAACCCATTGTTCAATCTTTACAAGACTGTTCGGTCTGAAGGAGTGGCACTAATTAAGGAGAGTGAATGTTGCGAAGACCATTACCAAATATCTAACCTTGATAATACAATTGTTAAAGCGTTTAACTTGTGAGAACTACAACCAAGAGTGGTTGCGTGTACATAATGGTGATTCCCAAGGAGGACTGAACCCCATGCGTCACTTTCACACGGAAATGCAAATCAATACCAATCTTTAAACATTGAAAACTGCATTGTCGGTTTATAAGAGTGCAGTGAAGGATTACACAAAGGCTATTTTTTGCAGCTAAGCAAGCAAATTATGAGAGAATGTCTGCAGCTAAGTCCAATTCTAGGCACTACTGTCCATCTTGCCTGAACTACAAGCAAAATCGTCTCGCAATTAGATCTCTGAAGTCGACAACAAATGGTGCCAATCCATACAGGACGACTTCTCAAGGAAAAATCTCAAGAATCTTTTTCTTCTAGAAAAATCCCTTCCTGTCACAGCCGATTCATTTTTAGATCAAATAGTACCCGATAAGGATTTCCTTTGTTCTCCTTCAGTCAAGTAACTCAGAGTGAGGTTTACACTATAGTGAACATTATGAAACGTACTACCAGCCAGGGAGATGTGCGCCTTTGGATCACCAGAATTCTTAACCACTCTTTTGCTGAAGCCCAAGTACCCGAATGCCTCAAGGAGGCTTCATTACTCCACTCCTTAAAAGATAACCTGGATCCCGCAGTCCCGGCCACAACACGCCTATTACAAATTTAACATTTCTTTTAAAAATTCTGGATAGGGTTGCCTATTGCCAACTTTATGAGTTTATAGAAACCCATAATGTGTTGGGATTGAGACAATCTGGCTTTCATATGAAGCATGGGACAGAGATTACCTTATTGGACTTGAAATCAATTATTACTAACATTATCAATAAGGGCCACATTGCACACTTAATGCTTTTAGATCTCTGCGCTGTGTTTTATCTGGCAGATCATGCACAATTGGTGAAAAGGCTGGTTAAAATTGGAAGATATTCCAATTAAGCTGCTTCTTGGATCAAATCCTTTTTGGGACCATGTTTTGCTAGGGTGGCCAAGGAGAATTGTAAAGCTATAATCGTCTCCCTTACGTGTGGGATTCCTCAGAGCTTGTGCCTGTCTCCACGGCCGTTCAACATTTACACCAAATCTCTGTGTGATCTTCTGGATGGTATGGGAGTGTCGTACACCAATTTTGCAGACGACACACAGATTCAGGGGGTAATTCATGGATTATTTGTGCCGAAAAAAAAAAAACGGGATTTGTGCACCATTCTGCCCGCACATCTCTGTTTAACAAATGGGGATTTGCGGGCAGAATGGTACACAAATCCCGTTTTTTTCGGCGCAAATAATCCATTAATTATCCCCTCAATTTGAACTATCAGGTGACTATGCACAGGATTCCAGCACCATCAATGAAACCTATGTATATCTTCAGTCCTGGATGGCGTAAAACTGTTTGGCGCTAAATGACAAAATAAACGTGTTGCTTATCATTGGATCAGGCCCCAGACTAAAGAAATTGGATCACCTTTACAGGCAATTTTCAATCGCTGGCTGTTTTATTATTATCTTTTTTTTAATTGAGCATTTGGAAAGTGCTTTATACAACATAATTAATTGTGTTTCAAAGCACCACAAGGCTAAATAAGAAGGGAACAGGGGAAATCATAATGTCAAAAACAGTAAAGGTACAGTCGTGGTCCTGCTAGGCCTTGTGGAATTCAGACGTGCAAGTGCATTGAGGAGAAGTGCAGGGGATGGGGAAAGAAGGCGGAGCAGGGGAGTGGACAAGTGCTGGAGGAGGGCTGGGGAGGGAGGTGCTAAGGGGAACCAAGGAGGAGGACCTCTGGCTAAGTACTAATACAGGCGACTCTCAAAGGTGGGATGTGGAGCCATCAAGCAGGAGCCCGGAGGGCAGTGCAGTGAGGGGGGTGGTATTGACTGGGAGGAAGGACCTGGGATCCTGTGAGGTTCATGAGGATCAGACCACCAGTCACAGTTCAATTCAGGTTGCCCAACAGGTGAAAACACTTGGGGTCTAGTTGGACCCTCAACTTTCATTTAATAAACGCATTGCCTTCCTTTGATAAGCTTGCTCTTATACTATTAAATTGCTCTGGCAAATTTGCCCCCTATCTGTCACAGAAGAAAAAGGCACTAGTAGCTTTTGCTCTTATCAATTCAAAGCTAGACTACTGCAATAGTCTTCTTGTGTGCACATAATTGACTAATCTCAAGAAAGTTCAAGTTATTCAAAACAGAGTTCTACGGTCAGTATGTGGCCTAAGGAAACAAGACCATATCACTGGAGCCTGATGAAAGTTACATTTCCTTCCAGTTCATCATAGGATACAGCATAAGGCTTTTAGTCTCATCTATAAATGCCTTTCTGGAAATGCCCCATGCTATCTCAGATCACCTCAAGAATGCCCAGCACAGGAGAGCCCTTCATTCTAATAAAGATAATCTGCTTTCCCAACCACGGTTCACTTAGAAAAAATATGGAGGAGCTTGTTTTGATGTGTGAGCCTCGTCACTGTGGAATGTGCTTCTGGTGTCCTTGAAGACCGACTTGTATAATAGAAACATTGATTAATGGCATAAACTCTGCTTTTTCCTGATTTGCTTATACTTCTTTCTCTTTGTTTTTTCTTGTGATTGTTTTGTGGGCACTCTGAGGCCTTTGGGTATGTAGCGCATTACAAATAATAATAAAGTAAAAAAAGTAAAGTAATCTAAAAATATTATCAGTGAATACCAACCGTAAAACACAAAATATTATCAGTACAAGCATGTCCCGGGTACAGCACATGTTCAAGAGCTAACGGGAAAGATATTATGTTACCGTGGGTAAGCTCTGTGCTGGTAGAAGAAGACACATGGTGGTGTCACCTTATTTCGGGGGAAAAAGCCTGATGGGCAGTAGCTACATGCAAATTAATGGAAGTAGCCTTTACAAAAATAAACGCCAATGACACCAATCACCAGCCTTGGGCTAACCAATCGTAAGCCACAGTCGACTGGCAAAGAATAATTTGTGGCCTTGTTTCCTTCAGATGGAGGGGACTACCGTAGATACTTGCTGCGTCGAACTTTCTGCATTTGGCGACAATCGGAATTGTAAGCCATGGGGGATATCCGCTTGTCTGGACTTCTATCTTCCTCTTCTCTTCTAAGAACAATTCTTGGCTTTCTCTGGCGCATGCGCAGCGATCTTAGGATTGAACAAACATGCTAAACAATATGTGAATCTGTTGACACTTGTCGGAAGAGAGTATCTGGAAATTCTATTTTCTTCTTCTTGTAAAAATCATTTTTCCTTTGATTACACACAAGTAAATATTTTTTTTTTTTAAATTATGTTTTTTTAAAGATTTCTTTTTTAGGTTATTTTATTTTCAACTCTTGAAGCTAGCTATTATGATGTCATAAACGCAATCTGGGTATTGTTTATTGAAATGTGAATAAATCAGTAAAAAAAAGAAGAAAAAAAAGAAAAAAAAAAATAAGTGGTTTTATGTGCCTAATTGTGATTTCTAAAGAAAGACTGAACTCTATTCTTTACTTTAACACGGCATACCTTTTATTTATAAGAAAATGTACTGTGAAGTTAATAACAGTTGAATTGGCCTAAGATACAAGCATTACATGAAGCTAAGAGAGCAGCACCCAGGCTTGTGGGTAATTACTTGGGCTGATAGCTGGCAGAAAGGTGTAGGTAAAGTTGGGGAAGAGAAACCGACTGCAAAGACAGACGAGAAGCAAAGAGACTGCCCCTTTTGAAGAGAGTTATTCAGAGGAAGAGTGCCTTGCCTACTTGAAGTTGTTGAAGTACTTCAAAGTGCATCTGGTCAAAGACTGTCTAGAAGCACAAATCACTGAAGCTATGGTAGCAGTCCAAAGTATTGAAGCTGTGCTGGCATATCTGGTTGTCAGTAGATGCAACATTGCGGTTGTCTAAACAAAGTGCAGTAATGTGAGACAAAAGGTGACTGTTCTCATAGTGAGTCAAGTAGAAGTGAATTTGTTGAAGTGGAAGCAGCACTAAGAAATCATCCTGACAAATATACCATTGTGAATCCTAAAACTCTAACTCAGATAATACTATTAAACCAAAAACGGTGTATCACTAACAATTGTGGATATTGCATTTCTTCTGAACTGTGGCAAGTCTTCTTGAAGAGGTGACAAAGCATTGTGGCTGGGATTACCATTGGTGCTATTTGGTGGCAGCAGAAAGTGGATATTTCACCAAGGATAAGAGGTTTGCTATCATTGGGACTTTGGTTAATAAACCTTTACTTTGACTTTGAAACATCAAGAACTGATTTGAGAAATGTCTCTCTTTGGTTGAATATTATGTGAGAAACCTTAGGGTATCCTCACACCTACTCCCCTTGGATCCTCTTCTCATGTGGTCAGGGAAAGGCCATCGCTTTTGGATCGGTAGAGATGTGAGGGAGAATCACCTGGGTGGAGGGTCTTTGGGGATTGGGGAGAGGATATCCGCAGACAATGGCACCCCCCTTTTTCTTATGAGAACCAACCTCCCAAGCCTCCTGTCTTTATAGGCTGTTGCAAACCATCTCCCCTCACTCAAACCATTCTAGTACTGGGACAAGGAAGAGTTGCCTAGGAGTAGTGAACACTAGTAAGTCATTTCACCACTCTAGTACTGAGACGAGTAAGAGGCCTGCAGACTGTTGTAAGGGACAGGCATGTCCCGAGTGCTCCACTAATTATGGCCAGGCAATTGAAATTGTGGACTCACGCCTGCAACCTGTCAAGTGGTTGCAGGTGTATAAAAGGTGAAGATGACAAGTGCAAGAGAGCGACCAGCAGGAGAGAAGCCGGGCCGACAGTTGTGGGTCTGAAGGGAGACTCCTGCGCACCAGGAGGCAGCCAAGCTGAGTCCTGCTGGAGTGCCAGGACGCCGGCAGGAGACCCAAACAAGCTGAGGAGCCGAGGACCGGGCAAGGCGCGAGAGTGCCACAGAAGTGGGAGCCTCATTGGTCGGGTGTCAGCAGCCAAAGCTGTGAACAAAGAAGCTGTGAGTCACCAACAGCATCCACGGGAAGAAAGCAAAGCTGCTGGCAACACACAGAGAGAAGGTGAAGTGTGAGCAGGGCACACGGTCAGAGGAAAACGTGTTGGCAAATCAGAAACAGGGCGAACAGATGCCAGGTACCGGTGAGTGAAAAGGGAAGAGCACTCAAACAGGGGCGCTGTTGGGAAGCCAAAATAGATGCCGAATGAAAAAGTATGTACAAGATTGTCATGATGCCTACCTCCAAGGAGCCAGGTCTGACCCAGCAACCCCAGAGGCAGGCATCATTTCCCCCAGGGGAGTGCCAACGGGCCCAAGCTGGGGCCCTTTGGACGCAGTCCTGGCGCCTTAGGCGCCAGGCTCATGTTGGACCTCTGTCTTGGCACCTTAGGCGCCAAGCTCATAAAGCTAGACATGTGTTCAAGTGTTTTAATGTGCACTTACCTGATGCAGACCATGCTGTCACATCCAGGCCCTCTTGAGGCCTGAATGGAACTACTTTACCTGTGGGACTACTTTCCACCCGGGTGTGGTCGGGGAAGGATACATACCTGATCGGTGGAAGGATACACACTTGGAACTTCTTCCAAAGCTATTTAAACCACACCCGATCAGCAACTCACGCTTCGCTTTGTTCTGCTCCTCGCAGCTGGACGCTCACCGTGTCGGCTCCTGCATCTGTACCTCAGCCACGCCTGTCAGTATCCTGGGTCACCTGCAAAGGGAGACAAAAGACCTTACCTGCTAAATCAGCACCACAGAGACATCACACCGACGATCCTGAAAAGGAAGACATTTTTAAAAGCATTTTGCTACGATCGCTGCAGCGCTGCATTTCACTCACCTATCCTGGACGCCACCATCTTCAGCAGCGATCATCCGGATCCACAGCCACTTCCCAGAGCCTAGAGAGAAAAAGACAAGAACAAGGTGAGAGAAGGAAGGGAACAGGAAAAGCTCAGTTTCCTTCTGAGACTTACCTGTTGGGTCATTCCCATTTCATTTCGGGTCTTGCCGCTTCCAGGCATTTTCCGGACCCCGGCCCCCATGGGGAAAAAGACAATGAACATTATTATTAAGCTTGGACTTTTGAACTTGCAACAGAACTTTTACAGAGCCTTACCTGAATAGTCAAGCTTACCTGAACTCCCATCAATCCTCAATCCAGTGAAGTAACTGGGTTTCAACGCGCCCCTGCATCAGAAGCAGGATGGAGAGCTCATCCTTCCTGACCCTAAGGTGAGACTTCACGGGGAATCGTGGAAGGGTATCGTGGAGGGTTGGAAGAGAGTGGGAGGCTTGAGCATAACTCAGTCAGTAGGTAATACTCCCTTTTCACGCACAGGGGAATATTCCTGCAAGCCAGAGAAGCCAGAGTAGAGGGGCCCTTCCTGTCCATCTACAGAGGCCTGCGCTTCACCATTGAAGAAGCATCAGCACTCGAAGCCAGACCTGCGCCTCCGTGGGAATCAGGTGAGCGTTACAGAACGCGAAGCCTACCCACAATTTCCCACCCGGGCGCTATGGAGACTTCCGAGACTGACCAGCTGGCCCAGCTTTTGGGGGAATTACGGGCAGAGGTGCACTCAGCCCGCCAGGAGACTAACGCTCTCAAAAGAGAACTGATCCTATCCAAGGAAAGGACAGATGACCTAGCCAAAAGGTTATTACAGGCCCAGGCAGGGCACACTCCTTTACCTAATTCCGGAGACATTTCCACATCAATGGGTTTGAATAACCCGGTACAAATTAATCTACCTGGACACATGCCTTTGGCCCCGCCTGAACGTTTTGCGGGGGATCCCAAGAAATATGCCGTCTTTATGAACCAATGTCGTTTACACTTTCTATGCAGACCCGGAGCCTTCCCTAACGACCAGACCAAGGTAGCCTTTATACTTTCTTACCTCAGTGGCAGTGCTGCCGATTGGTCTATTCCATTGGTAAATCAGGATGATCCCATTCTCCAGAATTTTCAGGGCTTCCAGGCCAGCATGGAAAGATTGTTCGCTCGACACTCTCAAGGACAGACCCTTGATAAAGAACTGCTATCCTTACGACAAGGTAATCAGGATCTTCTGCCCTACATTGCCACCTTTAACAGACTGGTTGTGGAAACTGGATGGCCAGAAAACAAAAGGATCACATTGTTTCATCGAGGCCTGCGTGGAGAGCTTAAGGATGTTCTAGCTCAGATAGTAAACCCACCCCAGGTCTGCGCAGACTACATAGACTTGGTGGTTCAACTTGATCACAGACTTCAAAATAGAAAAGCAGATCGGTTCAAGTATGAAACCCGAGTACCGATCAAAACCCACGCTAACTCCAAGAGTACCGACGTATCCGAACCTATGCAAATCGGTGGTGTTAAAGGACCATTAACGCAGAAAGAACGAGAGAGAAGGCGGCAAATGCAACTTTGTCTGTATTGCAGAACTTCCGGTCACTTTCTTCGAAATTGTCCAGTTAAACCACCTAAGAAGGTGGTTGGAGCTACTGATAACGAATTATTGACACCTGATTCGGGAAACGACCTAGCCCGACAAGCGTAGGGGTCCGCTTGCCGAGCTTGAAAACTAACTCTTTGACCTCGCATTTTGTCATGCCAATGGTGCTCGTGGACCCAAAACAGCCTCAGCAGTTGCATGCTATAAAAGCATACATCGACAGTGGAGCTATTGGAAATTACATATACCGTGAATTGGCTTCCAGGATTAAGCTTCCTCTCCGCCCGAAAGTAACCCAAGATGTCATTACTACAGTAGATGGAACCGAAATAGCCTCAGGGCCTGTAACGCATTCCACGGTTGAAGTGACACTGGTGGGTCAGGATGGACATCGGGAAGCAATCGTGTTTGATGTGATCAAGGCCCCACAATTTCAAGTAATTCTTGGAATTCCTTGGTTAGAAACACATAATCCCAGAATTGACTGGCGAGCAAAGAAGATAAGTTTTCCTGATTGTGAACCAACTTGTTATCCAAAAAAATCCAGCTATGGGTCTAGCCTCAGCAACTTCCACCCCTGTACAGCTACCGTCAGAATACCAAGAATTCCAAGACGTTTTTCAGAAAGAACAGGCTATCACGTTACCTCCCCATCAGTCTTATGATTGCCAAATCGATCTGGTACCCAATGCTCAACTACCTTGTAGTAGGATTTATGCTCTTACGGAACCTGAGAACCTGCATTTGCGTCAGTATTTAGATCAGTACCTAGCCAATGGTTTTATTCGCCCGTCCAAGTCTCCGGTCTCCTCAGCTCTGTTCTTCGTGCCGAAAAAAGAGGGCGACCTTAGAACATGTATAGACTATCGCGGCCTAAATCAAATAACGATTAAGAATCGTTATCCTCTGCCCCTGATCCCTGAGCTTATCGACCAGGTAAAAGACGCCTGTGTGTATACCAAGTTAGATCTACTAGGAGCTTATCACCTGGTGCGTATAAAAGAAAGCGATGAATGGAAGACTGCATTCCGCACCAAATTTGGGCTTTTCGAATATCAGGTGATGCCCTTTGGGTTGTGCAATGCACCTGCCGCCTTTCAGTACTTCATGAATGATGTTCTTCGGGAACTTATCGATGTCTGTGTCATTGTTTATATTGATGACATCCTGGTGTACTCTTCTTCAGAATCCGATCACAGAAAACATGTTAGGGCAGTTCTTGAGAAATTGCGCCAGCACAGACTATTTGCAAAGCTCGAAAAATGCGTTTTTCATACCACAGAAGTTGAGTTTCTCGGATTCATCCTAACACCTCAAGGAGTCCGAATGGAAAGGTGGACGCCATCCTCAAATGGCCATCTCCTAGCTCGGTGAAGGGAGTTCAGAGCATGCTCGGCTTCGCCAATTTCTATCGAAGATTCATCCCGGAATTTTCCCGAACAGTCCAACCCATCACAGCTCTCCTAAAGAAAAGCAAACGCTTTGAATGGACTCTTGAGGCTGAACAAGCCTTTCAGGACCTGAAAACCAAATTCACCACTGCACCTGTATTGAAGCACCCACACCCAGACCTCCCTTACATTGTGGAAACCGATGCATCCAGTTCAGCCATGGGAGCTGTCCTGTCGCAAAGAGACCCAGAAACTAACCAACTACACCCTGTGGCCTTTTGGTCCAGGAAATTTTCTCCTCCTGAAATCAACTACGCAATTACCGACAAAGAGTTACTGGCTATTAAATCTGCTTTCAAGGCTTGGCGTCACTACCTTCTCGGGGCAAGACACACCATCACCGTAATTACGGACCACAGAAACTTACAGTATTTAAAGACGGCCAAAGCTCAATCTTCACGACAACTCCGATGGGCTCTATTCTTTGCGGAATTTGATTTTGTAATTACCCATCGCCCTGGCTGCAAGAATGGAAAAGCAGACGCCTTATCCCGGATTGGCATGGAGAACCTAATTCGAGCTTAGAACCTGTGCCCATCATACCTGAGCAAAGAATCGTAGGCTTAACTTCATTGCAAACTATTGAGGACATCCAAACGCAAGTAAAACAACTTCTAGACCTCTTCAACCTTACTGGAATGGAGTCAAAAGGGTCCTCATTAAACCGTTAAGGATGACTTACCCTACTTCCAGGAGCGGTTGTTTCTGCCACGTAAAGAATTGCAAGAACTTGTTATTGCCCATCATCATGAATCTTTAATGGAAGGACACCCTGGTATCGCTAAAACGGAGGAAAAAATCAAACGTCACTTCTGGTGGCCTTCTTGGAGAAAAGAAAGTCTTTTGTTCTGTCTTGCGGAATTTGCGCCCAAAACAAGGCTCAAAAGAAAAGGCCAGCTGGCCTACTTCAACCCTTGGATATTCCACCTGCACCATGGCACACCCTGTCAATTGACTTTATAACCGACCTGCCTCCTTGTGCTGGTTACAACACAATCCTTGTAATTGTGGACCTATTCTCCAAAATGGCCCACTTTATCCCTTTAAAGGGTTTGCCTTCAGCTTCCACCTTGGCCAAAGAATTCCTGAAGAATATAGTTCGCATACATGGTTTCCCTTCCATATTAGTCTCGGATCGTGGAAGTCAATTTATCTCCCATTTTTGGAAGAAGTGTTGCCAACTAGCACAGATAGATGTGCGGTTATCCACCAGCCACCACCCCCAGACCGACGGACAAACCGAGAGAACCAATCAGACTCTCGAGCAATATCTTCGGTGCATGTTACACCAATCCGAGTTAAATTGGAAAGACATCCTTTGGATCGCAGAATATGCAGACAACAATTCAGTGCATTCTGGAACCGGACAAAACCCTTTTTTATACTTTGTATGGTCACCATCCTTGGACCTCTGACCTAGATCCACCTCTGACCCTGGAAATGCCCGCAGTAAATCATCTGCATTCCACAATAACTCGAGCCTTCAAAGAAGCTGCAACTCATTTACAGCAAGCCAAGAAAAAGTATAAAGAAAACGCTGATTTGCACCGAGGTAAAACTCCTCCTTACCAAGTAGGAGACCAGGTATGGCTAGCAACTCAACATTTACCCCTCAAGGGCCCGTGAACCTTCAATCCCAGATTCATAGGACCTTATCCCATCAAGGCTATAATCAACCCAGTGGCCTTTAAACTGGATCTACCGTCCAACATGCGTATTCATGTCATGATGCCTACCTCCAAGGAGCCAGGTCTGACCCAGCAACCCCAGAGGCAGGCATTTCCCCCAGGGGAGTGCCAACAGGCCCAAGCTGGGGCCCTTTGGACGCAGTCCTGGCGCCTTAGGCGCCAGGCTCATGTTGGACCTCTGTCCGGGCGCCTTAGGCGCCAGGCTCATAAAGCTAGACATGTGTTCAAGTGTTTTAATGTGCACTTACCTGATGCAGACCATGCTGCCACATCCAGGCCCTCTTGAGGCCTGAATGGAACTACTTTACCTGTGGGACTACTTTCCACCCGGGTGTGGTCGGGGAAGGATACATACCTGATCGGTGGAAGGATACACACTGGGAACTTCTTCCAAAGCCATTTAAACCACACCCGATCAGCAACTCACGCTTCGCGTTGTTCTGCTCCTCGCAGCTGGACGCTCACCGTGTCGGCTCCTGCATCTGGACCTCAGCCAGCCACGCCTGTCAGTATCCTGGGTCACCTGCAAAGGGAGACAAAAGATCTTACCTGCTAAAATCAGCACCACGGAGACATCACACCGACGATCCTGAAAAGGAAGACATCATTTTTAAAAGCATTTTGCTACGATCGCTGCAGCGCTGCATTTCACTCACCTATCCTGGACGCCACCATCTTCAGCAGCGATCATCCGGATCCATAGCCACTTCCCAGAGCCTAGAGAGAAAAAGACAAGAACAAGGTGAGAGAAGGAAGGGAATAGGAAAAGCTCAGTTTCCTTCTAAGACTTACCTGTTGGGTCATTCCCATTTCATTTCGGGTCTTGCCGCTTCCAGGCATTTTCCGGACCCCGGCCCCTATGGGGAAAAAAGACAAAGACATTGAATGAGCGGATGCAAAGACATTACCCGAGCGCTCATCCAGAACTTACCTGTTGTTTACTGGAACTGCACGTTTCACTTCGGGTCGGCGCCATATCTCCGACATTCCGAACCCCGGCCCCTAAAGGGAAAAAGACAATGAACATTATTATTAAGCTTGGACTTTTGAACTTGCAACAGAACTTTTACAGAGCCTTACCTGAATAGTCAAGCTTACCTGAACTCCCATCAATCCTCAATCCAGTGAAGTAACTGGGTTTCAACGTGCCCCTGCATCAGAAGCAGGATGGAGAGCTCATCCTTCCTGACCCTAAGGTGAGACTTCACGGGGAACCGTGGAAGGGTATCGTGGAGGGTTGGAAGACAGTGGGAGGCTTGAGCATAACTCTGTCAGTAGGTAATACTCCCTTTTCACGCACAGGGGAATATTCCTGCAAGCCAGAGTAGAGGGGCCCTTCCTGTCCATCTACAGAGGCCTGCGCTTCACCATTGAAGAATCATCAGCACTCGAAGCCAGACCTGCGCCTCCGTGGGAATCAGGTGAGCGTTACAAAGATGCAATAAACCCAACGGGTTGCGAGAAATAATAAGGACAGGATAAAGTGTGAGCAGCAAAGTAAAAGATCAAAATCATTGAATACAGAACTGAATGAAGGCTTTTAACAAAGCTATGAACAGTTGATCAGTTTGTATGAAATGCACGTACCATATATGGAAAGCATAGCACAAACGGTATGAAATACAGTGGAAAGCAAGTATGGAATATTGCTGGAAAATATAAAAGCAATGTTGTGAAGGAACAAGGGCACCACAAAGTGAACTGTACATGAAAACACATTGTGGGAAAGCCAAGAGGCTGGCAAGGAATAGCCAAGTAAGTGTGAACCATCACACAGTTACAGATACAGAAGAGCATGTGGGGGCTAGAAAGCCTAGGGTTCCTGGTTGTGTTACCTGTAATAGGTGAAATGTGTGGTCCGTCATCTGCGCCTTGACCGCGGACCCCATTTGTGAAAACCAAAAGAGGTTGCTGAAGAGAAGAAGAAGAAAGCAATCTGAATGAACTGTTAAGGAACCAAAGGGAATGTAAAGTTGACCTGGAACTGTTTTTTTAATATCGAACATTGAGACTGTATGAACTTTGGTGCCGTCTTGAGGAAGGGAACCTCGAGACCCTCTTTGGAACAGTGTTGTCTTGAACTTGGGGAAGGAAACCCCAAGACTTTGTGGAACTGTCTTCAACTTGGGGAAGGGGAGCTGAAATTAACTCCAGAGCTGGTAGAAGCTTAGAACTTTATTTGAAACACTAATTTCTTTTGTTATCGACATCCCTACCTACACATTTTTTAGCTCTAGTTGTGAGGGCAAGTATAGGTTAAGTTGAACTTGCTGACTCCGAATTTCCTTAGTTTCTTTAGGTAGGGAAATCCCACCTTAGTATAGAGGAAGTTAGGCCTTCAACCATTCTGACACTTGAGTTAATAAACAATTTTAGTTTGAACTTTGAATTTGTTTTCTGTGGCTTGCTTCATGATTCTTTCACAATTGACCTCGAATCCTGAGGAAGGGAAATCACCCAGGACATTAGTAGGTTATTCAGAGACTGTGAATGTTGTTCATGTTATGTTGTATCGCCATATATTTTCTTTGTGTATTTGGTGCTTAGTTTGAGGGCCATTTATCCTGTGTTAGAGTGTTTCTGCTTAGTTTTGGTTAGGCAGGGAAATCCTTAGTGGAGTAATAATAGCAAGGCATTTTGATCATATTTCTTTTATGAATAAAATGGCATATGTTGATAAATCATCAAACAGTTGTCTGCCTTGCATTACTGAACCCTCACAGTGATCTAGCTCCTACAAAGCCGCTGATTGCTGCTGTCCCCACTGGTTGATCAGTCTTTTCTCCTGGTGGCAGAGGGAGGGGGGGGGATGCGCACGGCGGCCAGGCAGGTTGAGGTCCCCCTGCTGTGGTCCTCGCAGCAACACTCCTACAGTGGAAGAAACTGCCTCTCCTTTCAATTAACCCACTGTGGTGTCCCAGCCAGGTGCAAAAAGACACCATCTTGAGAGCTCCACAGGCAGGGAGGACTCTCTGCCACTTCTGACCTGAGCCGGGAGAAACTTCACAGGGACATCTGGTTCCTGCATATCTTCCAACATCTGTGTGCAGCATCCGATCTTGTGATATAGTCTCTGGATAGAGTTATGGCTCTCCTACACCCCGAGGCAGCCGAAGCCCAGTATTCAGATGACCATTATGGGCACTGCCAGCCATGTCCCCAAGAGAAACATTCCTGTCAGGAGGAGGTTAGGCAACTTCTTGGGTGGTAGCTAGGCACCTTCCATTGCAACATTGCACTATACCTACTAGTGTCACTGACATATGAGCATATGCCTAATACAGCAACCTGGAAACCCACCCAACAGAGGAGCAACACAGATACCTACAACCCTGACAAGGCAGTACTACAATGAAAGGCACTTACCAGAAAGTAACAAGGGCATATACTCCTAATGGTGCGTCCATCTAGAAATATAATTGTAATGCCATATGTATCTAGGCACATACTACCTACTGGACCACCACATCCCCAATGAAAACTGAAAAGAAAATAACTCATATGCGATATGTGTAAGTGTATGCATATTTCAAGCACTGTAATCATTTGAATATACTGTATTTCTATATTTTGCTAGAACTAGCCCAAATATCTTGCAAGTGCCTATGTAATTCTTGATATGACCATTAATGGCATAGATGCGGCTATTATTATATAATGTCATGTCTTCAGTAATGTCTTTGATGAGGTCACTGATGATGCCATCAATGGTGTCATAGGTGATGCCCTTGATAGTTTCATTTGTGATGTCATATGAGATTTGGTTCATGCCGTCATGATTAATTTACGGTGAGGGAATTAGGATTGCATACCAACCCTAACACATATATATATATATATATATATATATATATGATATAGGATTGTGATTGTTAGCATCTGCCACACCTAGATGAAACTAGAATGTTAGCATGCTCAAACTTAGAATTGAGAACATTAGCCTGCGCCGCATCTAAACAGAACGGCGAACGTTAACAAGTGCCACACTTGGATAATATTGTAAATGTTAACAGGCGCTACACTTAGACTGAAGTATGAAGGCTAGCCATTGACACACTTAAATGGAATTGTTGATGTTAGTATGTGCTATACTTAGATGGAATTAAGAAGATTACCAAGCGCAACACTTAAAGGAACTGAGAATGCTAGCGTGTCCCACACTTAGATGGAATTGTGAACGTTAGCCTGTGCTGCATCTAGATGGGACTGTGAGGGTTGGCGAGGGCCACACTTAGACAGAATTACGTAGGTCAGCAAGTGCTACACTTAGGCAGAACGTGAATGTTAGCATGTTAAATGTCATATAACCCACTAACCAATATAAGCTCAAACTCTCTGCATACTTATCTCACTCAAAAAAGTCACCAACAAGCTGCACACACTTCACCACACTGCAACAACAAATAAGCCGTACCAACAGCACACGCGGACTGACACCGATCCAATACTCGCACCAAAGCTCAGCACCCAGTTTTTTCCCAAGTTGAAGCTGCAAACAGTACACCACTCCTCTCACTATCCTACTCCCTCTTCACCTTACTAACCCATCCCACCTTCTAGTTTACAGATCCGCCAGAGCGCCTGGAGACCAATTCCGTTGGTGACGGTGCGCTATACAAGTACCTTTAACACATATATATATATATATATATATATATATATATATATATATATATATATATATATATATATATATATAAAAAATTGTTTTTTTTATTTATTTACCGGCATCGAGGCGCTAAGTTGAGCTTAAGAAGGCTTGATTATGGGTTACATGAGAGCCGCCCACGGAGGGTTCTTGAACATAGTAAAGGTTTCTACAACATAGGAGTGACATGCTGCATGGTTACAGGCACAGAAGTGGTCAAATCAGGGTTGCACAATATATTCAAACAAAGAGCCTGGTTTTGATCACTTTACGGAAGGCTGTGTGGGAGTCAATGCTCCTGATGTGTGGGGGTAGGGCGTTCCAGTTGTATGCAGCTTGAGTGGGGAAGCTACTCCCACCGGCACGCGTTTTGTGGGTTTTGGGGACGGTGATCAGTTTAGTGTATGGCGTTCTAGCAGGCCTGGAGGAGAGGGGTTTGGTGATCCTCTGGGCCAGGTAGGGAAGGGCGAGATGGAGGCACTTGTGGGTAAGGGCCAAGGTCTTGAAGATGATTCTCTGCTTAATTGGAAGCCAGTGGACCTGTCTCCTGAGACGTGGTGGCCCTGAAGGCATTATTTTGAGCAATGTGTAGTTTTGCTATGTTTTTTCCTGATGTTCCAACAAGAAGTGCATTGCAGTAATCAAGTCTCGACCCAATTATTGCCCTGTCAATATTGAGACAATTTTCCTGAGAAAGGTAGGGTCTGACTGAGTTGATGAGTTTGGAGTAGTAGGCCGAGGAAGATGCAGTGGCGTTGACCTGCCTATCCATGGTTAGGTTGGGTTCAAGGTAGACGCCTAATGTCGTAATAACCTGCGATACAGTAATGGGGATATCGTCGACAGAGAAGCAGTTGTACTGGTTGTCCAGTTTGGCCAGGGTGGACGGGGATCCAATGAGCAGAAGTTCTGTTTTCTCGGTATTGAGGATTGGATTGTAGAGTAGATGGAGATGAGGGTGTTAGAATCTGTCACGTAGTCCCCCAATAGGGGGATGAGTACCTGTGTGTCATCTGCATAATTAGTATATGAGATGCACAGGGCGTCGGGATTTTCAAGAGAGGTCTGGTAAAAAGGTTGTACAGGGTGGGGGCAATGCAGGAGCCCTGGGGTACACCACATTTGAGGATGCTGAGTGTGGCACAGGAGGATTCTGAGAAAACCTTCATGCTCTTCCCTGTAGGAAGGAGGTGAGCCAGTTGCAGGCCTTGGGCGAGAAGTTAGCCGCGGAGGTGAGGTGGTGACACAGAGTCTTGTGGTCAACCAAGTCAAAGGCCGCTGACAAATCGAGTAGGAGCAGGAGGGCCGGCTTGCCGGTGTCTGAGGTCATCCATCTGGTTCCTCAAGTCAAGGAGGGCCGTTTCAGTGCCATGACGTGGCCGAAACTCTGACTGCCGAAGACCAAAGAGGTGGTTATCCTCTAGAAATGTTTGGACATGCAGATAGGCTGCCTTGTCAAGTATTCTGAGTAGGATGGGGACAGTGGTGATAGGCCTGTAGTTCCCTGGTACCAAAGGGTCAAGGGAAGGTTTAAGGAGCGGCCAAACCCATGCTTCTTTGAGATCAGAGGGGACAAGGCCTGATTGGAAGGAGGCATTGATGAATGCAGTGATGAGGGGTGCACAGGAGGTGAGCACAGTCCTTGATGACTTGTGCTGGGCGGGAATCACCTTTGCAATTGGAAGGTTTAATAGAGTTGAGGAGTGCGATGACTTCAGGGATGGTCACTTCCTTGAATTCAAACATTGGAGCGTGTATGGAGGCATCGGTGGGAGAGCATTACTGTGATTTTTAGCAATAAGGTTGGAGAGAGCTCGCTGGTGAGCAAGGATTTTAGACTGCAGGGTGTCTAGTTCAGCATGGCAGACTGAATGTTATTGCACCAAGCTTCATCCTTCAGCAGTGAGGGAGGCGGAGGGGCAGGGTTCTCTAAAAATGGAGAATATTTCTTTGGTTCCTGACTTGGCGTTGGAATTTCTAGAGCTAAAGGAAGTGGCTTTAGCCTTGATGATGGCTATTTTGTATTCTTTAGCTAGAGCCTTGAAGGCTTCTAGTGTGCTGTCCTTGGGGTTGCTTTTCCAGTTGGATAGTGCAACCCTTTTTTTGGAGTGTAACTCAAGGAGCTCCTGGGTGAACCAGGCTTTGGCATGCTTAACTTTTTTTGCTTTTTTGAGGGTGAGTGGGGCCACATTGTCAATGGTCTGGGTAATGGAGGTTTTAAATACATTAGCTAGTATCTCAGGATCGTTGGAGAAGGGGGGGGGGCATCAGTACTGGCACAGAGAAGTGTAGAGTGAGATTATCCTTCGTGAGTTGCTTAGCACTCCTAGAGAGGGCAGCTGGGAGACGGGTGTGGGGCTTGAGTGGTTTCGAGCTTTCAAGATGTTGAATTTGATGCAGTGGTGAACAGACCATGGGAGAGGAGTGATTCCCCTTAAGGAGAGGGCAGTTGTGTTGGGACACCCAGTCTAGAGAGCGCCCCTTGATGTGGGTGGGTTGAGAGATGGCTTGGGTGAAGCCAAGTGTGGAGAGAGCTTTTTGGAGGGAATAAGCATGGGAGTCCTTGGGGTCATTGAGACCCAAGTAAAGGTCACTGAGGAGTAATATTTTAGAGGATTTTTTTAGGTTATCTGAAAGGGAGTGGATGAGGGCGTCCTGGAAGTCTGAGGTAGGGCCAGGGGGGCGGTACACTACATGGAGTGCAATAGTGGAGTTGTGGGAGATATATATATATATATATATATATATCGCAGCAAATCTGTTTGTTTCATGTACAATTCCACACCGTTCCATCAATCTGCACCATATTTTGCATAGTTACACGTTAGGTCCCTGCGGACATTACTGGCTACACCCCACCCCTACCGTGGATTAAGCCCCTTCACATGAGACGGTTGCCTGAAATTGGCGAAACATCAATGTGGCCGTAGAAGGACTGGACATTATAAGAGTCTCGACGCGAGTAACAAAACCCGAAACTACGTTTCAAGGCCCTAGTGCGCACCGCTTCTGAGATATTTGCACCGCACCGTGCCGTACCTGGGTGAGACAGGTGGGGAGGGCCCACAGAAGGTTCCAGTATGCTGCAGCACGCCAACTCTCGCCTCCCCTCCACGTCTGCTCTGGGGTATGTCAGCCAGCCACACGCGCCAATTATCAGTGCAGTTTACTTAAGAGTGCAAAGCACGTCAAGCGATAAGCTAATTGGAACAGTGACCTAAAGGATCATTAATTTTCAACAATTGAGGGGAGCGTTAACATGTCTTGTCTACAGAACCCGTGCGGAGTAGGGGTACTTTTCGCTAGGCTTTTATATTTTCACAATGCAACCTCAACATTACTTTAACTGTGTAATTGTTTAATAAAGATCATAACATTAGTATACATTAAAACGGGGCTCTGCCGTACCTCCTTTTTACTTCTCAACACTATTTATGGTGGAGTACAGTGGGGTACTTGATGCTCTGGCGTATTAAATGACTTCTCAATGTTAAATGTCTGGACTTGAACTCTCAACTCTTCATCCCAATCCTAGTGCTGTTAATCAACAGCACGCCTCTTGTATCAGCTGCGTTCTACATGGTAATTGTCACATAACAAAAGCCAAAAAGGCAATTTATATTATTACTGCAAGTACACCATCATTTATGCATCAACATCATCTACAAATATTTGCCACTTACATATTTGCCATAGATAGACTGTGCATCTGCCCGAACACATTTATAACCTAGATTCTGGAAATAAAGCCCTTCCTTTCTGGTCAATGAAGAGTTCTTGAAGGCATCAATTAACATATGGGCTTGCTGGGGCTGCACCTGTCAAGAGACCAGGAGATTATGTGTTAAGACTCAATAACATAACAGTCCACAGATAAACAAGATTTGTATTACAATACATCATGACTCCTGGGCAACTTATAGACTTATGGAGCCCAAGTATTAGCATGGAAAGTATTTCATCCTTAGGGAATATCACACATAAGTGGCAGTTAAATATCTACAATGAAAAGTTTATCGATGAGAATGGCTGTGACACCGGTGAAGTCAATTTTGACAGAGGTGTGTTACTTATATAACATACAAACTGCCTGAACGTGTATATTGGGAAGAAGGTGGAAAAATTGGTAAACAAGTTGGTCAGGATTCCAGGCACCAGCGATCAGGCGAATTAAGAATGAAGGACTTTACGGGGAGCGTGCATGGCTCAGGTGGGTTAAGAATGAAGGACTTTACTGGGAGTGTGCATGGCTCAGGTGGGTTAAGAATGAAGGACTTTACTGGGAGTGTGCATGGCTCAGGTGGGTTAAGAATGAAGGATTTTACTGGGAGTGTGCATGGAGGAAATAGGATGCTAAACAAAACATGTTCACCATCAGAACAAGGGAAAACGATAGTTCAAACGACAATTCCAAAAAATGCAAATTTGAATTGCTCAAGAATTTAGAGAAGGAAAAACATTTTAGGTGTCAATAGATTTCGCTTTTGTATGGGCATTGGCATTTTATGTCCAGGTACCAACCACTTGACACCTATTCCCATAACACGCCATGGAATAACTAATATATTGCAGTTAATGCTAGAGTATAGTATGTATTTGCATTACAACCATGGAACGTAAGCCACAGCCTTCCAATCCGAAGATACTCAGGCTATGACAGGGAACGGGATATGCCTAGTCAGCAAAGCAGTACCAACGTCCTTTATGTCAAGTTAGCACATCAGTGTCATACTCCTTTACGTCCAGTTTGCACAGCAGTGCCACATTTCATTATGTCCCGTTAGCATGTTAACACCAGAGTCCATTACAAACAGCACAGAATGCCGAATTCCAGCAGGTCCACTTAACACAATAAGGCTAATTCCATAACCTGAGTTAGCACGGTAAGGCCAGCTTTCATTTTAGCGCGTAATAACGTAGAACAGTGCAAACGTCCGTAATGTCGAGATAGCACATGAAAGCAAGCGTCCCCCAACAGCACGATCCTCCCCGCAATGAGAGACAATGAAGGACTCTCCCAAAATGGGAATAAGGCCAAGACAGAGTGCGGGTGAGCGTAAATGGGAGTTTATCAATCAGAATTGGGCATGCAAAGAACTCTGCAAACTCCGAGAGCGCTCTGTCTGACAATAGCAAAGACAGGCGTATATATTTACAAAAAACGTCATCAAAACCTACATACTATAGGGGGCACAAGTTCATTGGGATTGGGTGGCGACGACTAACTATAGGTGCTGCTGCGGTGTGGTTGGTCTTGGCTGGAGGACGTCACTGGTCACCCTCGTGGGTTGGGCTGGGCCTGGCAGGTCGGCTTGAGTTCATCCGGGCGGTGTTGGCGTGCCGAGGCGGCCTGTGGCAGAGATGAATGCCTTTTCTGACTTACTTGCCCTCTGCCATGCACACTGCAGTCATTCAGTCATTTACAGTTCTATTCTCTTTAGTAAATCTTTTAATAGGTTAAATGCAACACAGGAGGAATGCACCTTGTGAGGGATCTGGAGATAATATATCGTGGCCTGGTTACTTGTGATCTGTTGACCGGGACCATAGGTCGAGGGGCTAAGCTTCGGGGACTGGGGCGGGTGGTACAGGTCTTTGTCTTGTTAGAAGTGATTATGGATGTTTCGCTGTGTGTTGTCAAAGTGTTGGGTGTCCTGATTGCACAGGGCCATAAGTCTGAGACAGTCCGGTGGGTTGTGAGGTTTACGAGGGGGCGCTTGAGTTTAAACTAAGGTTTACTGCTGTGCTGTAAATAATGCAGGTGGCTGGCCGCGGCCTTGGGTACTGGAGTGGGGCTACAAGTCTTTGAAGCGACTCCAGTCGGGTCGGGGGAGGCGTGATAACGCAGAGCGGGGCTCTGTTCTCATGTCTTGGCAGCCTTCTGAGGGAGGGAGGGGGATACATCGAGACCTTGTACGTTTTCACAAAGGTATCTCCCTCGTGTGTTGCTGAATACAAGCAAAGACATCGCAAACATTTGAACACTTTCTATAATACTTATTTAAAATCACGTCAAAACATGCATTTAACCTTTGCTGGGTGCGTTTCGATTATACCCAGTTCGAGCATCATATTTGTACATTACACTCTAGCAGCTACAGTGTTTCGGTTACATACATATACATTCGCTGTAAATGAGGTAGTGGTTAGATCAGTGGAGTACATAGAAAACGACCCGCCACCGTTCGTGACGGTGGTGGCATATGAGGGGCTCAGACATTCACACATGATACGTGCACTCTCGCGCATTCTTTAATGAGTTCATAGTATAGTTGCATCCGCTTTCTCGTGTACTCTAGCAGCATTAGCTTTAGTTATGGCGCGAAACCACGTGAGGTAGGCTGCCCAGTGATACACGCAACAAACAGATCCCTGGAGCGTTCCTTTATCATTGGCATCCACCTGCAATGGTGCGAGCTCGCCATAGCTTATATCATGGGAGCATACTCTCTCATTTTAATCGATTCTACAGGCATTTGTATTTTGTGGAAGAAGGAAATAATGCAAGAGGTCTTGACATTAATATATACATATATATATAAAGACTGTCTGCCATCAGAGGACCATTTTACTGTTCTTCTCATTGTTCAGGCCTGCTGGCCGGGTCTTGCTGATAGTGATGGTACACTGCGGGAGGTGAACTGTTACAATGTTAGCGTATTGCGCTAGCTCATGTCCGTCTTGTTCGTGGGAACGTGCTCGCAGCGGATCTGCCAGGGTGCTGCGGCAACAGGGATGTTCTCCAAGGGTGGGGGCCGCGCTACAGTACGCTGAGCTCACACCATCTTTACCGGGCAAAGAATGGTTTTTGGGCCTAGCTAAAGTTGTGTTGTAATCAATACATGTGGGCATTCGATACGTGTGGGCAATGTCTCCAGTGGGTGAGCCCCCCACCACCTGGGCCCGGGTGGCATGAGGGAACGCCCAATGGCCCATAGCCCTCACCTGGGAAAGAAACGCAGGCGAGAGGGGTCTCCTGGACCAGCCCTCCCCTACATTTCCCCCCTTTCGTTACTAAAGTAACGAATTCTTTAACTCCTCTATCCTCCTACACTCTGCTTCGTCCATCACCGCCTCATCCCATGCAGGAGTTCCTTTGATAGGCATCCATGCTCTGCACACCCCCCTTAATCTCTCACCTCTCCTGGCATATTCATCTGGAGTACACGTAAGATATATGCACCCACCATCTCCTTCCAAATCTACCCACACTTCCTCGTACCATTCTAGTATGCGGGGCTCTTTGATGGTGGTGTGCCAAAGCTTATCTACAATATCCTTGTCATGGTACATGGGCACCAGTTGGTACCTTGGTGTGTTGTCTACCCCTGTTTGTACTTGTGCTTCTTGCACCGTTTTTATTGTACCGTGTGAGTTGCCCATTGTCACCATCATCATTGCACCATTTGGTACTGCGCTAGCACAGACTCGAAGACCCACCTGGCACAGGCAGAAAATCAAAAGGAGGAACACCACAGCTGGCATCAAAAATTTCATCGTTGTTCCAAGCCATGAGGGGACCCAGGAGAAGAGGTTATCGAACCATGTACTGTCTTCTGCTCCGCCTTCCATCTTCATTTTTTCTCCTAGGTTGTGGACTGCTTCAATCACATGGGACAGGGAGCCGTTCTCTGCGTCTTCAGAAGGTACGAAAGTGCAGCAGGCACTTCCTATTTTTCGGCAAACACCGCCGTCCATCGCCGTCAACAGGTCCAGGACATACCTGTTCTGCATGGTCATCAGTCGCAAGGCTCTTAGTTCGACCTTTATTATGTTAAAACCTTCTTCGGTGTCGTTCGCCAGCTGAATTAATTCCCAGCGGGTTATCTGGAGCCATTTTGCGTTAGCCCTTGCTTGGACACTTGATACGAGCGAGGCAAAAAATGTTTCTGCTGAGCTGAATAATCGATATTTGTCTGGGATCTGGGCCAATAGTTCTGATGATGCCTTTGATATATAGTTTGATGCTCGTCTGTTGCGGGTCAGCACCTCTTCCTGGCTTCCAGAAGATAGAACATATATTTGTGGTTCTGCAGTCGGTTGGGCCACACTCTGTGGTGTGTGTTCCTGTGTCCTTTTGTTTCCATCGATGTGGCTTTCTGGTATCACCATCAGAGCTGAGTGCAGAGAGGCCATTGAGCAGCTGCCACTCCACGACGGGGGGGGAGGTGTAGGTATGCCTGTTTTCCACATACCCAATACGTGTCCATAAGGGCCGCAGTCCCTTTTCTTAGGTCTGGGATAGTGAGGGTTTTGTTGCACTTCTTGTTCGTTCCCATGGACGTTCTCCCCTCTCCTTTGAAACATAGTTCATAGTCTATTTCATTCTGCAACCTGAAAGGCTTTTCGATGGGCGTAACCCAGGTTAGTTTTGAAATGTGTTCTCTCCATACGGGTGTGCATGTTTCTTCTATCCATTGCAATTTTTTCGGTGCCACACCCCTCAGTGCTTCAGCTTTACACATTACTTCTTCATTCTTCCACTTGTTATCAGAAAAAAGTGTCCCTTCGATTGCAAAAAATGGTTCTCTCAGACATACAACCCCTGACGGTTTTGGGTAGCACGTTTTCTCGTTCTGCAGCATTTGAAAAGTCACTTCATGTGCCTGGAAGGTGTTCTTAATTCTGCATAACGTGAGATGAAGGAGACATTGGGCATCTATAATCGGCAACTCTTTGGGTAACAGTACTTTGGGTGTACCTGATGCGTGAGGGATGAGGGAGCAAACATAACAGCTCTCGTTTGTTGTTTGTCTAGCTGTGGCACTCATGTCTGCATACCACTTATTTGTTTGGTGGGGGTGTCGCGGGTCTTCCATCTTATCTAGACCTAACCCATAGTACTCATCATACTTCTTCCTTCCTGCTTCCCTCTTCCGTCTATTGTTCTTATTCCTCATATTCTTCCCGATTCCCTGGGCAAGAGACAAACTAGACCCTCCTTTCTCATTCCCGCCCCCCTTCACCCAGTCATCATATAATATTTCATGTGTTTCTCTCATTCTTTGATTCTCTATGGCCGTGGGGGCAGGTTGGCTGGTGGGGGTATTATACAACCAGGATATGGCAGAGGGATTTCGGTCGTTTAAGCTGTGAGCATTGTAATTAGACATCTCAGGTGGGGACAGTGTGTTGTTTTGTCTTTCACCCTTTGGCCCTCCATCGTGTGAAAGGACAACATTGGGTGACGTAGTATAGTAGCCCCACACAAGTTTAGTTCCATCCCATATTAAAAAATCACCTTCCCTTGTAGTTGCATTGACACTTGCAGTTGTATTGGTCCCAGTAGTTGTGTTACTCCCTCCCCCCTCGTTCATCTCGACAGAGATGAACGCTATGAACCAGTATGTAACCAGACCAAATAATAATGTAAAGAACAATATAATGCACGCAGATAGTCCACATTCATACGAATATATACATTTCACAGTTAACCATTTTCTAATTCTAGTACATCTATCCGTTGCAGGCCGCCCGTTAGATGCCATGGAAGCTCCTGTTTAAGATATAAAAGTGCATTGAGTGCATACATGTAAACATTTTGTTGGCACCAACAGTGCCAATATACATGTGACGGGGAATGGAAGCGGGTAGGGATACGGGGAGGGGTATTCACAGACAAGGGTGTATACAAATTCATAGTTCATTATTCAATTTGATATATGTATTTATATACATTCACACTCAACAAGACGAAGGTTAAAACAAAATGTTCCCCTTTTTGTTTTTTTTTTCTTTTTTATCAGTTGTGCATTTCTTCAAATTCAGTACCAGCACATACACGCAAGTTCATATTCAGTCATTCTGCTCAGTTGCAGCGTTTGCTGTTGTCTGTGCCTCCCCATCTACCTCCTCTTGTACGTTGCTATATGCCTTCCGTACATCGGTCAAGTGCACCCAGTACCTCAACCCTTTGACCTTTACTGCCGTAGGTGTGCAAAATATTACTTCATATGGGCCATGGAATCGTGGTGCATTCCACCGACGCACAAAACTTCTGACATATATCCAGTCGCCTGGCATTAGCTGTAGTTGTTGCTCCGGCTCCGTGACAGCGCCCGTTACATTTCCCTCTTCTCTAGTGAAGGGTGGGGACAATTGCTTTGCTATCACGCGCGCTGCCCTTGTCAGTTTTTTTAAATAGTCTGTGAACTCATCTCCCAATATCGCGGCGCTTCTGTGAGCGTCTGAGTGTTCGCGCAGTGGTGAGTGTGCAGTGTTCATCCGTCTCCCAGTCACGATCTCGTGCGGGGACAAATGGTGGTCTTTGCTTGGCAGGTTTCGTAACTCGAATAGCGCAAGCGGTAGGCAGTAAATCCAATTCTTTTTCAATGAGAAGCATAGTTTTGATAACCTGCCCTTCAACAATCCGTTCATCTTTTCCACTATGCCATTACTTTGAGGATGATAAATTGAACATAATTTATGTTTTATTCCCAACAATGCAGTTACTTCCTTAAAAAGCTCATTCACAAAATGAGTGCCATTGTCTGAGCGGATGACGTCACAAATTCCCCAGCGCGGGAATACCTCCCTTACTAGGAACTTGGCGGCGCTCTTGGCATCAGGCCGCGCGCAGGGTCCTGCTTCCACCCACCTTGAAAATGGGCACACGACCACAATCATGTACCGTGCACCATTACACCTTTCCCCCATATCTGCATAATCTATGTGTAGTTCCTTGAATGGGCCAATGGGCTTAGGGATTGTTCCCCGGAGAGTACGTGATGTCATCCCTGAATTGTATATTTGGCATGTTGTACATT
Organism: Ambystoma mexicanum; assembly: GCF_040938575.1. NCBI lineage: Eukaryota > Metazoa > Chordata > Amphibia > Caudata > Ambystomatidae > Ambystoma > Ambystoma mexicanum. The sequence goes on along the minus strand of NC_090927.1, from coordinate 303,582,507 downwards.
CCATTGCCAAACGAGACACGTGCTCCTGGAGACAGGGCACGAACCATTCTTCCTGTATTTCTGCTGCGATGTGTTGTTTGGTGTTATGTGCAGGGAAGTGTAGCTGTTGAAATGCAATTTCTAGTAGCTGAATTGGCATTACCACCTTCCCCGAGTTATTTTGCCTCCACAGCAGGTCTGTTCCTGACTTGCTGCACCCTCGCTTTGTCCACAATAGTTTTTCCTCTGCACTGGCTCCTTCCTGCAATTCTATTATTTGTGGTATGGGCATGACATTATATCCCTCTGGGGGCTCTTCGTTTGTTTTGTCCTTAAGCATGTATTCACCTGTGTCATTTTTCTGAAAATAGGAAGCCTCCTTGGCGGCAGCGTCCGCTGCCGCGTTCCCTAAAGACACAACATCTGTGTTGGACGTATGTGCTTGGCATTTTACTATTGCTACTGCAGTGGGGTTTTGCAGGGCCTCAATTAACTCTTAACAATTCTGCATGCTGTACAGGTGTTCCATCTGCCCTCCTAAAGCCCCTCCGCCCCATCTTGCTAGGCCTCCATGTACTGTTGTTGTCATGTAAGCTGAGTCTGTGTATATCGTCACTGCACAACCCTTTGCTGCATGTAGTGCTTCTATGAGTGCAATCAGTTCTGCTGCCTGCGCGGAGTAATGTGATGGGAGACGATATTGTACCAGTGTTTCATACTCACCGTCTTCTAACCTCACCACTGCCATGCCAACGTGTTTTTCTCCCGTGTCCGTGTCAATAGATGCGGACCCATCCACAAAGTACACTTCCCCTTCGCTTAGAGCGTTCTCACACACCACTGTCTCCTCCCCACTTCCTCCTGTGTAGGTTGCGCAATCGTGGTTCTGCATGTCTTCGAGCGTGCACGCTTCTGTAATGAATGTGGCGGGGTTCACTGTCTTGCATCTCACTATATGGATGTTGGCACTGGACAGTATAATCTCGTAGGCAGTTGCCCGCTGTGTGGTCAGTGTGCTTTTTGATCTCTCGAGTATGGAAAATAATGAATGTTCCACAAACAATGTTATAGGGCAGCCCATTACTATTGTGGCACTTTTCTCAATCGCGAACGCGGCTGCAGCGAGTGATTGCTCGCACGCGAAATGGCCCTGCATCACGGCATCTAAAGTGCCACTATAGTAAGCCAATGGCTTGTGTCCTAGGGATGTTTTTTGTGTCAGGACTGCTGTCATCAGTGTTTCCTTGCAGTGGGAGAATAGATAAAACTCGCGTCCATAATCAGGGTTTGCGAGTACTGGGGCGCTTGAAATCAACTCTTTTAGTGTTTGGAAGGAGGAACTCATCTCTTCCGTCCATTCCACCTTCCTGTTCTCCTGTTGGGCCACCTTTAATGCTTGTAATAAGGGCCTAGTGTATGCCGCATAATCTAATATCCATGCTCGGCAGTAATTGCACATTCCCAAAAATTTCTGCATGTCTTTTACTGTTGTGGGTTCTTGTACTGATCTTATGGCTTCTACCCTGTCTGGTATTATTCTTTTCCCATCTCTCGAAATCAGCTGTCCTAGTTACAGGACCTCTGTCAGACAGTATTGTAGCTTTCCCTTGTCCACTTTGTACCCCTTGTTGGCCAGCAAAGTCAATAATGTTATGGAATCTGTTCTGCATGTTTCTTCGTTTCGTGCGCAAACTAGTAAATCGTCTACGTACTGAATAATGGTACTCTCAACTGATAGGTTTCCTAGGTCTTCATGTAATACGCGATTGAAGATGCTCGGGCTCTCGCAGTAACCCTGTGGCAATCTGCAATGCTCATACCTTTTACCCCCCAGTGTGAAGGCGGTAAGGTATCTACTCTCTTCAGCCAGGGGAATAGAGAAAAATGCGTTTTTCAAATCCACTACTGTGAAATGTGATGCCTCCTTCGGGATGCTGCACAGTATTGATGTGGGGTTCGGGACTAGAGGGAACTCCTTCTGAATTACATCGTTGAGGGGGCGTAAGTCCTGTATCATCCTCCAAGACCCCCCTTTTGCTTTTTTAATCGGATAAATACAAGTGTTACATGGGGAGTTTGAAGGCACTATTATCCCTTGTGCTAGTAGGGCGTTTATTGTCTCTTTTATCCCTTCTTCAGCTTCACGAGACAGAGGATACTGTTTAACTCGTGGTAAAATTGCTCCTTGTTTTAGCTTTATTACCACAGGCTGTACTCCATGCAACAGTCCCACATCATGGGGGCCTGTTGTCCATAAGTTGTTTGGTACGAGCCTCATGTCGTCATCAAAAAACGAAGGTGGTGCTCCTACCACTGTCATCAATTGGACGGGAGTCTCCCTTGCTTGTATTAAAATATCACAGGGCATCGCTATTTCCATCACTATTTCACCATCCCCTTCTGAGTCTGAGAAGAGATCCTCATCTGTTACCTCTCGCAGGGCGATGTTGGCGTTTGTGCATAGCACTGTGCGCCACTCACACCCTTCCTCGTCCACTCCGATCACAGCTATTCTTTTTGCTGACACTTGCACAGCGTGCAAATCTAACGATACCCCTGACCCTGGTGCTGCGTTGGGGCATACTATGGGGCGGAAGAGGAACTCCGCCGGGATCCTCCAGTCCATGCTTCTCAGCTCGGGAATTATGAGGGCCAGAGTCTTCAGCCCTTTGATAAACATTTCCTCATTTTGTGGCAGTCCTCGTATTTCCTGCGTGGTTGTGTAGGCTTGCACTACCAGCATTGCACGCAAGGGGCATATCCCGGGTGTGGAACACACTATCCCTCTCTCGGTAAATGATATGGTCATGTTGAGTTTGCTCAGGAGATCCCTCCCTAGCAAGTTAATTGGGGAATGTTCGTAATATAATAAGGGTGCCTTCACAGTCTTACCCCCCACTGTCACGTCCAAAGCTTCTGTGTAAGGAACTTCAACTACAGCCCCAGAGAACCCCTGCGTCTCTAACTTCCTGTTAGATAACGGGAATCGGCCCTCTCTGATACATGATTTCTCCGCTCCCGAATCAACCATGAATATAAACTGCTTGTCTCCTATCTGTGCCCCTACCAATGGTTCCTCTGCTGCATTGTAGGTGGTGGATAGAACTGGACACGCAAGTGTTCTCTGTGGGCTGTCCTATGCAGGGTATCTCGTCGCCCCTCCCTCATTAAAGACATTTCCGGAAACTACCGACATGCCGCTGTAAGGCGCTGGCGCGGGGGCCCCGTTTGCTGTTGTCGTGAAAGGGTTGCCTGGCGTGTATTGCATGCTGTCATTGTTTTGGGGGTGGTTCTGTGTCCTATACTGGTGTCCTTGTTGCTGGCCCGTGGTACCCTGGCCGGGGTTTCTTAGTTGCTGCTGTCCCATTGGGAGACCGTATGGGCTTCCCGGGTTTGGATGACCATAAGTCTCCCCCTCCTGGAACCCATTGTTTTGTCTACTTCTGCACTCCCTGGAGTAATTTCCCCATCGTCCACAGTTCCAGCAACTCCCTTGGGGGCCCCTGGGACCCTGCCATCCATTTCCTCCCATTCCTCCATACCCCTGTCCACCTCCTCTCCGGCCCCTGTACCCACCTCGTCCCCCTCGAGGGGTCCACTCTTGCCACTGCGGGCTTCCACCTTGCTCTTGCTCAGTCCACTGCCGCTGTGCTGGCCCTGCCCAATTAGTTGCTACCCTTCCTTGGAGTGCTATCAGCCCCTCCTCCTCCTCATCTCCCTCCCTACTGTGTGGGAGCGCGGCTACTGCTGCTGCAACCTTCACTAACTTTGACTGTACTAACTTCGCCTCGTCTGCCAATCTTTTCTGCGCCACCTCCTTCTCCCTCTCCTTGATTCTTTTACAATGGTGTACTATTATGCTTTGAATTTCTGGCCATCCCTTTGCTTCAATACCTGCTATCTTGTCAAGCGCCTTCTGCACTTCCTTTGGGAGCCCTCTCTTTATAATAAAATAAAATAAAGATGTTGATTGATACCAGGGCGTGCCCGTTTCTGCTCTCCACATCTCTTGGACCCAAAAAATGTAATCCATAGCCTCTTCCCCGTCATTCATTGTACACTGCATCACTGACTGCAAGTCCGGTGTGTCTGGGAATGTTTCGCGTAAGGCATCCCACACCCTGGCACGCACCGTGTTAAAGGATGCCCCATCATGGCGGTCGCAGTCTAACGTTACTCCCGGGAAACCGGCTTTAACCCATACCCTTTCAGCCTGGTCACCTACCGCTGATACGAGTAGACTTTTCACATCTCCTATGGCTAGGGGTACCCCGGCAGTATGTTTCTCAAAGGCATATATCCACTTACTTGCCCCTCCTGACAACGGGGGCAATAGCTTCAATAAATTGGCCTTATCCATCTGTGCCCATGGGATATAGTTAGGCCTCCCTCCTCCCCTGTGTATCAATGGGAGCTGTAGCCTTCCTTTTGTCGTTCCGTCCGGACCCGTTTGAGCTGTTGATGTCCCTAGTGATGCCATTTTTCCCACTCTGTTCCTTATTCGCCCCGCCCACTCATCGTCCAGGGTTCTCAGTGAACACGTACCTTCCCCCCCTTCGCTTCCCCCTCCTATCGCCATACTCAACCTGTCGCTTTCTTCTACCTCGTCCCTTATGTCACACAGCAACTCCTCTCTAATTCCCCCCCGCCTTTCTTCGCTTGCAATATCTCCCTCTCCGGGCCCTATTTCTATTATTCGCGTTGGTTCTTCCTCAATTCTGAACAAAATCTCGCCTTTTTTCCACCCCTCTTCGGGCTTTCTATTTTCACCTTGCGCTCTGGACGTACGCCCTGATCTAGTTGCATCTAGTGCTGTTCGTTCACATATGTCTTTTATCCTCGAGAGCTCATCCTTTGCTATCGTCAGTCTCGATTCTAAATCATCTGTGAGCTTCTCTATATCCACCCTTTGTGCGCCTGCCTGGGCTCGCTCTCTCGTGCTTTCGTATGGCGGAGGTGCTGTGGGCCGGAGGGGTGTAGTATCTCTCGGGGGAGGTATGTAAGTGGGATCACTGTACCCCTCTGCGGGCACAGGCTTCTTTATTATCGGGTACAAACTTATTACCTCTACTGGTGGCGCTACACTTGAGCCTTCTTTGACATCTCTTTGTATTAGCAGTGGATTGTCTGTGGTGGACGGGAGATCAGAATTTAGTGCTGGTGTCTTAGGCGGTGGTATCTCTTCAAATAACCTCCAAAGATCTAATATTTCCCTCCTATTTTGCAGCTGCTTTCCTTTGTATTTTAGATAAATGCATGTGGCCACTGTATCCAGGACACTTTTATCAAACGACCCTCCCTCGGGCCAAATCTGAGGTAACCCCTCCCCCTTTAGCTCGGTCACCCATTGGTCGTGATATTTTTTAATCCGCTCCACGTACCCCGGGAGATTCTTACAAATATGTGATAAGGGTGTTTCAGCCCCCATCTCTATGCCCTCCTAGTGCTGATGTGCCTAGTGTGGTTGCAACTACAATGTAAATGTCGTATCAATACTATTCTTTATATTTTACTTCACGTTCAATGTTGAGTCCCTTTGGGCTGTCCCCCTCCCTATCTGTACTATACAATACTGGCCGTACACAATGTCTATTATGTTCTTTTTGAGGGGCACATACAAGAGCAACCCATCCTTTGGTTTGACAATGTCAGACTGGAAATCAAAAAGGTACCCACTCACTCCACTATATTGGCGTTGTCTGAAGAGAGAAAAAACTTTTATCCGACCACACTTATCATGACCATTTAATTATTATGCACTTATAATCGTTCACACATTCACAACGTCAAAATCTCTTCTAGCACATACGAGGTGCACACACCTCTTGGCACCATTCACCATTCAAGCTGCCCTCCCTTTCCTCCCTAGCCGGCTGTCCCTAATCGCCTTATTTGAATATCTAGATGCATATATGTATTAACCTGTTTTCCCCTCCTTCTATTAGGACTTTGTTTCTCTTACTGTCTCCCCAAGTCTGTGCTAATCACAGTTCTTTTATTCTCCCCCCCTACCCTTAAGAAAAAGGAAGAAAGTAATAGCGGTCACTAATGTACTCTCAGTGTCCCCTTTTGCTGAACACTTTTATTTTATACTCCACTTCTTCATATATTCCCAGTACTAGTCAATATAGCACTATGCGGCGCCGCCTTCCACCCCCTTTCGGAGCTAGGTTCCCGTCACTTTTTATCTCTTATTCACCTCTTAATCCTAATGGCCATATGCAAAGAAAAAGCAAGGAAATTTTAAGATGATCTTTAGTAGATCTGCGTACCCCCCTCTTCGTTTCCTGTCCTACACTTCACTCCCCGCTCCCCTTAAGATCGCTTGCACTCAGTACTCACGTGCCCGTCTTGAACCGATACTCTCCGAAACTGGGTCTGTCCAGGCAGTGTCGCCGTCAGCTCAACAGTCAGCCCCGGCTCCGGCGAGCGGTACTCAAAGGGGATTTTTCAACCGGGATCCCGTACCCCCTCTCTATTGAGTGCGCACTTCTTAGTGTACCGGTCGCCGTTGGCGGGCAGCCTCCTGGAGCCGGCTCACCGTGCGTATCCCTTTTCGACCGGAGATTCTCGTGCCAAACGGGGACGGTTATAAGGAGTTTAGGAAGAAATAAAAATCACGTCGGGGTCACCACTGAAAGCAAGCGTCCCCCAACAGCACGATCCTCCCCGCAATGAGAGACAATGAAGGACTCTCCCAAAATGGGAATAAGGCCAAGACAGAGTGCGGGTGAGCGTAAATGGGAGTTTATCAATCAGAATTGGGCATGCAAAGAACTCTGCAAACTCCGAGAGCGCTCTGTCTGACAATAGCAAAGACAGGCATATATATTTACAAAAAACGTCATCAAAACCTACATACTATAGGGGGCACAAGTTCATTGGGATTGGGTGGCGACGACTAACTATAGGTGCTGCTGCGGTGTGGTTGGTCTTGGCTGGAGGACGTCACTGGTCACCCTCGTGGGTTGGGCTGGGCCTGGCAGGTCGGCTTGAGTTCATCCGGGCGGTGTTGGCGTGCCGAGGCGGCCTGTGGCAGAGATGAATGCCTTTTCTGACTTACTTGCCCTCTGCCATGCACACTGCAGTCATTCAGTCATTTACAGTTCTATTCTCTTTAGTAAATCTTTTAATAGGTTAAATGCAACACAGGAGGAATGCACCTTGTGAGGGATCTGGAGATAATATATCGTGGCCTGGTTACTTGTGATCTGTTGACCGGGACCATAGGTCGAGGGGCTAAGCTTCGGGGACTGGGGCGGGTGGTACAGGTCTTTCTGTCTTGTTAGAAGTGATTATGGATGTTTCGCTGTGTGTTGTCAAAGTGTTGGGTGTCCTGATTGCACAGGGCCATAAGTCTGAGACAGTCCGGTGGGTTGTGGGGTTTACGAGGGGGCGCTTGAGTTTAAACTAAGGTTTACTGCTGTGCTGTAAATAATGCAGGTGGCTGGCCGCGGCCTTGGGTACTGGAGTGGGGCTACAAGTCTTTGAAGCGGCTCCAGTCGGGTCGGGGGAGGCGTGATAACGCAGAGCGGGGCTCTGTTCTCATGTCTTGGCAGCCTTCTGAGGGAGGGAGGGGGATACATCGAGACCTTGTACGTTTTCACAAAGGTATCTCCCTCGTGTGTTGCTGAATACAAGCAAAGACATCGCAAACATTTGAACACTTTCTATAATACTTATTTAAAATCACGTCAAAACATGCATTTAACCTTTGCTGGGTGCGTTTCGATTATACCCAGTTCGAGCATCATATTTGTACATTACACTCTAGCAGCTACAGTGTTTCGGTTACATACATATACATTCGCTGTAAATGAGGTAGTGGTTAGATCAGTGGAGTACATAGAAAACGACCCGCCACCGTTCGTGACGGTGGTGGCATATGAGGGGCTCAGACATTCACACATGATACGTGCACTCTCGCGCATTCTTTAATGAGTTCATAGTATAGTTGCATCCGCTTTCTCGTGTACTCTAGCAGCATTAGCTTTAGTTATGGCGCGAAACCACGTGAGGTAGGCTGCCCAGTGATACACGCAACAAACAGATCCCTGGAGCGTTCCTTTATCATTGGCATCCACCTGCAATGGTGCGAGCTCGCCATAGCTTATATCATGGGAGCATACTCTCTCATTTTAATACATTCTACAGGCATTTGTATTTTGTGGAAGAAGGAAATAATGCAAGAGGTCTTGACATTAATATATACATATATATAAAGACTGTCTGCCATCAGAGGACCATTTTACTGTTCTTCTCATTGTTCAGGCCTGCTGGCCGGGTCATGCTGATAGTGATGGTACACTGCGGGAGGTGAACTGTTACAATGTTAGCGTATTGCGCTAGCTCATGTCCGTCTTGTTCGTGGGAACGTGCTCGCAGCGGATCTGCCAGGGTGCTGCGGCAACAGGGATGTTCTCCAAGGGTGGGGGCCGCGCTACAGTGCGCTGAGCTCACACCATCTTTACCGGGCAAAGAATGGTTTTTGGGCCTAGCTAAAGTTGTGTTGTAATCAATACATGTGGGCATTCGATACGTGTGGGCAATGTCTCCAGTGGGTGAGCCCCCCACCACCTGGGCCCGGGTGGCATGAGGGAACGCCCAATGGCCCATAGCCCTCACCTGGGAAAGAAACGCAGGCGAGAGGGGTCTCCTGGACCAGCCCTCCCCTACACACAGCAGTGCCAAGTTACCAGTTTGCGGCCCGGTTTCCTTATTCCTAGTTAGGACAAGTGTCCCAGATTCCATTATGTTCAGAAAGATTCACTTATACCCAATAAGCTCATTAAGGACAGAGTGGGTAGCAAAGTGGCCAATGCTTACTATACAAATGCCTATTAGCACGTGTGAGCAACCTCAGGGTGTCCTCACTTACTTTTCCCAGATATCCTCTGCTTACGTGGCCAAGGTAAGGCCATCGCTCTTGGATCCTGACCCTGGGGGTGGCTATGCTAGAGAGGATCACCGGGGTGGAGGAGACTTGGGGAGAGGATGCCCTTGGGTGAGAGATGGTATCCCCCCTCCCCCATCACCTTTTCACAATGAATCTTCAGTCCCAGCAGCCTTTGTAGGTTACTGTCAACTTTTCCCCATTCCTTCCTTTCAAAATGACCCTCAGAGATGCCATTATGATACTGGGACGAGGAAAAGATCAGCTAGGAGGACACCTACTTGTTTGGGCAGGTTAAACCCACATCAACCTCCTTTTGTTAATACAGAGAAAAATAAGAATGAACTATACCCTCCCCTTCCTTCGTAGGTTGTTAGTCTGTCCCTCTTTCTTACACCCCAAATGTCCCACAACCATTTAATACTGGGATGAGGAGGCAGCAACTGGGAGTTATGCACACTTCCATTCATTCATACCACTTGGTACTGAGACGAGGAAGAGGACTGTTGCATGTCCAGCTAATGGGCCCAACTATGGTTACACAACTTGTACCTGCAAACATTTAACAGTCCGCATGGGCATAAAAAGAGTGTCAGGCAAACAGAGGAAACCCCACATGGAGAGGCGGATGCGGCTGGCAGACGTGGAGCAGGCTAGAGGGAAGGATGCTGTGTGCAGCAGAAGGGTGAAAGAGGCGCCAGGGGCAAGCTGGCCGTGAGAGTTTCGAGAAACCTGCAGTGTCCTTTGCGCGTGTCCACAGCTGGAGATGTGGGACACAGCGATCACCCATTCGCGGCAAGCCGCTGCAGGAATGTTCGAGGACAGCGAGCGTTGCGCGCTGGGGCTCCCGAGAAGCACTAGCAAAGAGAGCAAAAGACAGAACGGAGCGATAAGACGCCCGGAGGAGCGGCCGCATAACAGTGAGTATAAGAAAGGTAGCACTCATACTGGGGTGCTCCAGGGGCTGGAAGTAGGCATATGTAGATGTCGAACGAACTGAAAACGATGACAGTTCAAATTGAGAGTTCTTTAATAACGAACAAGCTGCAAATTGTTAACAATACTTCTAAAGGTGGTGCAAGTATTAATGAATATTGAATACCGAACAAAGTGAAAAGCAAGTGATGAGCATTTATGAATCAAGTGAGAAGCACCTTTTGCTAATTACCTAACATTCAATGATCGACAGCTCAAACATTAAAGTAGTACTACTCAACACAACGTCAGTAAGTAAAAATGCATTAGACATCCATAATTCCCTCACTCTTCATGACCAAGACATCCTATGTCTAACCAAAACATGGCTGACAGAGGCAAGCGGTTCCACAATCGACATGGCAATTCCAGAGGGATATTTTATAATATGCAAAAACCCAGGGTCATGGGGGCGGAGTAGCAGCCATTGTTAAAAAATGAATCCAGGTCTATGACAGTCCAAGTGAATGTCATAAATGTGAGATACTCCACCTGAAAATCTCACCAACCCTTTGTAGCTGCTTCAACCTCATTGTTGTTTACCGACCCTTGGAGGTGATGGCTAACTGTAACGAGGACTTAATTCAGGGGTTAAAACAAATGAAGGCCACTAACTGCTCCACCTTGTTAGTAGGGGATATGAAACGATGGCTACACGATCCCAGGGATAAGACAGCAGCAACTTTGGAAGAAACACTCAAAGAGAATAATGAGCCTACTGCTATCTCCAGCAACATCCTGGACTGGGTGATCTTGAGAAACTTAAACACTGATGTTAATAACACCTACCCATGCATATGGTCTGACCAGTTCACAATTAACTTCACGTTCCAACTAAAGGATATCCCAGAAAATCCACCCAACCCTGTTAAAATTGTTTACAGCCGTAATCTTTAAAAAACAAAACTCCTTTCCAAAGCGGTCTTCAAGAAATGATGTCTACCACATGCAATTCTGACCCCCCCATCCCCCCCGCCCCACCCCCGCCTGAGTTCCTGGTGGAGACTTCTAACAAACCTCTGACAAATATGTTGGACAGAGTAGCAACTTTTAAGAATAAATTGGTGAGGGGAAAATACATACATAATTGTGTACCTCAGATCTTACAATGCTGAAAAGACAAATGACAGGCAGGGAGACTCTGGTTGAAACATCCAACAGCCCTTAATAAGGATAGATGGAAGTCCCTGGAGCTTGTTTATAAACGTAACATTATCTCCGCTAAAAATAACTTTTTGAACGAAGAAATATTTGGAGCAACAAATAATTAAAAAAACGTAGAGATTTTAAAACTCCTACAGAGTCCCAAAGCCCTGGCACAACCCTTTAACCCCACCGACCAGGACTGCGATGATGTTTAGCAGGCCTTTGCCGATAAACTTAAAGTAGCTCAAAACAAAATTAAACAAGAGCTGAATAACAATCCTGTTGTCTGGACACAGGCCCCACCCACTATTAATACTTCAGGTAGAAAAACTTAAATTCTCTATCAAGCACGCGACTAATTGAGAGATGGACACAATCTTGGCTTCAATGCACCCCACGTCCTGTCGAGAAAACATAATTCCCGCCAAACTGGTGCTGGAAAATAAAAATATCTTTACTTCGTTCTTCACTAGACTGGTGAACTCCTCTTTCAAAACACAACTCCGTTTCAGAATCAATTAAAGTTGTTTCCATCACCCCCTTTGTAATGAAAGCTGGATTAGACCCTAAAGTCGCCATCACCAATTCTAATTGGAATTACTTTTTATTCACATTTTGTCCATAACAATACATTGCAATAAGAACTTCGCTTTCCACAGCGTCCCAGCACCCCCCTCTCTCCGAACTCCCCAAACTGGCCAAACTGGTGCATATACAACTACAGTAGTTATAGATTCATGCTAAAAGTGGGTATAGGAAAACAGATGTTATACTATTGAGCAGGTAAGGGCTCGTGCAGACTGTATGACATTGAGGTGGGGTACTACAGCCAAGCCGTTCTTTCATGAGTGGAGTAGGATACATCGCATTACTTCATACTTGTCCATTCATGCACATGTTCCTTGGGTGGGATTGGGTGATGAGGCGTCGGCCACATTGTGGATATATGTCCGAAACGGGGCCCAATAGTCCAAGAGTCTCTCTCCCCCCCCCCCCCTCTGAAGAGTTCCTATGTGATGTTTGTCAGCATTTGCAGATTTTCAACATGTGGATCCACTCCCGCACCTAGGGTGGCCTTGTCCTTTTCCATGTTTAAGCTATCAATGACGTTGCAACCACTGAAGCCATTGCGAGGAGTTTTCTCTAAGTCTTCCCAGGGATGTCAAAAAAGGCCAGTAACCAAGCCATCGGCGTGGCACGTGTTCTGTCTGGAATCATCGTACCCGTGGCGCCATACACCCCCTCGCAGAAGGACTGCATATGATGACATTCCCACACCATGTGCATGTAGTCTGCAGGGTCAACTTGACATCTAGGGCAGGTAGATATGCTCTCTCTGGGTAGTATTTGTGTAGTCGGGCAGGGGAATAATAGGACTGATGTATACATTTGAAATGTGTTAAGCAGAATCTAGAATTTAAAGATATCTTCCGGGTTATCTCACAGATCACCCGCCTTTGGGCCTCTGATGGGGGTGAATGCAATGCTTTGTCCCATCTTGCTCTAAACAATCCTGGAGGGGGAGACTGCCGGGATTTAATAAGCTTATATAGTGTTGAGCCACTTCCCTCAGAGCAGGGGGGCTGGTCACAAGTTGAGCCAGCAGTGAAGAGGGAGGTGCCCGGGGGACCTCAATCCAGATGCCCTGAAGGGTTTTCCATAATCCTAAGCGTAGCAAAATGGTGACAGGGGTCCAGGTGCCTCGTCCCTTAAGTTCTTCCCACTGAGTAAACTCGCCCTCACAGACTAGATCACCCAAGGAGTGGACCCCCAATTTCTCAAACTGTGTTCTAAATATATTCTTCTGAGTGAGGGAAAGCCCATGAACTGCATGCAGAGCATAATCAACGTGAAACGTTCTACTCATGTCGGTACCAGAGGTGACCTGATCCCATGCCCAGCGGATAACATCTATAGGCTGAATCTCATACCTCGGGATACGTCTAGGGGATCCCCACAGCATGCCCCTCAAGGTGTCTGGTTGGGCGATTGCTTTCTCAAGTTTAATATGCGGTAGGTCCGCCTAAAGGTGCCACCACCATATGGTGTATTGTATTTGGTAGGCGAGATAGTAGCCATAGAGGTCAGGGTAATCCAAACCCCTGCTGCATATGGTAGAGTCAATGTATTTAGTGCAACCCGTGCCCGACCTCCTGCCCACACCAATCTGGATACTAGTGACAGAGTGCACTTCCAGTACCAGGCAGGTGGAATCAGTGGGATGTTACTGAAAATATATAACATTTTGGGAACCACAACCATCTTGGCCAATGCAAGTCGTGCTGCCTGTGATACGGCGAGGCAGATTCAGATAGCAACTCTGCACTCCAAATGTTCGAGGGCCGTGAGCTAGTTATCTTTAAAGAGTGTACATGGGGAGGTGGAGGTTCTTATGCCTAGGTATTTTATTCCCCCATGGCACCAACGAAACTCAGTACCAACGTCTATCGGGAGTGCTGTAGATCTCATGGCCAGGATTACTGATTTGGACCAGTTAATTCGCAGCCCCGAGAATCCACCAAATAATGATATTTCCTGCACTATGGGTTGCAAATTTTGTTTTGGGATTTTGATATACAACAGGATGTCATCTGCGTAGAGGGATACGATTGACGTATGTGACATCATTTCCCTCTATGCCGATGATGTTCTCCTATAGGTCAGGGACCCGCACCTTAACGTGCCGACCATACTAGAAGTTCTAGATAATTATGCTAAAGTCTCAGGAATACAATTTAGCAGTTCAAAATCCTGCCCGTTTCCCCTGGCAGACTTAAGGGGCTCCCTTCGGTGGGAATACAATGGCTAACAGCCTCATTTCGATACCTCAGGATCAATATAATGCATACCCCCGAATTACTGCATGAACACAACACCAAGACAGCGCTTCCTGCACTGCGCACATCAATAGGTTTTTGGGCTAAACTCCCCCGATCAATGATGGGCAGAGCCTCGATCATCAAAATGATTGTTCTCTCCAGATTTCTATATGGATTTCAAAACGTACACTATTTCATTGGCACCCCCTTCTTTCGCTTGCTTGAGACAATATTTCGAGAGTTCTTGTGGGAAAAGGGCAGGCATAGGTTGGCACTGTCCATATTGGTCCTACCATATAGACAGGGTGGAATCCAGCTTCCAAATCTAGAGAAATATTATTTAGCGGCCCAACTCAGCTTTGTAACTAAGTGGCTAGCAGACAAAGTCACATTCGAAACTGTACAATTACAGCATATGACTTCCCCGCTACAACTAAAGGAACTTATCTGGGCGCGCCAGCACCTCCTGAGTGAAGCACCTTATTTAGTTACCCTGGGGAGGAAAATATGGCACAGATCCAAGACGCTCTTGCACTTAAAACACCGATACTCCCCAGAAGCTCCAATGATCTCACACCTATGCAAAACTAGCGCTGACCTCAAGAACATTAGACTCTGGGAAATAAATGGAGTTTGCACTTGGGGAGACCTATACGCTGAGGGCGTCTTTCTGGAGTACCCCTCACTGTAGGCAGAGGATGGCATACACAGTGGCCAATATTTATGGTACCAAAAGATCCGTAAACCAGCGCGGAGCAAATGGGAAGCTTGGCCTGAAGAACCAGACACAGACCCCTTCTCAACACTGCTACACAACCTTGGGGAGGGCTGGAAACCAGTGTCCCAGATATAAAGGCACCTCAGTGATATCCCTAATCCCTGCAGCGCGGAATTGAAATCCAGGTGGGAAGAAGATCGTGGGCAAGAGATGACCGAGAAGGAACGGGACAGGGCTCTAGCATTCCCCAAAGAAGTGTCCAGGAATCCCAGATTCCGACTAATCCAACTGAACGCTTTATACCGCACATACCTACCTAACACCATACAGGATTGCGAAATTTAACAAATGAAACCCAACTGTATTTGGTGCAATACGGACAAGGCAGATCTATTCCATATGCTGTGGGAATGCACAAAGGTGCAGATCTTCTGGGCTAAAATAAGACAGACCTGCGAAAAGGCAGGTATGTCTAGGTATGTATGGTCCCCCGGCGAATGTCTTTTAGGAATTTACCCTAGGCTAGCCAAACTCAAACATGTAGTGAGACTCATGGATTTAACATGTGTACTGGCCAAAAGAACCATCGCAATGGCCTGGAAGAGACCTGCTGGACCACAATACAACACATGGCACAGCGAACTAGAGTGGTGGGTGGGCACCGAGTCCAGGGTTTGGGAGGACAGTGTGGCCAGATCCACTGAAGATTCTAGTGTGGCGTTAAACGCCTGGAAGGGACTAACATGGAGTATGTTTCACCCCTATGATAAGCCCCCGTGAACATGCCCAACCGATTGTTAATAGAACTTAACTACCACAATGACACCTGAAGTGAGATGCGCATGAGTCCAGGTTAAGCCCTCCTGCTGTCCCTTCCCCCTCACGTTAAAATCTGCTTGCAATAAATCATTTGCCCAAACTTGTAGACAGTTGTTTTTATTTTGAAATGTTGATACTCTGTTATATGTTGCTGGCAGAATTACAAACACGAAATGCCAATAAAGAAATTTTAAAATAAATGATTGACATATGTGAGAAGATCTGCACCCCTCTATGGGAATGCAACTCCCTAATGGCACATGCAAGAGGTTCAACAGTCAGTGCGAAAAGGATGGGAGAGAATGGGCAACCCTCTCTTGTACCTCTAGTTAGGAAAATGTTATCTGAAATCAACTGATTTGTCAATATCGAGGCCTGAGAGGCCGAGTATAGTAGTCAAATCCATTGTATGTACTGAAGACCCAGACCCGTTCTATGGAGAATTTCAAATAGAAAAGGCCTTCTCTGTATCCAGGGCCGTGGCTACAATGGGTACGTCATCATTGATGTTGTGCATCAATGAGGACAACCTCCTCAGGGCATTTTGTGTGGACCTACCTGGGATAAACCCTGCCCGGTCGGGGAGGACCAGGGTGCTCATATCTGGTAGGATTCCATCAGCAAGCAGTTTGGCCAGAATTTTGTTAGCCGTATTTATAAGTGACAGAGGCCTATAGGATGCGCAGTTAGTAGGATCTTTATCGGGTTTTAGCAGGAGAGTAACCACTGCCGACCTTGTGGAATCAGGGAGGAAGCCCGCGGATATAGAGGCTTCATACATATGGCTAAGGTGTGGGGCAAGGATATTGGCGTATTCCTTGTAGAATTCGGCAGATATACCATCTAGGCCAGGGGCCTTCGCGCCAGGGAGATCACGGGTGACTCTACAAATCTCCTCGATCGAAGGGGGTGTGCTCATCAGGTCTCTGCGTGCAGGATCCAACCAGCCCAGGGAGACCCGATCCAGATATGACCGAATTTCTTCGGGAGAGACCTTCAATTGTGACGACTATAGTGTATTATAATAGTCTCGAAAGATCTTGTTGATCTCACTGGTATCGCGAACCAAGCACATGTTGGTGTCAGAGACTATATTATGCCAAGCTATGGCCGCTTTGGATAGGGTAACTTGCGTTGTTATCGATCGGTCCAGGTCAACAGACATAGCAACATTGAAATCCCTCAAACCTTATATTTCAAATGCTTTACATTTATGGATCATAGCTGCACAATTCTGAAAAAATTCGGGAGAGTCTACATTAGGGAAATATATATTAATGAGCAGAATTTTTAACCTCGAACATTTGTTACGCTCACCTGACTCCCACGGAGGCGCAGGCCTGGTTTGGAGTGCTGTTGCCTCTTCTATGGTGAAGCGCAGGACTCGGAAGATGGACAGGACCGGACCTTCAAATCTGGCTTGTCTGACTCGCAGAAATATCCTTCTGTTTGTGAAAAGGGAGTATTAACAATCTGCGGGATAATGTGTAAGCCTCCCACTCCCTTCTCACCCTCCACGAAACCCTTCTGCGATTCCCCATGAAGTCTCACCTTAGGGTCTGAAAGGACGAGCTCTCCATCCTGCTTCTGATGCAGGGGCGCGTTGTAATCCAGTTACTTCACTGGATCATGGATTGTAGAGAGTTCAAGTTTGCTTGACCTTCCCGGTAAAGTACTGTGAGAATTCTGTTTATAAGTATGAGCCAGAAATAATAATTGTCCGTTGTCTCTATTTCAGGTGCAGAACAAAGATTTCGAGATGAGCAATGGAACCGACGAAGGAAACTCAGGTGAGTTGTTTGATGAGAGGTTCCTTTAGTGTCCTTGCATTAATGCACTAATGCTTGTGTCTTTTTTCCCCATAGGGGCCGGGGGTTCGGAAATGCCGGAGATATGGCACCGACCCGAAGTGAAAGGTGCAGTTCCAGTAGATATCAGGTAAGTCTTTAATGAGCGTTCAGGTAATGTCTTAGCATTCGCTCACTAACGCTGATGTCTCTTTTTCCCCTTAGGGGCCGGGGCCCGGAAATGCCACGATGCGGCACCGACCCGAAATGAAGTGGGAATGACCCAACAGGTAAGTCTTATGATGGCAAATTAAGGTTTTCTTATTCTCTTCCCTAGCTCACCTTTGTTCTTGTCTTTTTCTCCCTAGGCGCTGAAATGTGGTTGCGGATCCAGATGGTCGCTGATGAACATGGAGGCGCCTAGTAAAGGTGAGTGGAATGCGGCGCTGCAGCGATCGATGCGATGTGCTTTTAAAATGAATGTCTTCCTTTTCAGGATAGTCGGCGAAATGTCTCTGGAATGCGGATTTAGCAGGTAAGGACTCTTCTTTCTCCTATTCTCTTCTCTTCTCCCTTTGCAGGTGTTCCAGGATGCTGGCGGGCGTGGCAGAAGTCAGGATGCAGGAGCAGACACGGTGAGTGTCCAGCTGCTAGATGCAGAACAACGCGAAGCGCGAGTTGCTGCTTGGGCGTGGCTTAAATAGCCTTCAAAGTAGTTCCAGGTATGTATCCTTCCTCACAGGTATGTATTCTTCCTCCGGCCACACCCGTGTGGTTAAGTAGTCCCCAAAGAGAAAGTAGTCCCATTCAAGCCTCTAGATAGCCCGGATGTTGCAGCATGGTCTGCATCAGGTAAGTTTACACCAAGCACCTTTAAACACAAAGTCATCTTTTATGAGCCTGGCGCCTATGGCGCCAGGACTGTTGTCCAATATGAGCCTGGCGCCAAAGGCGCCAGGACTGAGTCCAAAGGGCCCCTACTTGGGGCTGCTGAGACTTCCCTCTGGGACATGTCTGCCTCTGGGGTAGCTGGGCCTGGTCTGGCTTCTTGGAGGTAGGCATCATGACAACATTCCCCAACAAGAAAGATCTAACAGCCCTCAGGGTTGCATATTTTGTCATGTAATCAAAACCTCAATGACTGGTTTATTTATATCGTAACCCCTCTGGAATGTGAGGAGTATGGGATACATATCTGTGTACATCCCAACCACTGGCAAGTGGGAGTGGGCCGCCAACAGGTAGGTGTCTCTCTTGTAAGCAGAGCACATTGACCGTGTGCAATATAGCATGATTAATCACCATTCGAAATGTGTTGATGTTAGTGACCCCTCTAATGTTCCAGGTCATCACAGTTAGGTATTGTCCCCCTACGGTCACTCATATTAGGGCTAGGTAGTGACACATTATGATATGAACAGTGTGTCCTGGATAACAACCATTCCCAACATATTACACATCTGTAACCCATGTGAACCTGGAAGAAATGACTTTGATTGTGTAGGCACAGTAAACATAAAACGACAACCCCTTCCTCCCCCGCCCATGGCAGAAACACCAAGGTAGTGGCAAATTACCCTCCCCAAACGAAATTAAACTCATTGCCAACAAGAGGCAGTAGCTGCGCCAACAGGGTACTGGATGCTGCCGTACCACAAGCTCAGACAGTGACAACTCGAGTTTCACTGTAACGTGGTGTCAGTCCAGCCCAACCAAGTTTCAGGGCTGGGGCTGCTTAGTCGCATTACGAAATGTTAGGTATGTGCAAAAAGCAACGGTTAGGGTCCCTTTGAGCATCAGGTAGCTCGGACACAAATCGGTCTGCCAGGTTGTCCTGTCGAGGACAATGCAGAGTTTAGTGGGGAAAAGCATAGCATAGCATAGCATATCGGATGTTTTCTTTCTGAGCTTGCTTTTAACCACCAGATATGTCTTCCTTTGATCCTGGACCTGTGGGCTAAAGTCAGGGAACAGCCGGATAATGGAGGAGCCGAAACAGAGTCAACCCTTGTCTCGTGCTGCTCCAAGAAGGATGTCCCGGTCCCTGTAATTGAGTATCCTGCCGATGATGGGTCCGTCCAGGGCCCCAGGCGGCAGGGGCGAGGGAACAGTGTACTCTTTCGACCAGGAACATGGAGGGTATAGGTGGGCGTTCCAGTATGTCCAGCAGGAGTTTCTACATAAACAGTTCCATATTGTCGTTGTGTATCGATTCTGGGAACCCAACAATACGAATAATGTTCCTGCGAGACCTCCCTTCTAGATCATTCTTGGCCTCCACACGCTTCACTGATTGTTGTAGGGTCACCACCTCTCGCTGCAAGGATACAAACCTGTGCTAGTTTTCTCCTAGTCGTTGCTCTGACTGTCATTCGACCACACAATTTGTCAATTTGAATGGCAGAAGTCTAGACCCTGCAGGTCAGCATGTCTATTTTTGAGCCAAAGGTATCCGTGCTGTTTTTTAAAGTGAGCAGGGTCTGATTTGAAGCAGATACATTGATAGCAGTGGGGGCTGAGGGTACAGCTGGTGGAGTGGGTGGTTGATCTTGGCGAGCAAATTGGTCAATTTTCGCCTGCCTCCTGTTGGTCTCCATCTTTTCCAAATATGAATTTGCAGCCAAGGGTGGCCCCTCGAGTCTCAAACCAGTAGGTATCCCAACAAGATGCGCAGGAACCCGGCTTCCAGCACTAAGCCTCTTCAAGCCTGCAGCAATACATAGACCGAGGACCGGAAAGCAGCCGAGATGTGGAGTCTTCCACTGGGGTGCTGCCCCCCCCTAGCAGGTATGTGGTGCTCAGCACGGGTGGGTGGGGACCAGGGGGGCGGATCACACCCAGTGTGTCTCAGCGAATGCTATGCGTCACAGTACCAGGTCTGCAGAGGGGACAACATTCTGGAGATGTTACCCTGGCCAGGAGCGCATGATGTTGTGCCGCGCCCGCGTAGTGGTCCAGCTGTCATCCCAGCATCCCAGGCTGGAATGGGCACAGTAGGCGCGGCACGGACTGAATTGAGGGACACCAACGAGCAGTTAATGTGGAGAGTGGCTCAGTGAACTGGCCGTGCAGACCGTGTGCGTCTCCGGGAAGATTTTCAGCAGGGCACTAGTTGGCAGTTCAGAAAGCAGGATAGTTCTGTAACGCTCACCTGGTATCCACGGGGACGTCACTCAGCCTGTTCTGACCTCTTACGACCTCAAACCCTTCCCTGGAGGCTATTCGACTGGAGACTGGGCCTGAAACACAGGATTGGTAGAGTTTAACTCCCTATGGTCTCTGTGTGCTTGAACCCCTTCTTTCCCGGGGTCCAACCCTTCCCTTTGATCCACAGCTCACCTTGTTTTCTTGGATAGTGTGCTCTCCATCCTGCTTTCAGCGCAGGGGAGCGTTGATTGATGCGGGCTCGTTGCTGCCTAGTTACTTCACTTGCAAGAGTCCGACAGTTAAATATAATGAGTCTTTTGAACAGTTCTCTAACTTCGTTCCTTTCCTTCCTTAGATGATGGCCGGCGTCTGGGGATGGCGGCGTGCTGCTGAGATGAGTAGCACTGAAGGGGAGTGAGAGCGCGATGCGCAATGCACCCCTTTCGTATTTGCATTGAACAGAGTTCTTTTTCTGTGTCTTTTAGGTGCTGCGTCGTTTTCAGTGTGGATGCCGGTTATGAAGAACAGATGCGGTGAGTAAGCGCGGTATGCGGCGCCTCTAGATGTTTCCACGCTAACCTGGAGTGTCTTTCCCCTCTCGCAGATGGATGAGAAGTTCCGGAGACAGAGTTCCCCCAGAGCGGCTGGGATTCAGGTAAGCGTTTGAAGCTCGAACAGTATTTAAAAATAAGCAAAGATTTGCAGAAAGCTTACTAATGCCTTTTTCTGTTATTTTCCCACCCATCAATGCACTGCAAGTCCAATCCCCAATGTTATCCTATGGGAGTGAGTGAGTCTGGTGACACAAGCGCCAAGTCTGACTCCAAGTGGGTCTTTGGAGGGATGGAGAGGCCCTTGAGGGCCATGTAGGTGATTTTGGCCTGGCTCCATCCATCCTGACATCTTGGAGGGCTGGGGACATGAGGGGCAGGAATCATGACAAGTTCCCATGGAGCAGAACTCACCAGAGCGGTATGCAGGAAGAACTTCACTGATCCCTCAGTGTTAAAGGATAGGTCGACGAGTCTCTCGCCGTCCGGCTGCCTCCACATGAGATTCTCAGGGGGCAGTCGACGAGCAAGAAGTGCGGCCGAGTTCGCCCCTCAGCCGAGCCCATCCACACCACGGCACCCAGTCCAGAGAACAATCGCCTAGGCCGGTCAGCGGCCAGCGACTTGAAAATAAAGTACAGGAGGGATCGGTCGGCGTATTGTTGTGGGCACAATGCTAGTGTTTATAACAGCCGAACAGCACGCTAGAGCAGGATAACGGAGGATATACGGTGTTGCCGATTACGAGCTCTTTCATGCAGTGGCCATCTTACTGCCGCGCAACAGCGCCCCGACCCATCACCAATTCTAACTTCCTTTTGAAAGTGTTGGATAAAGTGGCAACCAACCAACTGCAGGTCTTCCTTGAATTATCTGCTATTTTCCACAGCAAACAGTGAAAGTACTGAGACAGCACTTCTCGATCTACAGACCAATATGCTCGAGTTCTTGGAACAGGGGAAAATTGGGCATCTGGTTTTCCTCGATCTGTCCACAGCCTTCGATCTGCTTGGTCACAATCACTTGATCACGATCGCTTGCTTTATATTCTGAAAGATCTCAGGGACTGTTCCCCTCAGGACACCAGTTGGATTAATCATTCTTACCTCACTGAAAATCTTCGGTGTGCTGGAAATGTGCCTCCTCTAAACCCACCTCCATCGTCTGGTGTTCCACAGGGGGCCTGTGTGCCAACAAAGCTGTTAAATCTGTACATCAGACCCGCACTGTAGTCTTTTAGAAGCTTATAATAATTACTATAATTGGTTATTTATAACGCGCTTAATACCGAAGAGGTTTCTAAGCATGGACCCAGGATTCAAACCTCTGCTGCTCTTCCAAGACAAGGGCATTGCCACTAAGCTATACTACCTGTGTTAGTATAAGGGGGTCTTCCTTACAAATTATGCAGATGACACCCAACTGATCCTGGAAACGAGTGGGAATCATGACACAGACTCTGCAAAATTGAACTCCATTTACAGCACCATCGGACGCTGGATGATGGAAAATTGGCTCTGTAAACCAGATAAAAATGGAACGATTGTTGTTCGGAAGCTCGCAGGCTAGAAACAAACTTGGTAAGGAGTACACTTGTTTTACAATCAGGGAGTGTACCATTCCTGTGGCCGGAAAAGTTAAGACTTGTGGCGTCTTTCTTGATTCTGCACTTAGTGCTGAGACACAAGTAAGTTACGTCTCCAGAAATTGTCACTACCATCTGAGACTGCAGAAGAACATTAAACCTTTTATCTCAGAGTACAACTGTGCAACTATCGCGCGAGCAATCATTCTTTCTCGCCCCGATTATTGTAATGCGTTGCTGATTGGGGAGAGTAAGAAATGTCTGCACCACCTCCAGACCTTCCAAAATGATGCTGTTTGCATTATTAAGGGTCATCTTAACCGCCAGGCAATCAATAGACTGGCTCCCCATCCTTGAGCCGAATACACTTGAAGACGGCCACTCTAGTGCATAAATGTCTTTATGGCAATGCTGTGGCCTATTTGAAGCCCTGTATTGCCCTACATGAGACTAAACGTATGCTACACTCAAACACCAGACTTATTAAGGTCTGGTGTTTGGTACCATAAGGTCAGAAGGCCCAAGCCTAGCAGCACGGTTTTGGAACTCTCTGCCAAGCACCTTATGCCTGGACAAAAACATGAAAACCTTTGGTCCCTCTTTAAAACCCCTTTTTATTTTTAGGTAACAGCTCTGCCACCTACTGATGTGATGATTCTGGCCAGTTATAAGGGGCACACGGGTGCTAAGACCCTTTGTTTATATGTTTTGTCTTCTTGTGTCTCTGTGCACCCTGATGCCCTAGGGTTCCCGGCACTATATAAATAAATAAACAAATAAGTGATGAGCACTTGAATAATGTGAAAGCAAGGTGGTGGAAAATGCTGAACACCGCAGAGTGAGTTGTGTGAAAACACATTGTGGCAAAGCCAAAAGATTGCCAATGAGAACCTGGTTGTATGAGATACAAGTTGTGGTGAAGAGAAAAGACTGCCAAGAAGAATCTGAAATAAGTGTGAGATCAAAGATACAAAGTTGTGTGAAAACACCTCGTGACAAAGCCAAGAGACTGTCAAGGAGGAATCAGAAATTAGTGTCAAATCAATGACACGGATTTGGGTTGTGTGACCGCAGTGTAAACATTTGCGGCGGAATTAACTGTAGCCAATTTCGCTGCAAATCTGTTTTCACTTTGGAAAAACAACCCAAATCATGCCATTCTCCCAAAACCCCACCCCTTACCCTACTTACCTTTTTTCTCCCTGCTGCCTCCACCACTCCTTCTGCACCCCGGTGGCGTCAGATCCGTTCCTCTAATGCGGGTCAGATCCGATGCTGCAGGGGCCCTTTTTCTGTTTTAAAATCTTTAAGCTGTCAAATGCGGGAACCCCCTCCAGCCCCCACAATCCCTTCTGACATTATAGTGAACAGGAGTGCGGGGGACACCACCACAGCCCCCGCTCCCCTTGTTCACTATAATGCCGTTCGAATAGGAGATTTGATCGCAATGATCATATTTGATCAAATCTGCGGTCAAATCTCTCATTCGAACAATTTTGTTCGGTCAACTTGGGTAATACCAATGGCACAGGTTCAGGGAGAGAAAACCTGTGTTGGCAAGAAAGCCCTAAGAACACAGAAGCATCACAAAGTGCCATGGGTTATCGGTTGCATGACCTGTGGACCGTGTGAACCGACATCTGCGCCTGGACCGAGTGACTCCTGCTTGGAAACAGCCAAGGAAAGCCAAGATAAAGAAACTGGCCTTAATAACAGATTGCTAAAGTGAATGAGAAACAGAGCAATCTTTGTGAACTATTGACAAGCCTGAACGAATATGAAGTTGAACTGGAACTGTTTTGAAAGCCAAGAGATTTGAACTGTGTTGAACTTTTGCGGAAAGGAACCCCAAGACTGTGTGAACTGTGTTGAACTCTTGGGGAAGGAAACCCTGAGGCTTTTTGGAACTGTTTTGAACTAGGGGAAGGGGAAGCTGGAAAGTAAGCCTATTTGGGCTCTAACACAACAGCTTTTCCCACCAAGGCCGATCTCCTCTCATCGATAGACCTGAAAGTAACTAATTTGGTCAAGCAAATGAAGATAATTCACCTTCAGTATTGTAAATTCTCATTGCTCCCTCTCCTAAAGTTCTATATTGGTAAGCTGGTCCTGGTAATCACATTTGGTATGGAATTTAATCGTTTGGCCTTTGATATCGAATGGGGTAAGATAGAAAGTAAAATCTGGAAAAAATCTCTGGGACTGCCGAACTGTGTTCCGATTTCCTGTATAATGTTTGAGCTTGGTCTCCTCTCGTTGGGGGCATGGTTCGAGGGGAAATGGGTCTCGAATTATAGGCTCATTTTAGACCCTCCAAAATCATCTATGTATGAGGAAGTGGCATTAGCCATGTTTAACTCAACTTCTATCTTTTTGAACAAACTGAGACTAAGATGCAATGAGTTGTTGGTTGCTTCGGACACAGACACTGATACTCTTACCACAAATCCACTGAAAATGAAGGAAGCATTGCATCGCATAGACTGGATTAGGACCATAAGGAAAATGAGGATTTGTAAACTTTTGTTGTCAACACTCCTTATTGACAAACCTAGATCATGTGTTCCTCAATACCTAGTGAAATGTCCGGACTCTGTAGTACGGATGGACTTCTTGCGACTAAGACTCAATCTGTTACCAACTTTGGAAATTCTACATGTCTGGTACAGCAACATCTATCCGACAGATATTTGTGATAAATGCAAAGCAAATGTAACGCAAACTATTCGACATCTGCTGTTAGTATGCTCTGGAACCTGGCCTCTGAGATTATCAAGATTCCAGAGATTTGTTCATGAACCCCACTTGCTTGTCTCAGATAGGTTGTGGGACAGGTTGATCTCAGGAACTTTATTTTTTCTTACTTTAGAGGTGGACTCCCGTCTTAAAGATCTTCATCTCACTGTTAACAAGGGGCCCAGTCTACTAGTTGTCTGGTAGACAATTGGTAATTGTTTCTTCTTGATTGCTGGTTATGTAATATGATCCTTTTGATTTATTTTTGTTTCTTCCTTTTGTCTTTTTCTCTTTTTCTTTTCGGTTCTGTACGTTTCTTGTTTTGTTATGCAAGAAAAAGAAATTGATATTTTAGTATTGTATAATTGAATTTTGATTTTGGACACTGAAGTGTGTAAAATGTCAAGCTTTTTTGGCTAATGGACATTAAAGATTTTTTTAAAGTAAGCCACAAGCTGGAAGAAGCTCTGAACCTCATTTGGAGCGCTGTTTCTTTTGTTGCTGACAACCCTACACATTGTATATCTTTAGTTGTGAGGGCAAGTATAGGTTATGGGCACAGATAGACTTTTGAGTTGAACTTATTGACACAGACTATCCTTAGTTTCTTTAGGTAGGGAAATCCCACCTCAGCATATGGCAAGTTGGGCCCTACTCCATCTTGACATTTAAGAAAAATAAACCATTTTATTTAAAAATGTAATCCGTTTTGTGTCTTCCCTCATGATGCCTTCACACATGGCATAACAAAATCCTAATCCATCACTGCACTATTGTAGTTTTTCACTTTTCCATGAGTGGATTACCGATTTTTCCACCAGGATCCCTAATCTCAGAGATCTAACTAGTGAATATACCCAGTGAGAGACCATAAGTGCCACAGGCCACACCATGCTGTTCCCCCAGGAGTGGGCCTTGTATGTGTGAGCTCCACTGATATGTGTCAGCCTTTACCTAAATTTAGATGGTGCAGTCCTGCTCTAACAGGGGATGAGCTTCTTGGTGACCTCTATGTAAAACACAGGGTCCGGCATCCCGGACATTTTTTCTGGGATAGTGCTGCCCTCCTCTGAAATTTAGATAAGCTAGATCAAAATATTGATTTCATTGCAAAGAAGCAAAATACCCTGATCCCTCAATGTAACCCAAACAAAGTAAGTCCTTGGTATTAAAAGTACCAACTGCAATCTAAAAATCAGTAACACTGGCTGAGAAACTGAGCTCCTCCTAGAAGACCTAATGTACAGAATTACTTGCCTACTTGCCAAACCACAGCATAAGATGCAATAATTGCTAGTTCATTCACTTATGAATTGGGACTTAGCTTAATGGCAGAATCTTCTCGGACACCCCTTGCCAGCCTGCCTTTCGGAATTCCAGAGCCTCCAGCTCCATGCAGTATTATCTCATACAAAGTGAGAAATGGTGGCCACGGATAGTGAATATAGAGTGTCACTTAGCACGGTGGGGTCCACAAAGAGTTAAAAACAGGATCTTCGGAAAAAAGAAATAAGATTTTATTTAATGCAAATAAAAATACTCAGTGTTAAACTCAAATAAATCGTCAGGACAGTGTGGCGTCAGTGCTTTCACCAGTTCAAAGGCCTCCTTCTAAAGTTCAAAATATTTCAGGACACCTCCGATCACTCACAGTCCCTATGATCCTTACTCCAAACGCCCCCATGGCTTGTCTCCTTTGGTTTTTCAAAATCGTTTTATTAATTTTCAACAAGAGAAAATAACATTTCCCATCCATCCGCCAAACACGCCCCTCGCTCCGTTTCCATTCCTACAACTCTACTTCCGTCGTCCCTACCATCACGTCCTCCCCCCTGGGGCCAGTATAGCCACTTAACATATTAAGTTCCAGTCATGGGGTTCCACTTCATGCAAGTCCAGAAGTCTTACACGCGGGGGACACAGTTGGGTTCTATATTCATCTTGTAGGAAGGCCATGACCTCCCTCCAGTCCCTGGCAAATCTTGCCAGGTTATTGTTCATAGCATAGGTTGCCTATTCCAGCGCCACGAAGTCCCAGACCTTACGAAGACAGTCTTGGATAGTGGGGACTACCTCTTTCCACCGCTGGGCTATAATCAGCATTGCTGCCAAATAAGCACCACCCATGCTTTCATCCGTCCCATGTGTTCACTCTCCTGCGCCCCTTTGCCAAGTCCTAACAGAACCAGTTCCAGAGAGCCCATTGCTCCTTCCCAGAAGGCCTTGATCTGTGCCTCCTGCACCTCCCTCCAGAACAACTCGATTTTGGGTCATCTCCACCAGGTGTTAGAGCAGGTACCCACCTCCCCACATCCTCTACAACAATCCCGGGTAACCTCAGCGTAAATCTTGTGGAGGCGAGTAAGCGTAAAGTGCCACCCATATAGTATTTTATACCAACATTATTGTAATTGAGATGCCCTGGCCATCTTAGGCATCAGCCTCCACAATCTCTCCCAGTCATCCCTATGGATTTCCCTTCCGATCACCCTTTCCCAATGGACCATATAGGGCCACGGTGCATTGTGCGAGGCTTCGGCCAAAGTTTTATAAATATTCAATACCAGATCTCATCATGTGTTACCAGAAACTGTTCAAAATGGGTAAGCTGGCAGGAGGCTGCTGTCTTAATCTCTTTGCTTTGGAGCCAATGCCGTAATTGAAAGTATTGCAACCTTTCTTTTAAGCCCACCCCAAAGCATTGCTTGTACTCTATGAATGATCAAATAGTGGCGCCCTGAAACAAGTCTCGCAAAACCTGGCAACCTCCTTCTTGTCACTGGCCAAACGCCCCCTGTTCTATTCCCGATGTGAATTCTGGGTTATTAAAGATGGTGGTGAAAGGGAACAGGGGGGTCGTAATCGTGCATTTCCCTGTCAACATGTCCCATGTGTCTCATCAACCACGTTATGGCGCTCAAGTACATATGCTTTGGCCTGTGTCGGCACGGAAGCCACAATAGCTCCCTCAAGTCCTGCCTTACAACTGCCTGGTCGATAGCCACCCACTGTTTCCCCTTGTGTCCCGAGAACCATTATCCTTATTATCCGTATTATCCACAGCTGAGCTGCCTCATAGTACAGCTGAAAGTTGTGGAGCGCCATCTTGCCCGCCCTCCTGGGGGACATCCATAGGAACCGATGTTTCCTCAGCCTCTTCCCCTCCCATGTGAAATTGCCTGTCATCTTTCCTAACTCACCGAAGAAGCTGTTTGGGACCGCCAATGGGATCGCCTGGAACATATAAAGCAGCCGTGGGAGTGTCACCATCTTCACTGCTGCCATTCTGCCTACCCAAGAGATCCTAAGATTCTTCCACTTTTTTAAGTCTGCCTTTATTGCCGAAAGCATGAGTGGGCAATTAGTTGCGTACCAGTCAGGAAGCGATGGCATGATTCGAATTCCCAAGTACTTAATCCCCCCTGGGTTCCGTACAAAAGGAGGATGCCTTCAGCTCAGTTACTTCCCTACCCCTCACAGCGAGATTAAGCAGCTCTGACTTGTTGATGTTAATCTTAAGGCCTGAGATTTCCCCAAAACCTGCGAGTATCTCCCTGCATGCCCTTAGCGACTCTCCCTGGCATTGAGTGTGAGAGAAGCATGTCATCCGCAAAGGTGGCAAATTTGTGCTGAACTCCACCGAAGAGTATGCTGTATACCTCCCCGGACTCCAGCAGTGGCTCCAAGTAAATTGCATAAAGCAAGGGGCAGAGGGTGCCCCCCCACCCCCTGCTTGGTCTCTGCTCAATTGGATGACCCGGGACAGGGAGTGATTAATAAGGAGACGCCCTACTGGGGTCATATAGTTGGCCTGCACCATTTGTAAAAAATGTCCTCCCAACACCATCTTTTTCATTACTTTAAACAGGTAGGCCCACTCCACTCGGCCAAAGGCCTTCTCGGCATCAAGGGAGAGGAAGACCGAGGGAGTAGCTGTCTTGGGGGCCTTCTCTCTCTACTAGATGTGCCATGCGGCTGATATTATCAAACGCCTGCCTCCTGTGTACGAACCCCAACTGGTCCGGGTGGATCAGGGTCGGGAGGAGTCTCTCTAGCCTGTTGGCCATAATTTTAGTATAACTTTGGCATTTACATTTTATCAATGCTATTGGCCTATACAATGTACACCTGGTGTGGTCCTTGTTGGCCTTGGGGATGAGAGTTATTTTAGCTTCTTCCATGGAGGCTTAGATACGACTAGTCTCCCGAAAATTGTTAAATAGGCTAGTTAGGTGGGGAACTAAAACTCCTGCATAGGTTTTATAGAAAGACGCTGTGAAGCCATCCAGCCCGGGTGCCTTATTTAGGGGAGGGCTGCTATGAGCCGCCTAATCTCCTATATCGTGACCTGTTCTCATGCCTCCCTCACCTCCCCTCCCAAGTGGGCAGCTGAATGCCATCCAGGAAATCTATTTGATGTTGACTTGAGGGGTTCTGGGTTGAGTACAAGTCAGCATAATAGCTAGCGAAACAGTCCTAAATTTCCTCTGTGAGAGAGTGGTGGATTCCCTAGTCATCTGTTATAGCTGCAATGGTGTTGTTGCCCACTGAACCCCCTCAGTGGTCGTGCCAGAAGCGTGTCCACCTTGTTGGCCTTCGCATAGTACTTCTGCCGGATGTATAACGATGAGCCCTGTGCTCTCTTTGTCCTGAGGATGTCAAGTTGGCCCACTGTCTGCCTATATGCCCTCACTGAGCTCTTGGCTGGGTCGTCCCCTGCTCTCCTCCTGGCCTCTTCGACCTCCTCCTCCAGTTGGGCCTCAAGAAACCTCATCTGCCTTTCCCTCTGTGCCTTTGCAGCTATGCATTCCCCCACCTTATTGCGGCTTTGAATGCATCCCGTGGGATGCTTTCCATTGTGTCGGAGGCCTTGTTTTGCTCGAAGAAGTCCTTGATCTTTCCCTCGAATTCGTCCCTGATAACTGGGTCTCGCAACAACTCACCCGGGACCTTCCAACCCCAAACCCCTGCCTTGCACCCTGGTAGACGCGTCTTCAATGTTATCACCTTGTGGTCTGCTATTCCTAAGGGGCCCCACCGCTATGCCCTCGACTGCTCCCAGCAGACGGGCTGAAGCCAATGTATAGCCAATGCAGGATTGGGTTCCATGCACGCTGGACAGAAATGTGTAACCCTCACTGCCCCCCCACATCCCCCTCGACACATCCAGTAGACCCAGGGCCTAAAATCTGTCTTGTGATACAGATGCCACCGTCACCCACATGAGCACCCCACGAGGACCTATCCAAAGCCCTATGCCAGGCCAGTTTAAAGTCACCCATTAAGATTATATGTCCCTTCGCGAATCCCTCAAGTATGTTTAGGAATTCCCTCAAGAAGGCCTCTTGCCCAGAATTAGGCGCATATATGGAGGCCAGCGTATAAGTTGCTCCAATGTATTCCCCCACTACTATAACATATCTGCCTCTTTTGTCTATCTTAGTATCTTTAACTCTGAGGTCCATTCCATTCCAAACAGTCAATGCCACCCTGCATGTCTTGGTTGAGCCAGAGGCGTGAACAATGGGAGAGAAACCCTGCAGCTTAAGTCTAGCCTGGTCATTTTTCAGGAGGCGAGTCTCCTGAATTGCCAAAACGTCCCGACTTAAATTTCTAGTAAACTACTGCAGTTTATACCTCTTGAGGGGGGTATTAAACCCTCTTACATTATTTGTTGACCCTTTGAATGGGTATGATTCTCATATGCACCCTCCCCCCTTCTTCCCTGCAGTGTGTTATTTCCCCTCTGTCCCGCCCTCCTCCCAACCTCCCCTCATTCCTTCCCTTCGGCTACGGTCTGTTATATTACCTTCTCCCACCCCTCCAGTCAGGCACCTCCCTGCACCCACTGGTCCTGAACCCCAAACCCCCAACGCCCAACATCCTTTCCGCTGACCACCCCCGCTTCCACCCCACTCCCCAACTCCGGGATGACCCTGAACTGTGAACCCCCTCTCTCCTCCCAACTTCGCCCTCACTGAAATCAAGATGGAGTGTCCTCCTGCGCCCACACAGCCCAAGTTCAAGCCACATAGTTCACAACACCCGTATATAAAACTTCTTGCAGACCCTTCCTGTTATCCAATGTTCAGTTTTCCACCTTTAGCCTCCCCTCAGGGTTTTGATTGCGGGCCCGCAGTGTGGCCCTCCTTCTGCGTCCTTTCTCCTGCTGTTGCCTACTGCCAGACCGGGGCCCTGTGCAGTTCTGTTTGCGGGCGGGGGGATTTCTTCCTGTGGTTCTGATCTGCTTCCCATTACAGGAGGTTAGCTCCCTCCTGTGGTGATGTGATGCGCCTTTGTGCCCCACTCCCATTCGAAAACCAGACAGAAGGGGAAAGTCCACTTATATCGGATACCCTGTCAGGCCAGCTCCCTGACCACCGCACCCATCTGCCGTCTCTTAAGAAGGGTGCTGCTTTCTAGATCCTGAAAGAGGGACATAGGGGAGCCTTTATATATAACTAGTGCTTGCGTCCCAGCAGCGCACAAGACTGCTTCCTTCTGCCCATAATGGAAGAATGCAGCTAGGACATCTCTCGAGCTGGCGTTGGGGCCTTTCACCATTTTGCCATTTCTGTGGATCCAATCCAGCTCTACCCCTTTTGGTCCAGCGTCCCCAATAGGTCAGCGAAGATCATCTGAACCTCCCCCTCCAGGTCTTTGTCTGTGACCGACACGAGTAAATTTGTAATTCTTTTGTTGATCCTCCCTGACCTGTTCTCCATATTCTCCATTTGTAACTCTAGAATTCGCATTGCTACATTGAGACACTATGGCCTCGCTGTTAGCTGTGGAGTCTTTGTATACCTCCTGGAGACCCCTTTCAAGGAGATCAGTCCTCTCCCCCAGTTGGCCTACCTCCTGCCTTATTTCCGCCAGAACTGTATTAAGGTCTGTTCCCATAAGTTGAAATTGTTCATGAAGGGCCTTGGTGAGCGTTGTTTGGAGGATCATTAGGTCGCTATGAAGGTCCTGCCTTGATATGGGCTCGGCAATTCCTATGTCCATAGGATCCCTGTGATCCGTTATGTCTGGGGCAGTCCTACCCGGGTCCTTCGCCTCATTCGGGGTCCACATGGTGGGGATGGTGCGTGGCACATCCCCCGTCGATGGTGCCTGATTTGAGGCTTTCATTTTGGCTTTGGACATCCGCCCCACTCTCCCAGGCCTCTGACCGTTGTCCTTGATGGTTGGTCCATCCGCTTTTTTGTTGCTATCCCCCGCTAGTTCCATCTCACCGGCTGCGGAGGGCACAGGGGATCTTACCCCCAAGTCTGTTCTGCTTCAGGTGTCAGACCCCACCCCCCCCCCCTCCCTCCCACTGGGGCCCAAGGCAATTTCCCTCCTCTCTCTTTGCTTCCTCCTTACCTCTGTATTACCAGGCTCGTCTGCTTGTTTGGCTGCTCTTTGGGGGGGTGGGGTAAGCCGAGTGTGCACTCACCCCAGACCTGGTCCAGCCGCCTCCTCCTAGATGTCGGGGTTCTACTCTGACGTCTTTGGGGTCCCCACAAGCCGCCTCCCTTCCTTACTGGCACAGTGCATGTATGGTGGGGCCTAAAGTTGAGAGATCTGGCGTGGCCCTGCTTCAGCCTCAAAGTAGTGTGTTGCTTGAGGCAGTAGGCCTGCCTACTTTAGGTCCCCTGTACTGCCCAGGCTCACCTGGCTGCTTTTCCCAGCTCCTCCCCCCTGGGGTCCCAATGACTGGTCTGTGCGCAGGTTGCCCCACCTCGTTACCACTGCCAATGTCTCTTGTGCTATGAGCGGCCCCTGGTGTGCTGTTAGCTCTCCTACTCAGGCCCAGGAAGGTGGTCACCTCCTCACCACCACCACCACCACCACCACCCAGCTTCTATTGGCATGCCGCTGTAGTCCTGTGGGGCTCACTGCTCCGTAGTGCTCTAGATTTCCACATAGACTAGGATGGGCCTCCTCTTCCATCCCTGTGGCGCAGGACTGCCCAGCAGGCTCGCTCTCCTGCCTTCGTGCCGGCTGCCTCCGGTCCCGGGTTACAGCAGGACCTCTCACTTGTTTTACGGTCTCTGGCCAGGGTCCTGCTCCCTGCACCCGTCAGCCTCACGAAGTGATGCCGGGTTTGCCTTTTCCCAAGACTATCCCCGCTCGGAATGCTCAGGAGGTGGGGGTGAGAGGATCATCCGATCCATGCCGTGTGCTCCTGCTCCTCTCTTCTCACCGGAGCCGCGCTGTTTCCCTTGCCACTTTGGCTGCGGGGATCCTGCACCTTCAACCGCCTCGATTACGGGTGTCCTGTGTCTCTGCTTCACCTGCTCCCTGCAACCACAACTGGGGTCTCCCTTCCTCCCTGCCACTGCCAACACAGCTTTTCCATGCTCGAGGGGTGGGAGCGGCTGCTGACACTTCTATCTAGTGTCAGTGGCCATCTTGGAATTGCCTTATCTCCTTTTGATGGTGGGATACAATCACCTCCAATCCTTGCTGGAGGTCCTGTAAACATTGATGTGTCTCCATCTTTATTTATTTGTTACACGCCCAGACCCTCAGGTGTCACGGCGAGGTTATAAGACAGCTTAGAAAATAGTCATGTTCAAACATTACATTGGTTACATTGCATGATATAGGTTACAATATATTAACAACACTAAACAGTGGCCTAAGTATTTACAACAGTATCCGGAGGAAGGTGTCCTATCCTTGGGTGCTAATATTGGTTGAATAACCAGGTTTTAAGCTGTTTTTTAAAGATCGTGAAGGAGGATGCTTTTTTGATGATGATAGGTAGGGAGTTCCAGAGTTTGGGGGCTAAGGTGGTGAAGCTGCTGCCCCCTGCTCGTGTGGTTTTGAATCGGGGGGGGGGGTCCAGGAGGAGTTTGTCGTTGGATCTCAGTAGTCTTATGTTAGTTTTAGGGTGCAGGGTGTTATTGAGATAGATAGGTCCTTTTTTTTTTAATGCATTTGTAGGTGATGCATAGTGTTTTGAAAATGGTGCGGGCTTTGATGGGGAGCCAGTGTACATCTTTCCTGGTCTTGGAGATGTGATCTGATTTTCTTTATGCCTAGCGCTGCCCTCAGGACTTTGTTTTGCAAAAGTTGCATTTTAGCTAGGTTAGTGTTGGAGGTGCCCAGTAGTAAAACATTACAGTAGTCCAATTTCGATAGTACCAGTGCTCTGGCCAGGGTGAGGCAGTTTGCTGGGGTCAGAAATTGTCGGCTGAGTGCAATTAATTTAGAAGTGTAGGCCATGGAAGAGGAAAGTGCATTGATCTGTTTAGTCATGGTTAGGCTGGCATCGAAGTACACGCCCAGTGTTTTTACTTGTTTAGACACTGGAATATTGGTGCCGTCGATGTTGATGGTTGAATATTCTGGCTGCAGGGTAGCTAATTTGGCTGGAGCTCCTACGATGAGGACTTCCGTCTTCTCATCGTTGAGACATAGGCTGTTTAATGCCATCCAGTTTTGTATGATGGCGTAAATTTTGTTGATTGTTAAGGTGTCCTGGTCATAGTTGCCTGTAAGGGGAATAAGGATCTGGGTGTCATCCGCAAAGTTTGTGTATGTGACACCCATGTTGTCTGAGAACAGGAGCTTGGTGTATGCGTTATACAGCGTAGGAGAAAGGCAAGAGCCTTGGGGCACTCCTATGGGGACTGGGATGGGGTTGGCTGCTTCTTTGCCTATGGACACTCTGGAGGTGCGGTCGGTTAAGAATGATTTCACCCAGGCAATGGCTGCCCCAGAGAAGTTAAATTCACGGGCAAGTGAGTTGCAGAGTTTGTCGTGGTCCACCAAATCGAAGGCGGCTGAGAGGTCCAAAAGCAGGAGAATGCAAAGTTTCCCTGAGTCTCTAATGGCATCCATCTGGATTTTAAGGTCCAGGAGAGCTGTTTCAGTGCTGTGGTTAGGCCTGAAGCCTGATTGTCTGGTGCCGAGGAGCTGGTTTGATTCTAGATGGGTTTGAATTTGGTTATAGGCTAGTTTGTCGATGATTTTGAGTAAGAAGGGGACCGTAGTTATGGGGCGATAATTAGTTGGAATGGTGGGGTCTAGATTTGGTTTTTTAAGAAGTGGTGTGACCCAGGCTTCTTTAATGCAAGTCGGAACTGTATTGGACTTGAATGAGGCATTGACAAATTTCGTAATGAGGGGGGTCAGTGTAGGTGCGCAGGCTTTGACTAGTTTGGCTGGAACAGCATCTCCTTTACAGTTGGATGCTTTTAGTTTGGAGATAGTGTCGAGCACGAGATTGTGGGTGACTGGTGTGAATTGGAAGGGGGGGGGGGTTGGAGTTGTCGCTGGAAGGGATACAGTGATTAGGGAGGCAGGGGTTTTTTGTAGCTAGGAGTGATTTTTTGGAGTTGATTTTGTTTTGTAACAGAGATTTTGGAGGCAAGAGCATCTTGTATGGTGGTACACCATTCTTTGCTTGTGTTTATGGGTGTGTCGGTAGGAAGTGGATTTTCAAGTTCTCTAAGAATAGTGAAAAGCTCTTTGGAGTCGGATGCTGCATTGTTGATGCGAGCATTGTAGGCGTTGGCTTTGTGTGAAATGATAGCTGATTTATAGCGGGTATTAGCGTCTTTGAATGCTTTAGCTGAGTCCGGGGAGGGATGTTTATTATGGGCATGCTCGAGAGAGCGTTTTTTCCTTCTAAGGACGATTGCTACATAAACTGCTGGAGTTTCTCTACCACATACAGACAGATCTAACAGGAGCAGCCGGGCCCAGATTGTACAGAAGAGCTACCACTACCATTTCCTAGGGTCCAGATTTGTTTCCTCTTTTAAACTGAGGGATTGGTCATTGTGATGGGATAATAACATTCCCACAAAATATGCCATAAATTGGGAAAGCTTTATCATCTGCACAACCTCTCCACTCATCCTCTGGTCTGGATCCTCCTCCACACGCTTATTCCTCCTCTCATTATGGGATTACCCCTTCTGGTTGAGATCTCACCCAAACCCCTGCCTTGGGCTAAACGTGTTCTCTCGTTCCCTCCTGCTTGCACTAGTTATCACGCCTCCCCGCCCCCCTCCCCACTAGTCCTTAGAGGTTTCTCTGGGTTCCTAACTTCCTCCTGATTTGCCATCATACCTACATCAGATGTCTCTTGCCTTCCACCTCCTGATGTTTTTCTCTTACTACATCTTAATGTCGCTTCTCCCACTCTTGACTCGTAGCATCCTTCACGCTTTGCTGTCTTTCTTCCAACTCCTTCCACATCCTTCTTGAAGTGCAAACTAGCTCCCAGCTCCTGCCACAACCTTCTCAAAATGGCCACACTTCCACTAGGACATCTCAAGGAAGAGGATCCTCCCCTGTGGCCAGTCTGAATGTTAAGGATATATATGTGCAGGCCTTTTAGTGCTCCAGTGTGCTTTGTACTATGGAATTGCTTTACCCCTACAGGTTTAGAGTATATCTTAGCATGCGACGATAGTGGCGGCTGGACTGTGGGTTTAATAAGTCTTTTCCTCCATTTTTTATTTCTTATCCATGCCAACCTGTGCATACATGCCATCGTCTTTGGACTGCAGCGGAGCCACGTTTGTAGGGGGACCCACAGTGTACATGGTCAGTTGTTTAAAGTTGTTACGATAGCTTCTGGTGAGCCTGGATTGCGGAGTGTGCACTGACAACTTGAGGTTGTAATCTCCTGGTAGGACTCTTAAAGGGCCAGTAGCAGTTTTCTTTTCCAGCATGTGACTGTCTCTTGCCCAGTCACAGGAGCTAAGCGAGATTGACCATGGGATTCAAAGGTAGGGGATTTCATCACAGGAGATAATCAAATGACATGAGTGTGTTCATGATCCCCATTCCTTACCTTGCCTTGCAGTGAGATAAAAAAAAAAGATCTTAATTCTAAATAAGCTCTCACACAAGGAGAAATCAAATAACAGAAGAGGTTTACTGTTGTGAAATCTGGACCATGATCTTACTCAAGGAAAAATGCGGTGTGATGCCATGTCTGGTGGTGGAAAATGTCTAGATCTCAACCACACCCTCCAAGATTCACAGTCTTTGAAACCATAATTATTAAATATTCCTTTTTTTTTTTTTAGACAGCACCAAGTAAACCTGCAGCTCCTACAAAGAAAAGATGGTTTGATAAAAAAAAAAAATTAAAAAAACTGCACTTGTAAAAGGAAAGGATTTATTAATCACTGTCACAGGGGGATAGCACACAACGGAAATAACACTTTAATAGGTTTCAACCCCTTTGCTTGCCACAGGAATTCTCAGGGGAACACTTATTGAGGTGGTAAACAACTAAAAAAAAGGGAAATCCTACCGTAGCAGTGGTAATATCCGTCTAGTATAGATCTTGAAATCTTATGGCTCAAGTCAATGCAATATCGCTTGCCTTAGACTTTGCTTTAAGTAAGTGTATGCTGTTATTCGCTGTAAACTATTATCGTGTGTTAATAGATTAACTATCCTCTCTGAATAAGATAAGTGCATAACCTACAAGCAGTGCATTCCTACATGAATGCTGTTGCTGGGAGTCTACACTGGCTTCATACTACTGTACTTGCGCCTCCCTTGGACTAGACAGGTATACTCTGCACCCCAGCTTCTGCGCTCAACTTTCAGGGTGATCCTCTAGTGCCTTGTTAATTAAGATCCACCTGTAGCTGCTTCCCAATGCTGCCGTGTCTTCCGGTCACTAGGGACTTCACTTCTGGCATGGCCTGCACCAGAGAAGAGTTCCAGATAGCTTATTTTCCCAGAAATGCCCAATCTCTGACCAGAAGACACCAACAATTTGGCAGCCCTTTGGGAGAAGCTCAAAGGCCATTCCCAAGCATTTCACCCAGGACTTTGGTGGCTCTTCCAAAGATGCCCAAGCGGTCTGAAGCACAAGCTTTTATTCTCCCTATTCTAACCACACAACATCAGGACCTTCTCCCATCCACCCAATCAGTCCTGAGCGGGTCATACAGGAGTAGCACCTTGAAATGGGGTGGGGACTTTAATTGTACTCTGGACCCACGGCTAGGCAGATCAGATAAGAAGCACACACACCTTGCCCCTGCAGCTAAAGCCTTAACCACCGTACTGCAGGCGTTCCAACTAGTGGACGTATGGAAAGTCCTCCACCCACAGTTGCGCAGGTACTCACATTATGCGGCCCCCAGGACCTATTCACTAGGCTAGATTATGTCTTCATGGGACCCGAAACGTTCAGTGCATTTACAAAGGCTGAAAATAAGGCACGTACACTGTCAGACCATGCTCTGTGACTAGTTAGATGGAAGGTACTCCCACCAGAGCGTGCATTCCAACTTGGAAACTGAGAAGTGAATCCCTTAATGATACGGTTTTCCATGAGCACTTGAGGACAGGTATCAAGGACTATTTTTTGCATAGCACAGGGTGTGTGTCATCAGCAGGAACACTATGGGAGGCCTTTAAGGTGGTAGGGGTATACAAGCAGAAATATGGAAAGACCTAGCTAAGGCAGAAGCAGCGCTGCAGAAAATAGACACAACAGAATGCACAGCAAATGACCGAGCCTGCCAGTCCTCCAGGCTACAGCAGGAATGCCTAAAACATTGGGATAGACTAGGTACATTACATCATGCAGCTTATGTTGAAAGACAGCAAGCCGAAGTCGATAAACCAGACAGGCTGCTGACGTGGTTATACAAAAGTGAAGTAAAACGAGGTATGATAAATTCAATCACAAATGCAGAAGGAGAAACGTGTGACACGCAAGTGGGTATAAACAAATGCTTCCTAGATTACTACAAAATCCTGTACGCAGAGTTGCTGAATACACAACCCCCTGAGATAGATGAGGCCCTGTCGCAAATAGTTCTCCTGAGGCTGGACCCAGAGACTGTGGAACAACTTGAAGGCACCATAACCCTAGAGGAACTAAAAAACACTATGCTGGGGCTGCCAACAGGTAAAACACCAGGCACCGATGGGTTGCCTGGCGAATTCTACAAAGAATACATCGCAGACATCCTGCCCCCACTGTTGGCAATGTTAAACGAAGCATTTAATGTAGGCACCTTGCCGGCAACGTTGAGAGAATTTAAAAATATCCCCTTGCTCAAGCCAAATAAACCCAGCTCAGACTGTGGGTCATAAATGCCGTTTTCACTATTAAATCAGGTTGGGAAGATATTAACGACTCTGCTAGCTAAGAAAGAAAATGATTGGGGATTTTTGGCAACCAACCCACTTTACACT
The DNA here is from genome assembly GCF_040938575.1 of Ambystoma mexicanum. Classification (NCBI taxonomy): domain Eukaryota; kingdom Metazoa; phylum Chordata; class Amphibia; order Caudata; family Ambystomatidae; genus Ambystoma; species Ambystoma mexicanum. The sequence goes on along the minus strand of NC_090927.1, from coordinate 303,543,171 downwards.
GTGCGCCTGATTTAAACTAAAGTTCTTTGAGTACTGTCGCAGGTGTGTGTGGCAAAAAAAAAGAGGCAAAAAATGAAACCCCAAGCTCTTATTGCAAACAGAACATCAGAAATGGCCACACACAATAAACACTGCGCCACACTTAGTCCTTGTTAAGTTTTAGTTGTTTATAGGTTTCTGCAAAGCATAATCAAAAGAAAAATGCCCATCTGATAAGACGTGTTTCGATGCACGAGTGACTTTCTCAAATCTGGGTGAATAAGGTCTGTGCATTTACAACAAACATTAAATAAAAAAATACATAAAATAAGATGTTAAACAAGAATTGTGATATAGTTCCAAAAAAAAACATTAACCACAGGTAGGTCAAAGTTTCAAAACACAGACATTGAGGAGGGGTGAAAGGGAATGGTGGTATAGGGTATAATGAAAGAGAAAAAAACTAAATAACAGTACATGAGTAACAGCATAAATAGTAAATAAAGGCAGTTTTACTAATATGTATTGTCTCTGATATTGTGTTAGAAAAATAATTGGAAAAGTTTCTTTCCGCTCCTACCTATATTCCAAATGTAGGTTAGAGTCTGGTGTGCCGAAAAATCACAGGTTCAATCCCCCTGGAGAGTACATTTTAGAATAGTGCTGATCATAGATTGAATGTGTTGGAAAATATATAATATATAAATATATCTGTCTTTGGTAATCTAATTGTAGTTGAGAGCGGAAAAAGTAAAAATGTATTATTTTTCGACCGGAAAGGCCTGGTGGGTCCCTGTAATTAGCTTTCATTTTAAAGATATACTGAACAAAATTCAAAATACAGTCAGGCTCACTTATCGTATGCATGTATCAAAGTGGATTACTACATGTGGGATTTTGCAATGGTGCAATTGGTGGCGTTGTATCTGACCACTAAATCGTGCAATTTGCTTCAGTAAGCTTTACAGATGTGAACTGAGCCCAGTTCGTATAGTGCCGTTGTTTTGACGTAAAATAATGTTGTCATCACAATGCAATGCTTGTTTATATTAGTAGCGCCGAGGCACGCAGGACCACGAGCTACACAGAGTGCATTACGGGGGCCGTTCAATCGGGTGGTGCTAGTCGGTAGGGCTTACCTCTAAAGTGCGCCTCATCTCTTCAAAGCGTCGGCAGTCCTCTGTGATCACAATGGTCCTCTATACATTGGGTTGTCAAGGTAACAGTAGTCCTCTCTTAGTGTCTAGCGCTCTTCGATTTGCGAGCGCCATATTTTGGGCTTGATCTACACGTTGACCATTGTAAGTGACATAGAGGAACCCAAACCGATCCTAAAATTATATTTATATCTGTTAGGAGTAAATGTTGAGAATAAAATATATACTATAATCGCAACTGGAAGAAGGTTGTGATTAACGTGTTGTAAAAATAATGTTATTGTTAATTTGGATTTAAAGCCAGGTATTCGACAAAACTTAAATAAATGGACATAAGACCGAGGGAAAAGAAGCGTAATTCACAATTTTCCATTGCTAAATGAAAAAAGTAAAAAGTAAAACATACTAATTTATATTTTAACAAAATAACATAGCTCGGGGAAACGGTTGGTCCTTAAGCTGTTTATGTCTTATGTTGTATGACTCTGGACATGGATGTAGTCTGTGCAAGCATGCATATCCCCAATACACAATTCTTTACTGATTCACGAGGAACACATATGATTAATAATACCATCAACTGCAAAAGTAAATATACAGTGTATGCCATCATCTGTATATATAAATGTATTTACATTGGGAGTACTATTAGAGAACTCAAAACCAGAATTCGTGAACATTTCGCTGGCATTGGAAACCAAGACGTACTTTTTACCATTAGCTCATCACTGGCAAACAAAGCACCAATTGGAGGACAAGAGAAACTTGAAATTCATTGGATTAAAAAAAGTAACTACAGGAGACAGAGGGGGAAACCAAGAAGTATTATTACGTCAGGCTGAGGCACGCCTGATTTGTAAATTTCACGAAACTGAGTTTGGCCTAAATAAGGACAATGAAATGATCAATTTTTTGTGAATCAAAATAGACCAATGACTCAATGTGAGTATGATGGATATATACACACATTTGTAAAATTTGTGATACTACTTGTAAACTGTTACACTAAGAAATGACTTTACATCTCCACATAGTGGTGAGCACCCCACCCCAATGATATGAACATATGAAATACTTAATGAGATCATATGTGCCTTAATCCATGCAGTCGCAGGTTGCTCGCCAGTGTCCAGAGTCATAAGACATAGACAGTTTAAGGAACCAACCGTTTCCCCGAGCTATGTTATTTTGTCAAAATATAAATTAGTATGTTTACTTTTTTTATTTTGCAATGGAAATTTGTGAATTACGCTTCTTTTCCCTTGGTTTTATGTCCATTTATTAAGTTTTGTTGAATATTTGGCTTTAAATCCAAATTAACAATAACTTTATTTTTACAACACGTTAATCACAACCTTCTTCCAGTTGCGATTATAGTATATATTTTATTCTCAACATTTACTCCTAACGGATATAAATATAATTTTTAGGATCGGTTTGGGTTCCTGTATGTCATTTACACTGGTCAACGTGTAGATCAAGCCCAAAATATGGCGCTCGCAAATCGAAGAGCGCTAGACACTAAGAGAGGACTACTGTTACCTTGACAACCCAATGTATAGAGAAGCATTGTGATCACAGAGGACTGCTGGCGCTTTGAAGAGACGAGGTGCACTTTAGAGGTAAGCCCTACCGACGAGCACCACCCGATTGAACGGCCCCCGTAATGCACTCTGTGTAGCTCATGGTCCCCCGTGCTCGGCGCTACTAATATAAACAAGCATTGCATTGTGATGACAACATTATTTTACGTCAAAACAATGGCACTATACTAACTTGGCTCAGTTCACACCTGTAAAGCTTACTGAAGCAAATTGCACTATTTACTGGTCAGATACAACGCCACCATTTGCACCATTGCAAAATCCCACATGTAGTAATCCACTTTGATACATGCATACGATAGGTGAGACTGACTGTATTTTGAATCTTGTTCAGTATATCTTTAAAATGCACAGACCTTATTCGCCCAGATTTGGGAAAGGCACTTGTGCGTCGAAACATGTGTTATCAGATGGGCATTTTTCTTTTGATTATGCTCTGCAGAAACCTATAAACAACTAAAACTTAACAAGGACTAAGTGTGGCAGAGTGTTTATTGTGTGTGGCCATTTCTGATGTTCTGTCTGCTAGCTAATAGGCTTAAAACGAAAATAGGGAGGCTCATAAACCTGGATCCGACTGCTTATGTGCCGAGCAGGAATATTACGTGGAACCAGCGCAGGTTGCACCACATTAATGATCAAATAAATGACAGTACATTGCCTTATGCAATAGCTTTGCTGGATGCGGTACAGGCGTTCGATTCTGTGAGGTGGCCCTGTCTTATAGCTATATTACGGAAAGTCGGCATAGGACCCGTGTATATCAAATTGATGCAGATGCTTTATACTTAAATAGTACGCCAGTTGCAAGGGTTAAAACGGCTCACCAAATCTCAGAACAGTGGGTATTCGAGAAAGGCACGAGGCAGGGGTGCAAATGGTCCCCCATGCTGTTTATACTAGCACTAGAACCCCTGGCAGCATACCTCAGTCAGCAATACAAAGAGGCGGGGATACAAATACACAGCTAAGGTAATCTGATCTCTCTGTATGCAGACAATATGCTTTTATACCTGCAACACCCAGAAACTAACCTAAATATATACTAGACATACTTGGCAGATACGCAAGGAATAACGATCAGCAGGCATAAGTCAAGGTTGTTCGCTCTAGCAGGATACAAGAACATCAGGACGGACCTGCTGTCGACGCTCCCTCTCAAACGGGACATCAGAACATTTAAATATTTAGGGGTCAACATTTATCACAACCCCAAAACAGAACATGTGGGATTCCAAGATGGCCACCGTTTCCTGAGGGTGCACGCACCGGAGCTCCGTCCGGGTCAGAGTAACGAAAGGTGATAATTTAGCAAAATAGCGCAAAGAAATGCCCCTCTCCTCTTCCCCTTCAACATCTGAGAAGGCGGCAAGCAACCCTGTACCGAAGCACTCGACAAGACTCGCCCGACATCTGTGGTGTCACTCCTGAACTCCGAGACCTGAGTCTGGGAGAAGAATATCCCACCGAAACCTAGTGGACGACCTAAGCGGATCGGGGGCTCCAGTGGGCAGTCGCCGGAGGTGGCGGGCCTGATTGTATAACCTACGAGGATCCCTAATAAAGCCCCTACAAAGGGAGGTGTGCCTCAGCGACTCCTCGGAACTGAAGACCAGGGGCCAGAAGGAGCCCGCCACGGAGTGCGCTCCGCAGAGACGCCTGGCGAAGTGCGGCGGACGGCGGGAGCCCCATTAAGCCTGCGGTGCGATCCAGAACAAGGAGCTGCAAGCCCTGCAGCTGCCATCCTTGCAGGAGGGACCCAATGAGATCAGACTGGCGGAAAGCTAGCAGAGGCGGGGAGCAAATGAGAGGGACACAGACACTAAGCAGCACAACCTGCGGGGGGAGGGGGGACAAGAATACGGCAACACGCCTAGGGGGTACAAAGCCTGAGCTCCATCCAGAGCGTATTGCTTAACACTCCATGCTGCATACGTGCACCACGGCAGAGTACTGATAAGAGCACAAAACACTCAAAAGAAGCCTGGCACCGCGGCTCCCCCTACGTTATCTCGTAATACGCCTCTGCCACCAAGCCGACTGCAACTCAGACATTGCCTGCAGAACGGGGCACGGTGGAACCACCACAACAGCTATAACGCTGTGAGGAAACACCAGCCGCCGCACAGGGCGGTGTGCACACCCCACAAGCAAAGATCCTTTACACCACAGCACCACAACCCTAATGGAGATGCAGTGGAAAAGCTCACCTACCTACACGGCTTAAAAGTCCCAATGAGGGGCCCGAACCAGCGCATTACTACACGCCCCACCATCACAACGTTGTAGACATAATAAACAACATGTATCCAGAATAACAGGAGTAAAAGCAGTACATCTGACCCAGTACACATGCGCCCACAGGGTGAAAGGACAGGCACACCCATCTGAATAATTCAGGGAGGCGGAGAGACACTACTTGGAATGACCCTGCCCTAACGGTCCAAGCCAACACAACCCCTAACATAATCGTGGAGAAGATAGTTGTACCTGAGACCCACATAGCCCAGCACCTCGAATAAAACAGGGAAATAGAGAGGTGTCAAACTACTATTGGGGTGAAATCTTACGCCGGGCCACGCAATCCCCACCCCTCTCCCCCCCCCCCCGCGAGAAAGACACAGATGTCAGGGGCCAAGGCCAAAAGCGCCCTGACAAAAGACAAGAACGCACTGAAAGTGTGAGGCGGACAACTGGAACACTGCTGGAAACAGCGCCGGGCAGAGGACTCTCAGAGTGGAGCTACCACAGAGGAATGGGACAGTCAAGGACCCACGGAAGAAGACACCAATATGGCCCTGAACAAGGAGGAACTTCAGGAATGTCTGAAAGCGATGGAAAACCGCATGATGGAGTCCCTTTAGGATCAATTGGGTAAAATTAGAGAGGAGCTAAGCACATCCATGCAGGAAGTTAAGAAGGACATCACAGACCTGGGAAAGAGTGGACACCGCTGAAGCGCGGCTCTCAGAAATTGTGGAAGACTCAAAACAGGCCAATGCCCTGCTTCAACAGGTCACCTGGGTGACACACAACTTAGAACTCCAGGCAGAAGATTTAGAAAACAGATCTTGCAGATCTAACATCAGAGTTAAAAGGTCTGGTCGAAACAATTGAGGACAAGGACCTGAAAGAAACAATGCAGAATTGCTTCAGCGGCCTCTTAACCGGCCCTCAAGCAGAGGACATGCTCATTGACAGAGTGCACAGAGTGGGACCTAAGAAAAAGGAGCCAGGAGCCAGACCCAGAGATGTTCTGCTGGCGAGGACCTCCTACACCATGAAAGAGGAAATTCTCAGAGCAGAAACCAACAACTGGTCTCCATTAACAGAACACAGGTCCAATTGTTTCAGGATTTAGCACTCTCAACCCCGCACAAAAGGAGATTAATGATGCTGGTCACAAGGACGTTGAAAACCAAAGGAATCTCCTACAGATGGGCATTTTAGGATTGCAGTACACCCGGGAAGGTAGACTGCAGCGCATCACCACCTGGGAAGAAGGTCTGACCCTGCTACGCCTGGAAGAGGAGGAATCCCACTCGGACACGAGACCGAACTACAACCCGAGAGGTGGGTGACCCAAACAATGGGAATGGTTATCTACTCCCACTAAGAGGCATGATAGGGAGACCACATTAACAGGCCCTCGTCTGAAATGATATGCGTCACTGGAATGTAAGAATGGCATTGACCAGTCAATGAGGTCGAGGATTTATACCGGGAGTGAGGGAACGTACTATGGTGGGGCAAGGGGGAATTTAAGGCAGTAAAACCCGGACAGAGGGACGGGACAAACCATTCTGGAATCTACTTTGGGACATAGACATGTTCTGGCGGAGGACGAACTGGAGTAGATATAATACCCGATGCCCCAAGAGGGGCCTAGCAAAGGTTCTGTGGGACTTTGAACTGAGGGGCATAGGGGCGGGGGGAGGAAGGAGCAAGAGGGGGAAACCTACAGTTGTATTGTTGTTAAGTGGGAGAAATGTATGGTATGATCCGTGGGCTGGTGGGACAAGAAGTTTAAATAAAGCGAGTAAGCACAACCGACACCAAGGAAAACCCAAATATAGGTGGCATGGCTGAGTGGATTATTGCGTCTCTTAATGTACAAGGCCTAAATTCACCAGTAAAACGTTGTTCGATTCTGACGACCTGCAAGCGTCATTTGTTTTCTTACAAGAAACGCACCTCCTCCCCACAGATGTGTCAGGATTCGTAAATCAGGGAGGCATACTGGCAATCTTTCGTTTCCTACTCGCTTACTTTCCTCACCTGGGGTTCCTTCGCTTTTGTCACGAAGACGCTGCTTCAGAACACGGAAGTTTGCTCAGCCAGTTCGTTCTGTGTTCTTTAAGCAGCGCTGGGCTTTACCATGGAAACGCAGTCACTCTGCGTACTTGAGGTCACGTGTCTTTACACATTGTTAGAACCTCACGTGACTTTTTGGTTTTCGTTCTTATGCCCCCGCCTCCCCGCTACTCGCTGCTTCTGAAATTGTTATTTCTCTTGCCGCTACGTATCTGACTTTACTCCTGTTGAATTTAGTGTTTTGACCCGGACCGCCTACTGGATTCCTGCTTGTGTGCCCTTGTTGTCTCGACCCTCGGAACTGCTATTTGGAACTGTTACGGATCACGGACGTCTGCTCGAATTTTGCCCGCTTGGTTTTCGACTCCTGGAACAGTTCACGGATTTTTCCTTGTCAATATTTTGGCTGGTGCTACCATCTACGTCATCCATTCTGCTGCTACTGGAACTTTTCTACGGACTTCCTCGTTTCCCCTTGGAACTGGAGACTTTATACTAGGCGTCCGCGTGCCGTCGGTTTCAGGTGGACATTGCTGTTTACCGGATTCTTGTTTAGGCGTCCTCGTGCCGGCGGTGGGTAGGTGGATCACTCCTGCTTGCGGATCACTCCTGCTCTTCATTTATTCCTTCAGTTTTTGGACTTCCTTGGAAACTCTCATCCGGTAAGACTGTTCCTTTCTTTCTAATTCTACTTTTTGGTCCTTGTATGGTTTCCGGTTAGTTACTGGTTATTCTTGTCCCCTTAGAATTCTGACGCCACCTTCCCATTCTGATTTGCCAGTCAGTCGACTATAGTCTATTTTCAGGTACTTGAGGTTGGGTTGTCTGAGCATTGCTATTCAAGTTGTCTTCTGTCACTAATGTACGGTTCCTTTGCAGGTTGACTGGTTCCTGTGACGTCCTCTCATCTTTTGGTCAATTGACTGGTCAGAGTTTCTTCTACCTCTCTGTTGGGTACATTGACAAAAGGAATTCGTCATCTACACGACGAGTTCAAAATCTTGAAGTCAGGATTCTGGTTACTTTGTCAAGGAATATCTCCTGACTTAACAAGATGAAAGAAGATTGGCCCATAAAGTGTTCCCCAGACGATACTACACTTCAGGGGAAAAAAAAAAAAAGACCAAAGGGGTAGCCATTCTAATTTGGGCCAAGGTGACATTCAAGAAACAAGCGATCCACAGAGATCCAGAGGACCAATACCTACTCCTGAAGGGCACGCTAGGGGAACAGACATACACTAATTGCCATATATTCCCCGAACGAGAAACAGGACCTATTCCTGGGGGAAATCCTAAAGAAGCTGGGAGGATGGTGCAGGGGTCAGATAGTGATTGGTGCAGACTTCAAGGGTGTCATGGACCCCACCCTAGACAAACCACAACACTGCCACCCACTGAAGTAAGGTGGGAGAAACAGACAGGCATTGGGGACATTTTTCAGGGATCTGGGGGTGATTGAGACGTGGAGATTCTTCCACGAGCAGGACAAAGAATACACCCGCTACTCAGCAGCCCACAAAGGGTACTCGAGAATCGGCATGATATTGGCCTCGTCCACCTTGATCCCCCAGGTATATAAAGTAGAAATTGGTGTGAAATACTTGTCGGACCATGCCCCAGTCCTGGTACGAATTGAGATAGGTAGCAGCACCCTTGAGACCCATAAATCCTGGAGGCTGAAAGAAATGATACTGAGACTTGGCTCTTAAAGCCCACATGGAGAAGGTGCTACACAACTATTTCCAGGAAAACAATGATGGGGTAACAGATTGGGGAATAATTTGGGATGCGAGCAAAGCAGTGATCCGAGGGGAATTCATATCACAAACCACGGCATACATGCGTGAAAGAGGGCTCATTAAAAGAAACTTGAGGGGGTCCTACAGGAAGCTGAGACACAACACAAAAGTAAACAATGTCACAAATCACTGAGAACAGTTCGGAAAGCTCGAGCACAACTAGAAACACATGTAGCGGACCGTACGGCCAAATCCCTACTCTACACTAAATAGACATACTACGTCCAGGGAGGGAAGGTTAACAAACTCCTGGCGGCCAAATTGCGCATCCAAACATCCTGCAACTACATTGTACAACTTAAAGATGAAGGGGGGGGAACTATGTAGATCAGAGGAAAGTAAACTGAAGATAATGGAGAGGTTCCATCAGGAGCTACTAAAACGCGAAAACCTTCACTCACACGCACATAGCCTTTATGTCCAAATTCACTCTACCCCACATCACTGAGCAAGACAACAGCGCTTTACAGGCCCCCATAACAGCACAGGAAATAAGCAATGCCAAATCAGGATTGCCCCCTAACAAAACCCCAGGACCTGACAGACTGGGGAATGGGTACTATAAAACATTCCGAAACCAACTACTGGGGCCACTAACAAATTTATTTAACCATATTAGAGACAGTGGTACGATTACACCGGATATGGGAACTTTGGTTAAGGTCTTGATACTTAAAACGGGCAAGGACCCTACCGACTTCGCTAGTTACCGGCATCACTACTTCATACCAACGCCAAGCTGTATGTGAAAATCTTCGCAAATAGGTTATCGAAGGTACTACCAAAAATAATTTACACAGACCAAACATGGTTTATATTAGGGAGGTAAACGCAAGACAACATTAGGCGGGCGTGGTAAGTTCCGTCCCGGTGCAGATACCCACCGAAATGTGTAAAGCGCTACAAAATGGGGTAATCACATTTGTCTGGCACTGGGGAAAACATAGAATACAAAAAAGGATCCTCACGAGACCACCAATCCTGGAAGGGCTTGGGGTCCCCGATATCAAGAGGTACATCCTGGCGGCACAAATCGCTCAGATGATAAAATGGATGAGGGAGGATACACTAAAAGGGTGGGCTGGAATTGAATAAGTGGTGACCACAATCCCGTTGAGAACGCTACATGCACTGCGAGCAAGAGCCAGAGGAGCAGAGGGCCAACTGCTGGAGGCGACTAAAGTGTCATTGAAGGGATGGGATAGAGCACTGAGGAAGCGTGACATCACACCGGGTCTGGGTCCATTCACCCCAATGGCACATTATCAGGCCTTTACCCCGGGTAAACAGACCCGATTTTGGGATAATTGGGCGCAAGGGCAACCAACTCACCTAAAAGACTTCTCTCAGGGGGGGCAACCCACTACTATTTGAAGAACGCAAGCAGAAATTTGGCATAGGGGACAGAGAAAGATATAACTATATCCAGATCCGACACTGGATAACACAAAGGGAGGTAAGGAAGATGGCCATTAGGAACCCAATAGGGCTGGAATTGACTCTGCAGGAGGGCACGGTATCGAGGGCAGTATCAAGACTGTATAGGCTGTTGGATGGGGCACAAGGGGGGACATTCGTTCTTATATGGACAACTGGGCAAAAGACCTGGGTGAACCTATTACAGAGGAAGAATGGGCCCAGATCTGGAGGAGGGCACAGAAGGCGCTCAAATGCACTTCCATTAGGGAAACAGCATATAAAATATGTTTTCGGTGGTACTTTAACCCCCCATAGATCACACAAAATGAACCCTAGCTATCCATCCACCTGTTGGAGACAATGAGTAGGCAAGGGAGATTTGATCCACATGTGGTGGTCCTGTCCTGCCCTAATGCCATAAAGTATTGGAAGGAGGTGCTAGGGCACAAAAGAGATCACAGGGAAGCAGCTGCCACTTACACCCAATGTTATACTGCTGGGAACAGTAGTAGAGGATGTTTATGCAGCAACCGGCAACAATGCAACCCTCATCACCCACTTACCCATTTGTTAATGGCGGCAAAGATTACTCTGGCGCAGGGTTGGAAAAATCCAGAGGGTCCCATAATAGCATGCTGGTGGGTAAAAATTTGGAACGTAATGGCAATGGAGAAAGTTGGAGCCCTGAAGGAGGGCAGGCACCAGAAGTTTCGGTGGTATGGGACCCCTTTCTCAAGTTTGTTAGAGAGAACCATCATATTATAGACCGACAATATCGAGAGCACTACAAAGCTGAGGAACAGAAATAAGGTGCAGGCGAAATCTGAACTTGTGAGCTATGCTGCCTGAAAAGACACAATGATATCAATGCATGTTGAAGGAGCCGGACCATACCAACCGGGAAAGGGCGGGGGGTAAAGTTTGTTGAAATGTTATAACTTATGTTTGTTTGAATCACACAAAACACAGTTGGCAAATTTAAGGATAAATATATAAGAGTGGTTACTGTAAATGGAAGGTGTAACAGTTATTACTGCATTTTGATACCACTGTAATGAAGCAAGCTTCTGACTGAATACATAAAACTTTGAGGAAAAAAAAAAAAAACAGAACACGTACAGAATACACAGAAGGCGGTAGACAAAGTACGGAATTCAATGGGTTCTGGGCTAAGCTACTCCCATCATTGATGGGAAGAGCAGCATTGTTGATGGTGCTCCTTCCAAGGCCTTTACATTATTACACGAACGTCCTGTAGGACATCCCACGCTACTTCTTTAGGAAACTAGACACAGACTGCCGCAAATTCTTGTGGCAGAATTCCAGATGTGGATTGGCCCTGACAAAGTTACAGAAACCATATGATCAAGGGGGCATCAAACTACCTAACTTTGAAATTTACTTTGTATCGTGCCAATTACAATTTGTCACAGGATGGTTGGCAGACGTACAGACTCAGGACACTCCCTTGCTGAGACCGGCGGGTGCCCCCTTCTTTTGAGGTGTTATGGATACCTGAGACGCAAATCAAACAGCCCCCACACTTACTGAGGTTGAGGAGGAAGATAGCTCAGTGGCAATGTGCTTGCCTTGGGAGAAAGACGACATGGAGCAACACAGGTTCGAATCCTGGGTCCACGCTTGGAAACCTCTGGGTATTAAGCGCGTTATAAGTAACCTATCATATAATTTCATATCGTATAGCAAAGGGCCTGGCGGTTACTAAAATGCGAGTGGCCTTACTCCCCGAGAGATCCTGCTAGTAGCGCTAGAGGGAGAATCGGCGCACGACAGGATGAAGCTTCGAAGGTACTGGGAGCCACATGGTTTAGCAACTATCGGAGATCTGATACAGAATGGGAAGCTGATGGACTTTGATACACTCACAGAGCAGACGGGGCCACACAAGGGACAGTATCTAGTGCATGCCGCCTTATTCAGGAAACTGAGGCAGAAATGGCCAGTGGGATTGGGTGATTTGGTACGAAACATGGAGTTGGAAACATGACATACAGCAAGGGGGACATGCGGTTTCTAGGTTATATGAACTATTTGCAACACAGCCTGGGAGCGAACTGGCGCAGACACGCCAACGCTGGGAGGAAGACTTGCAAATATCAATCGCGGACGAGGAATGGGATAGAGCAGTATCCTACCATAGGACAGTCTCAAGGAACGCTTGACTCCAACTGATACAACTATACATAACGCACAGAGCATACCTGACCCCTCGGTCGATAGCTAGGTTTAATAAATGGGTGGTTCAAAAATCCCCGAAGTGCGGACAGATAGATGCAGACATGGTACATACGTTCTGGGCGTGTAGTAGTGTTCAAAGATTTTGGGGAGATATAGCGCAAATGTTGGCCAAAATAGACATATCACTGGACATACCACTAAAGCCTGCTTGCTGGGCAAATCACTGTGACCAAGGCAGAAAAGGCACATCAACAAACTAAAGGACTTGGCATATATCTTGGCTAACCGTAGGATTGCAATGAACTGGAAGGCACACAGTAGCCCAGAGGCGCGATGGTAGTAGCAAGACCTTCAGAAAAGGACACAGGCAAAAACCTTGGTGTGGCATTAAGCGGCACGAAGCGGACATGGAGATCAGAACACAGATCTAAACTCCTGCAAAGGAATGCTATAAGACCTATGGGCCTCAGCACAGACATACATGGGATTCTGTCGTGATTACTCGCACGTAAGTTGGGGATGTGTTTGGACAGCAATACATGGCACAAACTCTAAATAAGCATGGTAGACTGATAGAGTTGGGGGTGGGATGTTGGGGAAGCAGTCACATAATTGCTTGGAATTGATGATGGTGTAATGTCAGCGAGTTCTATAAAATGTTAATACAGATTTATTTATTTTTTAAAGCTGTATTTTCCACTTGAGGTTACAGGTATCTGTAGGCACGAATATGCACAGTTTCATCGACATTTCTATGACAAATATACAATGCTTGGAAGTGGATCTTTTGCAGCACATGTTGCCTTACAAAATTCCATAAATAGATGCATAAATACTTTCAGGAGTTGACATTTGTTCTGATCACTATTAATTTTTACAGCAGATGCATTTGCTTACATTAAATCCTGGAGTTGATGCAGCCACTTTCGTATCTTTTATTCTCAGAAGAGCTGCGTTTTCGACGTGCTTTGTTAAGATGAGGGATTCGTAAAGCAGACTTTGCAGCTGGCTCATTGTACTTACAGATGCCAGTGGACGCGATCACCTTCCTACTTCCAAAAGAAATAAGTACACAGAGGCATAAGATGCTGGCCTGGGGAATAGATAGCATTACATTCACAAGATATGTACACAGCAACCAGACTCCCAAAGTGGGTTTCCCAAAATCCACTGGCTATCCACGCACCAAACTACACGTTTTGGGATAGGAGAGCTCTTAAAATCCAAGGCTCTACAAGGGAACTTTTTGGACCCATCAGCGACTTAAACCATACAATTGGGCACTTTGAAACACAATTTACGGATCTATGTGATCACTGCGACCACACAATTGCGTCGGCCGAAGAAATGCTGACTTTCGTTTTCTTCTTTTTTTAATTAAACCCTTTTTACACCACATAGATATTCGGGGGAGACCCCCCTGCAGCCCTCCCGTTCTACTATAATATCCCATACCCCCCCACATATATATGCGGTGGAAAGGGTTTTTTTTTTTTAAACAGTTGTGCATTTCGCCCGTCGCAATTGTGAGGCCGACATTTTGGGCCATTTCCCAATTTACTTGATGTATAAGCGCCTTACAAATGCACAATAAATAAAAACATTTGAAAAATGTAGATGGCCACAGAAGGTCCCTCCTGTTCTGCTATGCCTACAAATAGTCGTCTGGTGGTACCACCCTTGGGACTACTGTTGTGTATTTGGTCGCTCGCACACCTTCCATCCCCACCTCAAGTTGAAGTTGACGCTCTGAAGTTTTCTTCCCCTTGTAAGAGTGGTTTGCAAAAGGGAATTAAAAGTCGACGGGCCTCATTTAATGTTCAGCAGTGCCGTAAAAAGTGGCAGTTGCTGTGTTACCATCATGTTTTGGCCAGTAACAGAATCACTGACACATTTAGCACATCACTGAATTAAGATGTTTGGCCTTAGAGTGGAGGTTGTACCTGCAGCACAACGCAGTAGGCAAATCCTCCACTTTAAGGCCAAAATGCGGCAGAATCGGCACTCATGGTAAATCCAAGAACCCACAGAGTACATGGATTCCAAAAATAGGGACTTAAAACCACTCTTTTACGTGATCTAATTATGTGCTTTATCTATTTCTATTTCTCGGAGGCCCTGCGCAGGAGGAGATCGGATCTGGAGCCGGCAAGGTCACTGTGGCTGTGGAATGCTTGACCGTCATGCCTCCAGGGATGGGAAACCATTTCTAAGAGAATGTACACAGAGCGAACAGTGCCTAACAAGCTGTAACCAGAACCAAAGGCCACATTGCCCTGTGCGCAGGAAACAGTCCATTATAAGAACTTGGTCAATTTTAATCGCTTGGGCTCCGATTGCTACACTCCATACATGGGCCGGGATGCAGGCCGCAGGCATCCCCTTTGACATGAGTAATGTTGTTTAAGACTGGGATAGCCACCTCAACTGTATATAGGGGTGTTGCCGGCCTGGGGGAGCAGAGCAGTCCACCCAGGTGGTTTGGATACGTGCTTTCGCGTCAAAACTATTACAGTTCAAGATAGCTTATAATTCAAATATAAAGACAACCTTGTTATTTAAATACTACAAAATAAACCCCCCATTTAATGTATTAACACATTTTGTCCATTTATACTAGCGCTTTTACTTCACCATTACAACTCCAAACCCTATGCGCTAATAGCCTTATAGACCTCAATCACTGGCGCTTGGGATAATGACCCTTTCCCAACTTATGGTACAGAGAGAGACAGCTGAGCCGTTTAAGAACTAAATGCAGGAAACACAAACTATGATAAAGACGCGATGCCCAGGCGTACATTAAAGAGTGGCACAGCGAGTAGAGCACTCGCTTTGACATGTGCAGAGCTTGCTAACGTAGGTTCGAATCCCGACAGGGCAAAACTCAGCCTTTCATCCTTCCGAGGTCAATCCTTCCGAGGTCAATAAATGAATACTGTGGGTAATAATAAGCAGCGCTCAGATACCTGAGGGTTCGTAGCGCTATATAAATGCAAAATTTCTATTATTAAAGAGCACCAGCAGTACTTTCAATTGAAGCAGCAAGCCATGGTGCAGCCTCAACCAAGCCGGATACTAACTACAAACTAATCCGCCAGGCTCCCACCCTGACTGACACCACATCCCACCATACACGCATAACACTGAATGCATTAGCCGGACGAGGCCAAAACATGAACTCACATGAGATACCCAATATACTATTACTCTACATGCCTCACACCACCATAAGAGTGAAACACTCCCATGGCCTACACCTTTGACCACAATGCTATCATAGCCCAACTCTGTCTTCACTCAAATTCATACCCGATACGAAATGTAACCACCATAAGGTATGCCCAGTCCGGGTCCCACCAGCAAGAAGACCCAAAGAAACAAAGTCTGTTCCCATTGTTTTACTTCTATGCAACCCATTTTCCTAGATGTTGCAAATCGCAAAGAAGCTATTAAAAGGGCAAAAGTCCTTCTATACAAAAATCCAATAACATACAATCAAAACAGGTCTTCTTTTATTTGTTCAGAAGTAGCTTTTACAAACAACCAGTATTGTTACAAAAATAACAACATTAATTCCACAAAACCCATAATACAATGTTCAGTCCCAAACGTCGGTGAAAAGGGCCCCAAACGGACATATTTTTGTTTAGACTACGAACCTAGGGCATCTCACAACCAGGATGGTTTTCATTAATAATATTCCAGAAAACAAATTCATCTATGCAGCCATTATAGATGGAGCACTTGTTATCAAGAGTTATTTTTTCAATCATCAAGTCTTGTTTCACAACAGTAGAAAGCCACCTTTTGGTCTCAATTTAAAATCCTTTACACTTGGCGTTCAAAGATTTTATTGAACCCACCCAAGTTAATCTCACCCATGGCCAAGGTCTACGACAATGCAACAACCTGGAACCTTTTCAAGAATTCCAGAAAAAATTCTACCGCCCCTAAATCCTTATCTCCCGAGAAGTACAAGGAGAGGTAGCATACAGGTCTTCTCTTGGACGAATTAATCGGCTTACTAGGGCCTAATTACGGTTCTTAGTTGAAGTGTGTCAGGAAGCCTAGCCTATTGGGTGAGGTTATTACAGTGTTCCCCTTGTGTTTTTGCTTCATATTGTACCCAAGCATTTCTCTGAATAATTAGTGGAGTATCCTTATTCACATTGCCATTCACTTCAGAATCCTGTAGCGATTAAGAATCAATGCCAGTCCCAGTGAAAAAGACCAAATCATTCAAAGAAAGGATCTTTAACAGTAATGACATCAATTCTCAAGCCTTCTACAATGTCTGGAACTACAGATACCATTGTTGGAGAACTGAAATGTGCCTAAGATCTGCCTGACACACTAAACTCATCTTCATCAATGAATGACTGCAGACATTAATACTCTTAATTGAGGGATAGTGAGCAAAACAGGCAGTACTGCATGCCGATTCAATACAAGCACATAGTCACTTTAAAAATACATAATTTCAACAAAGTCTGTGAAAGGATATTTACAGATGCTATCTGGAAAGCCTCTTTGGTGTTTGTCAATTAGTTTGGGATTTTTTCTTGAATTCAGCTTCCACTTGAACCACTGTCATGCTGCAGGAAACATCAATTCTATGTCAAAACAGGAGGCAAGCATTATGCTTTACTTTCTTTATTACTGCAACTCACAGCACGTTAAAACTTCAAACATTTAAACAGAGTATTTTCTGTTTTACTCCCAAATCCCTGAGGAAAAAGGAAATCCAATAGTTTAAAAAGAGTTCAAGGGCAAAATATTCCCAACTGGCACTACAAGCCCCATGAGCCTCTAGTCCCTGGTAGTCCTGAGGCTCTCTCCTCCATCTATCAGGTGCTAGGCTCCGGTATAAGAGGCCCTTTCCCGTGGTCCCTTCCTCCTTCTTTTAGCTGCACTCTCAGATAAGTGACTTCATGGTTATGATCAATTGTTTAGTATTATATAAGAACATATGTGACTTTTATCTTACTCAGAGGGCATATTTGCAAGGCTAAAGCAATATAAACAGAACTTAGCTGCTTATTGCTTCATTGTGTGTCAAACACGCCCACGTGTGTGTTGTATACATAGCGACAGTTCACCGGAGGTTTCTCTGCTTTCGGTGGAACCAAGAGACGTGGCGTTTCACCTGTCTCACCTTCGATCTAGCATCTGCTCCGTGGGCATTAACCAAGATAATGAGACCAGTAGCGGCAGCCATAAGAGAAGGAGGAATCAGGATTATAATATATTGAGACGATATCCTAGTTTTAGGCCAGAGCAGCTCTTCAGGAGAAAGTTCGCTGGGCTTTCACCCTGGTGTCCTCCCAAGGGTTTATAGTAAAAATAGACAAGTCTCAACTCCAACCAGTCCAGAGAGTAGAATACTTGGGGTTCATGATAGATACCACAAAAGCAGTGCTCGAGCTCCCAACGCACAAGGTGAAAGCCATCAAGAAAGAGCTGAGAGCGATCATAAAGACGACGACTATTTCACTTCGCAGTCAAGCCATGATAGTGGGCCTGCTAGCGGGCACGATTCAGGCAATCTTTCCCGGACCTCTACATTACAGAGCTTTGCCGAAGCTCAAAATCAGACACTTGCAAGGTGGAGCAGGATATCATCATCAGCTAGTGACCTTAAATCAGGAAGCGCCGACGGAACTCCATTGGTGGCTACAGAATATGGCGGCCTGGAACGGCTCCGCGATTTTCGGCGATGTGCCAGATTTAGTCAGAGAGACGCGAGCAGAGCTGGCTGGGGAACCAGGTGCACAGAGACAGGAGGAAAAGTGGTCAGAAGAAGAATTGAAATAACACATAAATTGTCTCGAGCTCCTAGCAGGGACATTCGCGGTGCGCGGATTTACCAAAGACAAAGTCAAATGTTGTGTCTTACTCAAGATGGACATTTCAGCCGTGCATTACATAAACAAGTTCTGAGGGACCAGGTCCAAGTTGCTAGCAGAGCTAGTGAAAGATTTCTGTCATCACTGCCTACAGCACCAGATTGCAGTATCAGCAGAATACTTACCAGGGGCACAGAACAGTGTAGCAGATTGGAATTCTCGATATCTCATAGACTCCAGCGACTGGAGACTTCATCCCCAGGTGTTCAACCAATTGCAGGAAATCTGTGGTCCACTGGACACCGATCTGTTCGCATCCAGGCTGAACACGCAGATGCCCAAGTACTTCAGTTGGAGGATAGACCCAGGAGCAGTAGGGACAGATGCTTTCTTACACACGTGCAGCGGAGCAGTGCACTACGCCTTTCCACCATTCGTCATGCCGACAAGAGTCCTGGGGAAAGTCTGCAGAGAGTCAGTGGAGCTCGTCATGATAATCCCAGGCCTGGCTTCCAGTAGCAATGGAACTTTCTTCGGATTTCCCCGAGGATAGTTCCTCATCCGCAGGACCTTCTGCTCAGCCCGACCGGTATCCGCATCCTCTGATAGAGGCAGGCACTCTCCAACTAACAGCCTTCAGGAAGATATGGGAGTTGCCAGGCATTTCGCAGCTCGCTGCAAACTACATTAGAGACTCCTGGGCGCCTTCCACCAAGGAGCTATGGTACCACGTGGGACCTTCGGTCCCAGTGGTGCACGGAACGTAGTAGTGATCCAGTTTCAGCCCGTATAGTCCACGTCCTCAACTTCCTGGCCGACAGATTTCATGACACTGTGCCTATAGACCACTGGGAGTCTATAGATCAGCAGTGTCAGAAGGCCATGAGAAAATAGAAGGAAAACCAGTGGGAGAACACCCCAAAGTCGTGTGCCTACTAAAAGGAGAAAAGTTAAAGAAACCACCAGAGCCTAAGTACGCAGTACTATGCAAGTCAGATGTATTCCGTCTCTTTCTTGGCTGGCCAGAAAATAACAGCCTTTCTCGTTCCCAGCTATCAGGGAAGCTGGCGATGCTGCTCTTTTTAGCAGCATGTAGGAGAGTGTCAGATGTTAAGGCGTTACAAATATAGCTAAGAGAACGACGTGTGACTCGAAGATCATTTCCTATCCTTATTTTGCAGAAAATAAGAAGATATGCGTAGTGCAGTGCATAAAAGATTATGAAGCGGCAACAGCGCACCTTAGGCCGCTAGGAGTAACCCAATTGCTGATAGTGCTTAGAAAACCATATCACGCCGTAGCTACAGCGACTATAGAAAGATGGGTTAGAGAAGTCATGCATTGGGCGGGCATAGACCGGTCCATATTTGGCGGGCATTCAGCTAGAGGGGCGATAGCATCTAGAGCTTTCTCAGTAGTGGTGTCATTGCAAGACATTATAAAGTCAGCTGATTGGTCTTCTGAAGCAAATTTTAAGACGTTTTATTTCAAACCTGTGTCAGAAATAACTAGGCGGGTGGTAGCAAGCTTTGAACAAGCATAATGCTTGCTTCCCGTCTTGACATAGAATGAAGATTACCCATGCTTACAGTCTTGATTCTATTAAAGACACAGAGGTGAGCATTATATCCCACTCGAGATGGCAAAGACTTGTTGTTCAGCATGTGTATTCATACTGTGTAAGATCTTTAGCGCATCCCCACCCTCATGTTTTCTTCTCCATTCCTCGTAGGAGACACAGAAAGCAGCCTGAGCTGTGACAAATGGATACACGACAGATGGTCGAGGGTACGCACGTTGTCCTGTTGGACCAGAGCGGCCAGGAGACTGATGGAACAGTTGGAGGTTCCGAGAATTGGAGAGATTAGCACGGCAAAAAAATACTACGTTTTGAAATGGGGCAGAGTTTGCTGCCAAAAGAAAGAGGAAGTGACCTAGAGAAAGGGCCTCTTATATCAGAGCCTAGCACCTGATAGGTGTAGGAGAGACCCTCAGGACTAACAGGGACTAGAGGCTCATGGGGCTTGTAGTGCCAGTTGGGAATTTTTTGCCCTTGAACTCTTTAAACTATTGGATTTCCTTTTTCCTCAGGGATTTGCGAGTAAAACAGAAAATACTCCGTTTAAATGTTTGAAATTTTAAAGTGCTGCGAGTTGCAGTAATAAAGAAAGTAACGCATAATGATTGCCTCCATGTCTTTAATAGAATCAAGACAACCCTGTGCTGTAAGTATGGACAATCTTCATTATATTTGTTAACTGGGAAATAACTTCGGGAATCTGGACCAGCGATTTAACAGCAGAAACCTCAAGCTCTTTAACAGATAATATGCTTAACAACAAATTCAGAGGTTGCAGATACAGACCCTTAAGTGCTGGGGAGACCAGAGGCAGTGCGAGGGCAAAGGGACATGCAGGAGCCAAGCCCGAGTTCAGAGGGTGACCAGATGACCAGTACGCGGAGCAATCAGGTGCATCTGCAGAGGAGAGGAGAGGAAGAGAGAAAGTGGAAGCGAAAAGGAAGGTCTTGAGCTGCTTCCAGAACCAGAGGTTGTGCTGCTCAAAATTGAGAGGCAGGGAGGCCGTTCCAGAGGGAGGCCCCAACCGAGGAGATAGAGCTGCACCGAAATTCTCTGCCAGGAGAAGCGTCTGACACTCAGAGAGTTGGAAGTGGATGAGCGGAGAGCTCGAGAAGGAAGATGTTTTGTAAGAGAAAGTTTGAGGTAGAGCGGTCCCAGGTCCCAGAAAGCCTTGTGGATGATGCAGAGGGTCTTGAACTTGATTCTTGCAGCCAGAGGGAGCCAGTGAAGAGATTTCAGAGCTGGAGAGATATGATCCCTGGGCTTGAGGCCAAGGATAAGTCTCGGAGTCCTATTCTGGATAAGTTGGACAGGTCGAAGAGTAGGGGCAGGAAGATTTAGGAAGAGGCTGTTGCAATAGTCCAGCCTAGAGAAGACTAGACTGTCAGGGTCCGGCTTGACTGAATTCCACAGGAGCTAATGCTGGCCCCACAGACCCTCACCAGGAGTTCACCTCTCAACCCTTAAATATAAGCTGAGCTGAAAACTCCAAAAAAGGGAAAGGGGAATTTGGGAAAAATAACAACGGAGACACTGCAGCCCTGCAACCTTCTGGTAGGCTCTGGTATCTGTGGTAAACAAATACACCTGGTTACTTATATGATAATATAAACTTCTTTTCTAAAATTATTCTAAATAAACTCTAAACTCTTTACCTCAATAAAAGCCTTAGAGGCTAATAATCTGTGTGGAATATCTTGTAAATAATATCTTGTTTAGTGCATATAGTTCAAGCCACTCAAGTCTCTTTAGAATCCTAAAGTGATGGCCCTTGCAAACACCTTACAGAACTAGATATTCTTCTTGCTTTAAAGTTCTTTTCACTCTATGTAGTTTTTAATGCTTTTATAAAATGCAGTCTCTCTGAAGTATTGAATTCCATTTGCATAAAATTACATTAAATAAATACTCTAACTTTCTGGAATGCTGCTTTCCTTCTGCGTGTGAATTGTTTGCTTATTTACACATACAACGTATAGATTCTTTCTTGATAAGCGTGTGCGTTAAACACGTGAAATCAGAAGACGTGAAGAATTGTCCTCGCGTTTAAAATACACACGCGATTCTTTATCAAACCGGCGTGTGTAAAAAAATATGTAAACGCGATAAAAATAACACGCGTTAGTTAAAATGGACTTGCGCTCTATCGCTACCGAACCCACGCGGAGAAACGAAATGTAATTCACGTAAAATAGTTCATGCGTTAAAAACAACTCGCGCTTAATCAAAATGGACTCGCACTCCATCGCTAACCAACACGCGCTTTCCCATGAAACGTCTTTCACGTTAAAAATGTACACGTGCTAAAATTCACTCGCGCAGTTCATTTGGGCACGCGCTCTATCGCTCTGAATACCTGCGCGCTTCCAAAAACACGTAAACGACGACACGCGAGCTCGCGCACACATTAAACAGTCTTGAAGTACATTACACGCAGTTATTTAACTTTAAACTTCTACGCACAATTTTCAAGCTTGTTTCCTTATAATAACTTTAACTGTAAATGTCTCTTTTCTCAAATAATTTTGAAACTTGTTAACTCTAAGTTTTCTTATAAAAGAAAATGAAAGTTCACTGTGACAATCTTAAAATCTTTAAAAGAACGATCCCACCTGATGTCTTCTTGTTCATACTGGATCAGCTAACGATATTCTTACTTCTTTGGTAGATTTTCTGAGCTCTGAAAGGGCCTTACTTAAGGAGCTTAACTAATGTACAACCAGCCACTGAATTTCTATGGATGAAAGGCAGTTTAGAATCTTGCTCACCTCCCAAGAATCAAACCCATTGTCCTTTCCACCAATCAGGCAAACCAAACATATCATTGTTCCTTTAACCAATCAGATTAAGTTTCTTTCTCTCCATCTTGACTTGGGTAAGCACAATGTTAATTCTATGTACAAACTCTTCCTGTTACTAACCCAGCCAGCTCTGAAAGCACAACTGACCCAGCCAGCTCTGAAAGCACAATGTTAATCCTGTTACTCTTCCTGTTACTAACCCAGCCAGTCCTGACAGACCTCTGGAGACAGTGAACTTCTGAGGGAAAGTGAGAAAAGGAAGAATAGCTCTGAGGAGGTGCAGCTGGTAGTTTGACTTCTTAGAGATGTCAGAGATGTGAGGAGAGAAGGAGAGGGTGGAGTCGGAGATGACACCAAAGTTCTTAGCCTCATAGGAAGGAGCAGGAAGACGGCCCACAGTGAGCGGCCAGAGAGAGAAAGGAAAGGAGGGAGCGGGTGTCCCAATGAGGAGGATCTCAGTCTTACTGGCATTAAGGCAGAGATCATTGGCGGCACACCATTCCTGAATTGTGGCCAGACAGTCTGGTATGAGAGAAGAAGCAGAAGTGGCTGAGGGGAGCCTGAAAGATTGCTGAGTGTCATCCGCATAACACTGAAAATTGGAGCAGAAAGTAGTGATGCCGTGGGCAAGAGATGCCAGGTAGTGGTTGAAGAGCCAGGGAGAGAGGTTAGACTCCTGGGCAACACCACAAGTAGAGAGAGGGATAGAAGAGAGGAAAGACCCCAGTTGGACCTGAGAGAGTCGGTCGGCCAGAAAGGAAGTCAACCAGGCCAGGGTCTGATCAGTAATATCAAGGTTGTTGCAGAGGCGATTGAGCAGGATGGCATGGTTCACTGTGTCAAAAGCAGAGAATAGATCATGGATAAAGAAGACAGAAGGGAGATTAGAGTCAAGATTGGAGAGCAAGTCTTCACGGGTGTTCAGGAGAGCACTTTCCGTGCTTCTGGTAGCTCTGTAGCCAGACTGGTGGTCATGGAGGCGACCAACAGATTCAGTATGTAGATTAAGCTAGGAGATGGCCAGATTTTCCAAGAGTTTGCCAGTAAAGTAGTGATGTAGATTGGCAAATAGTTAGCCGGAGAGGAAGGATTGGTTGAGGGCTTCTTTAGAAGGGGGTGCACAAGAGATTGCTTAAGGGACAGGGGAAGGTTCCAGTGGCAAAGGAGTGATTGCAGAAATCGGCCAAGGCTGGAGCAAGGGCGTCGATGTGGTCCTTGATGGTTCTGGATGAGCAGGGGAGAACCTGCTTTGACAAGATTTTCATAGATCGTACTTGTATAGAAACATCGTCAGGGGTGAACAGGGGAAAGGAGGAGGAGAGACGGCTTCAGTCGGGCCAGGAGTGGTGGTGGAGGAGGAAGAGAGGGTGGACAGGATGTCCTGAGTTTTAATAGTGAAATGAGAGGCCAAAGCTGTGTAGAGGGCATGGGAGGGAACAGGAGAGGTAGAGACTGCAGCAGGATTGGCCAGTTCCTAGCTGATTTAGAAAAGTTCTGTCGAGTTGTTAGATGCCGCAGAGATATGGGCTTGGATATAGGCGCTCAGAGAGGACAGAGAGTCTCTGTACTGCCTTTGGAGACAGCGGCAGGCCAGATTTTCAGGGGGTGCACCCGATGCCCTCCACTTCCTCTCCACCGTCCCTACAGTTGCATTTAAGGGCGGTAAGGTCGGAATCGTACTAAGAGTTTCACTTAGATTTGGGCTTCAAGTGGATCCTCATGACAGGGGCAAGGACATCCAGAGTGTTAGAGATAGAGAGATGAAGGTTAGAGAGGGCTTTGTCAGGGTGTGAGTCAGGGAAAGGTGCAAGAGGAGTAGAGAAAGTAGCAGTGAAAGCCTCAACTGGCACACGCTTAATGTGTCGGATGGCCTAGAAGGTAGGTAGGTAGCAGTGCTGGAGTCGGCTTGACCTGCGGGGAAGAAAGGAGAAAGTGATCGCTCCAAGAGAGAGGAGTGGTAAGAGGGTTAGAGAAGGGGAGGTCTGAGGAGATCAGAACATGCAGGGTCCATATGTTAAGGTAGGACAAAAAGGTGTTTCAAAGTACAATGCTGGCATATATTGATGATATATATATTTTTCTTTTTTTTATTTAACCATGTTACGGTTTATTACAAATCTTTCATGATGCGTTCCCTCCCTCCAAAAAGAAAGAAGAAAACAACAATCCTTACATAATCCTTAAAACATCCTTAAAAGAAACAAATCCTTAAAAAAGCAAAAGGAGGTAAGGTAGGAGGACAGAGCAACACACAAACCTGTCAGGCAAATGGAAAATCAGAGACAACATTATTAACCATCCTAATAATCGTCCCTGTTCGCCCCTCCTCTACATAAACTGGGCAATTACCCAGATTCCTCAGGATATCATACATAAACTGGGCAAAAACACAGGTTCCTCAGGATATGGATCACACACAGCATCTCTTAAACTCCTTCCACAATTCGCCCCCTTGGGACGATAGGCGCTTCTCCATATCTCATTTTAGGTCTAATACTTCAATCAAACACTTCATGATTGCCAATACCACTGATACCCTTTCACCCACTGTTAGGACAGTTTTTCTGAAGTCCAGTTAAGGGCCTAGTAAAACCATTCAACTGAGGCAGTACAAGACTCCACTCTTAGCAGAAGACTGTACCACCTGAGTACATGGTAGCGTAGGCAGAGCAGCCAGGCTTATCTGAGGAGGGAGAAAGGGCAGTAGATACAGTACAAGTGAAAATTGTAATACAAATGATTCAAAGAAACACTATGTATTATAAAAATAAAGGATTTATTTAAATACAAGTAGGCCCAGATAAATCTAGGGGTTAAGTAAATACTGAAACATTATATGAAATCACAATATAAAAACACAACACTATACTTGAAAGCACACAGGCCCAAGTATAAACCTTATTTGGAACACCCAACAGTAGTTCTAGGGAAGTCAAAACCAGGTTATACACATTTAGTATAGGTCAAGCCTATTATTTGGGAGTAAAAGACCAATGGTTACTTTTGGTAATACAAGGACAGTAGGCCCTTCCAGTTGTACAGTGACTCTTGGAACAAATCACATAAACAGTCAACTGGACAATATACTTTTGGTGAATAGTGAAACACGTATTCTAGGTGCAGTAAAAACCTATAACTACTTTTGTCATAACACACAGTTATACCAGGTGAGTAATACCTATGGATGTAATGTACAATTACAGATGCTTTGGAAATCAGGGAACCCCAGATTGAGATAAGCAATAACTCTTGTAACTTGTTTTGGATGGCACACAGCTAACACAAGGTAAGTAAAACCCACTTACTTTAACTTCACAATGAAGGGGAAAGTAAAACCCAATGTCACACTTTACAGAATAGATATTCTAGGTAGGCAACAACCCAATGTAGACTTATTAAAGACAGGCTAGCAGCAAGTCAGGGGAAGCAAGACCCAGTTGGGGGACACTCATACAGTTATCCTAACAGGACTAACCTGGTGATACCAACAGTTGGAGGACACTCGGACAATTACCCTTCAGGAATAATCTGGTGAAACCAACACATTACTTTTGTAAAGAGGCACAACCTAATCACAGGAGAGTAAAATACCTTCACATCTACTTTCTTTTAGACTGGCAAAACAGTGGCTAAGGAAGGAAAGATGTTAACCATACTTTTAAGAATAGTGCATCACACATCCAAGATCAGTAAGAACTTTTGTAACTGTTCACTCTTAGAATTACAGTTACCAACTAACTCTTTACAAGTAAGTAAAAACACTTGATTTCTTTTCTAGGCAGAAGTCCCAATCCCTTCAAAGTCTTTTCCCTTAGAGCATGAGTGTTCTCAGTGGCAGAAGGGGGTCACTAGGACTAGTGACCAACAGGCAGTGTTAGAATAAGTTCTTTAGTAGCAAAAGCCAGAGTTTCCTTAGGAAAACTGGGCAAACAAGTGAGTACTTTACTTCTAGGGTTAGAAGAGGGTCCAGGGGCTTCACAGAAGACACCCCAGCAGGATTCTAGCAGTGGGATTGGGTGTACTGGATGAGGGACCTCCCAATCACAGAAAACACCCCACGACTACACAGAAATCCCAACAGGCTTAAGTTAAGTATATACCCAAGCCAACACAGTACCTCAGCAATGAAGAAGAGATTGCAGCAGGAGAACTTCAGGGACTGCAGCCAAATACCCGGTCACTGGATTCCTTGTCCTGGAGACTGAACACAAGACCTCAGAAGGGGCTTTGCAGCAGGGATCGATGAAGAAGGCTCTAGGCAAGATTTCTCTCGCAGCTGAATGCGGTTCTGCGGGTTTGGTGCCTTTTCAAGGAGCACAGAAGAAGACAGAAAATCGCGGTTGAATTCTCGTCGTTTAAAAGGTCCAGCACTCTTGTGAGGGGACTTTTTGGACTCGATTCGTGTCTCTGGAGATAGACCAAGATGCCCACGAAGTTTCAGCAAGATTCGGAATTCGGAAGACCGTGCACCGCACAGTGGCTGGAGGTCCCAGGGTATTGGGGTATTGCAAGAACGCAAGGTCGCAGCAACCCGTGGGATGGCTCAAAATGCAGGTCGTCTTGAGTCTAGTGGGTCTCACCAGGCTCTGGGTTCGGGTCGTCGTTTTCGGAGACCCCAGGTCGATCGGGAGTAAGGGCTGCAGCAGGCTCCAGTTACAAAGCAGGCTCTCCGGCCGCTGGAAATCATTCCCGCCGCTTTTCCTTCATCATCCTCTTCGGTTTTCTGTTCCAGTGGTCGACATGACTTCAGCTTCCAGGTTTCCAGTATTTATCAGGAACTGCAACACAACCTCTGCATTCTCTCCCCGCATTTTATAAGAAAGGGGCGTTTGGCTGTCCAATCAGGACAGCCAACCCCCCCCACTGGGATTTGGCCCAGTTGAAGGAAGACCTAAGACAAAGGAGGGGGAAGTTTGGGACCCCTCCCCCACTTCCTGTGCTTACAGACTGACTGGAGCCTGGGCGGGGTGTCCAGGGGACTCCCGCCAAAGACAAAACTCAAACAAAGGATTTTCCCGCCCTGGATGTCAGGGGAAGGAACAAGAAACGACAAGAAACACTAAAATGGCAGAAAAAAGACAGGGGCCATTTTGGTAAAAAATGATCACCCTTAGGTGCCTTTACTGCAGCTGTGATTACAGCATGCAGTAAAGGTGCACCAAATTAGTAAAAGGTATCACTGCCACCAGCCATTAAAGGTAAGCTTGTCACTGTAACAGAATTGTTACGGTTTAAATGTAAAAGGGGATACATTGTATCTCCCCAGCACTCCACATAAGGTGGGGTGTGCTGGTTTCACAGAATAAAATGTAAAAGGGATCCAAAGATCCTTTCTACCCTTGGGAACTGTAGTTCACTCAAGGTTAGCACAAGAAAGTTAAATGGGGAGCCCCTAGGGCAACCCAGCAACAACAGGCACTTATTGCCACTAAGTTGTTAGACATGATAACTTTAAAAAAGACACTATGGAGAGTCTTAAAAATGACACCCATAAAAAGAGTTAAAGACAGGTGAGTGTGGAAAAGGGTTCCCACTCACTGAGGTATTAATGGAAAATCTCACTAGAAAAGCAAAAAGTTCTGGAGTTGAACCAGGCAGGGAAGATTTACCAGCCCTGTGGAAATCTTACCTAACACCCACCAGAGATGCGTCCCACCATTCATCTCTCGTTAAAATCCTATATTCCGACACTACATCACTTAAAATCTTCCTCCTCGTCTCCTCTAAGGCACCGCTGTCCCACAGGAGATGTTTAGTTGTTTCTACCTGAGCCTTACACGGTCTACAAGAGGGCGAGGAGACAGCCTATTGATGATAAAGGCCTCTTGTTGGACACAGCATGAGGTGCTGCAAAAGGCTCCCATCTACAACTGGTGACCTGGCAACTACTGAAGTGTTTACATCAACTGAACGGAATGTGAACTGCATGCCTTTCTTTATGCAATCGTTCTGAATTTTGGGCTGTGAAGTGCACCATTTCAACCTGTTGTGAAATTGTTATGGGGTAAAGGCACATAACCCTCACAATTCCCCCTATGTGGTTGTAGCTTGTTTGCTGTATTTTGACCAATTCAGACAAAATATTTACGCCCCACCATTTAAAAAAAAATGAACAAGCTCCCACGGATTTGAAACCGCCCATTCATATTGAGTGAAGAGTTTTCTACGAGTTTCGAATTTATAAATAAATTGCTAAATTATGTCCTTCAAAAACTGAGATCCTGATGTGGTCTCCCCGCAAGAGAGTTGTGAAACTATTTACACCTCCATAGCCATCTGGCTGACTGAGTGGGTCGTCTGAGGTAGCCTGAAACCCCTCTGGGGGCATGTTTTGTGAGTACTTTCAAATGTGAGGGTGGAAGACCTCAGACCTTTACCAGCATATCTAGCATTTAGAACAATTTTGCAATATATCTTAATATCTAGCATTTATATATAGGTATATAATAACTGTATGGTAGAATGGGGGCAACAAAACAGGAATGGAAAACACAGACACCGACTTCAATTACTCCCGGTTTCTGTCTAACACCCCAAAGGTGAAAGTCAGCCGAACTATTGATTCACATAACGTCAGATCTGCTTTCACTAATGTTGCAGCCCTTCCCAAACGCACACATTAAAGTGATTAGTAATAGGACCAGTGTGGGAAAGGTAGTAAGAGCGCTGGATCGGGTTTGCACATATGTCTACACCGTGAAAGAACTATGCGAGCGGTGGAGAGCATCTGATCAAATAAACTGGACTCTGGGTATTCTGATAAGGATAACAGGGGACTCCATATCACCGGGGACAACACGGCCCAGTGCTAAGAATTCATTTTATGTCACTTGCTATCTGGGGATTCAATACTTGGGCCTTTATTTCAATAACATGGACTAATGTCTCGGGAGGATAGCTCAGGGGCAACGTGCTCACCTTGGAAGCAAGACGACAGAGAGCAACACAGGTTCGATCCCCAGGGCCGCGCTTAGAAACCTCGGGGTATTAAGCGTGTTATAAATAACCTATCATATCATAATGTAAAACTGAAATAAAAAAGCAAATGCCAGGACCGGAATGTGGTGCCCCTCTTAACCTCATACCCTGATGAGGCAGGAGCTAAAGACAGTAGACATCTTAATAGCTTTTCTAGGGTGTGGTTGCAAGAAGATTCAAGTGTAGGAGATTCAAGTGTAGGAAAGAAGCTCTTCTAGAAAATTTGAAATCCCCTCGTTCTCTTCAAGTAGAGGCGTGTCCTGGGGGAGTCTCTGGCTACACATATCTAATATGTATTGCAAGGAGGCAGCCCTATGGCTAGATATACCTAATGTTGTCCTTCAGAACTAAGCATGCCATCCACCATTTCACATTGGTTTATAACTGTACATAAGTCACATTACATACGGAAAGATACAATGTCTGTGTGCAGTGGATAACATTGTTGCAAAACCAGGATGTGAATAAGGAGGGGAAGAGTTGGGTACATCAAAAATACAGCACGTACTGTTGCTTTAGTTATATAAAGTGCGGTGTGTGCCTACCTAACTCTACAAGATGCACCGGGTAAAGCACACAGCACTGTAAAAGAAGCACCACGGTACAAAATAGCAAGCAGTCCAATTAAAGTACCTGGCAGCCCTTGAATCGATCTTCTCCTCTGGCTTTGTAGTAGGTGGGGCGGCTGGGGCCTATAAATGCTATTCTGTGGCAGGGTCAGACTGGCCCATAGGGCAATGCCCAAAGGACCGACCTAGTAATTCACGGTGGGCCAGTTTCTGAAGGCCAATGTGGTCCAGTATGAAGATGAGTAAGCCATCAGCTACTAGTTTTGACCAATGTTACTAGCCAAGTGTCCCATTTCCCAGTACTTCTCTACGAGTTTGTAGAGAAAAAAAAAAGTTACGAAATGGGATTTGTGAATGTGGGCCACATTTTTGTTTGGTTCTGTTGTAACCTGGTACGCAGTGATTGTAGACCAGACACAGATCAGGTGTGAGTCTCTTGCTTAAAAAGTCCAGGTAATATTTATTATACATATCTGCAGTAGGCCCTACAGATAAGGGGTGTATTGGCTACTTTTACTCCCAATAAATAAAAATAGGGAGAAAAAAAATACTCCTATGAAAAAACGGGAAAGAGACATGTACAAACTTGTGCCCCTGCTGTCACCTATATAGTAGCTCCATGGATATGTGTGGACCAGTAGTTCATGTAGTACCACAGAAGTAAACTATTATTAGTGCCTGGTTGTAAGAAATAAACATGTATCGTTTAACGTAAATGAATAAAGAAATAATTATTGCCAAAAGAAAATCTGTTTTCCCCATTTATAACATAATTTCACTCGCTTATAAAATACTACCATGATGAGTGTTAATTTTAAAAAATAAAATAAAATACTACCATGATGAAGGGGACTTACATTTTTACTTCCTAAAAAATAATTTTACTCCCAACTTTAAAAATGGGGAGTGAAATACTCCCACGTGCCATCTGGCACATTGTGTCCAGTAGATAAATGGTTCCAGTTACTCTTTAGTATATACATTTAATAGACCACCCACCAGCCATCCTCGTGCACTCCAACTAAGGCCCCCAACGGACACATTCAGAACATTCACACTCAAGAGCATTCCGAGATGGCCAGCAGGACAGGACAACATTCATACACCCGGTACAAGAACCTTTAACATAACATTCCCCCCTTTTTTTCGCCCATGTTAACTCTCGGGGAGTGGGGAGGTGCATAGTAAACTCACCGACTCACTGCTAAAAACCCACACTGCATTCGCTGTTCACATCGACTCTATAACAAGCCCGCCCTTCACCCAGCCAGCCAATAGAAATCTACCGAATTCCTCTAGCTCGTTCGTATAAGCGGAAAGCTGGCTTTCTAATGCATACGATTGGACAGAAAACCTGTCCCTCTGAGCTCAAACAGCGAGGGTGGAGCGAAGCGGCATTGCTATGGCGACCGAGGAAGCCAAGTGACTCTTTGTGGGGGCCCGCGGAAGGATACGCCACGGGGGGGACCAGTACAACTGTGGGAGGGGAGCAGTTGAAAGTAGTACCCTAGCCCGAGGGTAGCGGGGTGAGTATGGAGGGATGTTGTCTGGGTTGGTGAAGGTCAGCTGGCAGCCTGGCACTGATGATGTAAGCCCGCTCTTCTGTGTGTCTCTGCAGGTGACGGGCAGCGGAGGATCCCCGTCGCCCTCGGCTTAGCGCAAGACCGGAACATGGCTTAAAACGAGGCGATGCCGACCCCACCCCGCGGGATTGCGAGGTCAGAAGCCGCCCCTCTGTTTTTATTCCCATCGATATGCGCCACTCGCTTAATTTATTCAAGCCCACCCGTCCCTTTACCTACACGACCACTGTAGCCAAAGTGTCATTGTTAGCACTTGTGCCATACCCACGTAGAGCCCTTGTCCGGTGACATTAGCCGCATACACCTGTGCTATCAATTATTCACACGTACTGCCCTTTGAGCCATTTGCATCCAGCCAATGCCATTCATCCTACCTATCCTTCACTTTGATGTTCTCGTGCTTGCACCTGGAGAAGAGGACAATATCCACATACACACCACACTCTAAAACAAAGTGTGCAGCCCTGAGTGTAGCATTCCTTAGGCCCCCATAACCTTGTATGTTGCTAGATTTGGTTCACATCTCCATCTACATCTCCAGCTGGTTGTAGTTCCTTACTTTCATAAAATAGGTGGAGTGCACAAGAACTTTATCTCTGGGACTCTACCTCACTCATCTCGCCCTCCAGACTTTCCACAGCCCTATTAGTTCACATTCTATGCTCCTGCGTCTTCCCTGCTCAGAGGAGTGGGAGTAACGGGTAGTTAAGTCATACTGCATCCACAGTGGCAAAGGGAAACCCACAAAACCTCCATGCCCCTGGTTCCTATCACCGACAGGGCCGTCTTACACCAGATTGCAGCCCTGGCAGGAAGCATCGTTGCTCCCCCCCACCCCCCTCCCCCCTCCAATAACAACAAAACAAATTCAGGGGAGGAAAGTGAACATCCCCTACCCACTCACCAATAGCCCATGAACGCCCTGGCTTTTCTATCCTGGGGTTCCATCATTTCCAAGTGACCCAATTGGCTCAGCCTTCTTAGGCTTCTATGCAAGAGGAGGAAAATAATCACACTCTTTTTGCATAACATATTTCAATATATAATGCATGCATTTCTTGTGTCGCACTTCAAGTAATTTCTATAAAACAGTATTCTTAAAAGCCCAGCATAAGCCCACATTTCTTACAATTAGACATGAGAACATATATGCTTGTCTAAGTTACAGACTGGTCTCAAATGCCAGCTTCGCCACAAAGTGTGTGATCCTGGACACATGATTTTATCTCACTGTGGTTTATCTGCCAAACTTTCAATAGTCTGGAAGTTATTTAGTTCATAATGTATCATAGATGCCAACATTATCCATTCTATTAGGGCAATGCTAGGCCAGTCCTGGTTTTAAATTTGTATAATGGGACCTCTAGTCCTCGATTTATAATGGAGAAATCCAAAATGACAAGTTCCAAAATGCAAAGTTAAAACCAGGAATGTCCTAGCATCTCTTGAATGGAATAGATGTGTTGGCCTGCATGGTGTACGCTATTATATTTAAAGGCTCATTCATGGTATTTTGTTTCTCGTATACGTCAGCTTTTTAGAGTACCAACTTTGGTTGGGTGATACTGTATGTAAATATATTCTATGTAAAGTATTTTGGTGAAAGCTCTATATAAACTACATATCATTACTGTATTTGCAAAACGTACCCACCGAACACCCTGCTCTTGTACAAGGATGAGTCACCCCACTATTGAATAGCGGCACCCACGCTATAGATTGGTGATCACTCTACTCAAGCAGGCCCAGCTGAAGATGTGTGGGGGCCCATTTAAACATGTGCGGGATCACCCTCCTTAGAGCGAAAACAGTCTGAAGCAACCCTGGTGTGCATTATACATACATTACAATGGTGACAAAGATAAGGTTAATATCCGCTGATTGTCACAAGGCAGCCAGCAGCCATAGAGTTTAAACACGAAATGCCGACTGAAGAGCTCTAAACCCTTCTTTGTCAGCAAATGGCTGAGATTGGAAGGAACCAGTGTTAGAAGGCAATGAGTTGATAACACTTCTGTATATCTCGTGGGAAAAGAAAATGCAGCTTGTAATGCAAGTGCTGCAAAGCGCACATTTGAAGCCCCAGAACGAAAATAGAGAAATAAAAATATTGCTGACTGACAACCTGGGGGCAGTTGTTGGACACCGCCTAAGGCTCGAGGCCCCTTCCATTTGAAAAAGTTGAAACGCCCTGACACCGTCCCTGCACTTAAGTACAGGTGTCTTCTGAAGGTACGCAATCCTTCAGCCTGCATTCATCATCCATGTAAACTACATAGGCCTCGGAAACTACGGTTCACCGCCCTCTATTGCAGTGATCTTAAAAGCCTCACATCTAGAACAGTGGCATGATGCCCTAGAGGCCAGTCTCCTCTGCTGAGAGTTCAGATCTGGCCTTCCTGAAATAATTTTCAGCGCAGAACTAGGTCCTTTCACTGAAGGAGCATGGGGGGTGGACTCGCCTGCGTGATGCCCCACAGAGCCCATTTACCTGC
Source organism: Ambystoma mexicanum (assembly GCF_040938575.1). NCBI lineage: Eukaryota > Metazoa > Chordata > Amphibia > Caudata > Ambystomatidae > Ambystoma > Ambystoma mexicanum. The sequence continues at coordinate 303,508,844 of NC_090927.1, read as the reverse complement.
TGTACTAGTGAACATCTACACTGGGCCTTTCGATCACGCCACTGGAATATGAAAAGTACAATTTACATAAATTATATGTATGATATCTCTGAGGAATACATTAAAAGTGCGCCTGTTCTGTTCCACTTCCTCAGCCCGCTGTGGGAGATACCAACATACCATTACAGCACCTAGATTATATAACACTCCATTTAGAGTGCTAGTGGAATCTATAATGTACTCACTGGTTCATCGGTCAGTGCCGGCAGAAGACCCGTGTTCCAGCTCGCTGGTAAAACTGTAACTGAAACAAGCAGGACAGGTTGGGAAGGGCGAGGCCAAGTTTAGCTCGGTAGAATATAGACCTCAAAGGACAATAATGAATGTAGGTTGTTTGTCACTGCTTGTAGTACGTCCTAATGTATATGTGTCTGCCTCTGCCACAGGATTATCTAGAGTTGAATTGTTAATAGATTTTATTAGGAAATACTTGTGCTCCAATTGATAATGTTCTGTTAATGAGTGATATTTATGAAGCCACTGCCAAACAAAAGCATCTGAAACGCAAAGGGTCGAAGTGTGAAAAATAAAGTACTTGAACTCTGGGCTTTAATGGAGTAAGAGTAACAATAGAGGAGGATTTAATCGGGTGTTTGTGGGTGGTGTTATTCTTAATTTGATGGCCATTTACAATGGCCAAATAGTTTCTCTGGACCAGAGCTGGAACATAAAAACAGATTTTGCTCAGATATTTTACTATCACACATGGATTTTCCTAAGATGTAGGATTTTCAAAAGTGAAATATAAAACACTGCCATATGAACATTTATAAATTGGAATGTACAAGAACGAATATCCTATTTGATTTTTATAAGCAGTGGCATTTTATACTTCACAAGGTTGAAGGAAAAAGTGTATGATGGAGGTGTGATCATTTTACCCAATGTATGCAAGGTGGCTTTCTCTTTTTGTAGAATGTAATGCCTGTTGGTTTCCTGTTAATTTTACAAATAGTAAGTTCTATAAATGTGCATACAAAAAGAAACATTGCTCACTCACCTCTGTGTGACACTGAGGCCATGGTTATTTTAATAATCTGGAAAGCTACATTGTCCACACTGAAAAACGTTTATGCTAGTGACGGGTTGGTGAAATGCTTATAGTAGTAGGAGGAGCCCCCCTTTTGTCTCCCATCAAAGGCCCCTTTTTCCGGTCTTAGTCCCGCCCCCTTTTGACACGCATTGCTATAAACTTAATATAAAAAACTTGCTACTGATTGCTTAAATTGTCCCATGCTCTGAGTCAAAGTTCACCCAAGCGATAGAGAAAGAGACGCTGCGAGGTGGAGTACATCTAGCTGGTGGCTCTCCTCCTGCCATTTCGCTAGCCCCAATTGCCAAACTACCAACCTGCTTAATCGGCCACCTGGGGCCCGTGGGGGCTGCGAGCGCTGCAAATGGGCTCTCCCTCAATGTGGTCTGATGGTGGCCAAACAGGCCTTGTGGGCTGGCGGATTGTGGAAACTTTTTGTGGACCTGGTTTTTGGGCTTTTTGGTGCTTTGATGCTTGTACTTACATTGAGGAACTAAACTTTGTTACATTGAAGAGCTTGCCTGGTCTGCGTCAATCCAAGGTGGCAAACTGACAGGACTCCCCCGTGAGCTAATCGGACAATGCTCCCCTGTTTTAATCTTTTAACTTATTTGTATTGATTTTATCCTAACATCATCTTTTTAACTCATTTTTTTTAAAGATATCATTTAGCTTGAATTAGACTTTTGAATCATATTTGTATTGATCATTAATTCTACTAATTCTATTTTTACCTTATGGCAAACTAAGGTTACCCCAGGAGCGATAGATGAGAGCAATTGTGTGATTGTGGTAAAGGGGGGTGCTGATCATGGTGAAACGTAAACCGACCACAAGCTTCTTGGCTACCCAGGGCCCGAAGAAAGTCAGAAAAGTTAAGGACAAGGAAAAATCCCCTCTGCTGGAGAATATAGTGGCTGTAGCAGAGGGAGCACCTGGAGTGTTGCAGGGTTTCAAAGGGGGGGAGGTGGAAGCAAATCTGGATTCTTACTTACAAAAAGTCATACGACTGGAGGAGCAGATTAGGGTGGCAAAGTTGGCAATTACCTCCACAGGGAGGCGGGCCACATTGTGTAAACTTGTCCCAGCAAGCAAGCTCCCAAGAGGCAACCAGGCCAGCACTCGGGGCGACGGACGGTCCATGCTCCGTGGCTGTCCCTCGCCCGTTGTCCAGCCTGGATGCTGTATCAGCAATCTCCTCACTGTCTTCAGCAACAGGTGTCCATGGCCAGGCTGACCTGCACAATGTTCCCTACGGGGGCAATAATGTTTCTCCCTCTTTGGTAATTGAACCAGAGAGTATGCCAGAAGAGGCATAGGGGTGAGTGGGGAGAAGGCTATGAGCCAAGAACCAGTGGTTCCTGTGGAAATACATGCTCCCTCCAACCATCCTCCCAGTCAGCGTATGCTCCCCCTGATGTCAGGAAGACCTCAGTCTTTACCCCAGCATTCGAAACCTACAGGTACCCAATATGGGGTACAAGCCATAACCAGAGGGGCCCACTGCCGGTACAGGTCAAGGCAGATCCAAGGTGCCACTCCCTCCAGTTGTCGCCGGAAGCTCTACCACTGGTGGGTGTAATATTAAATGTACCAACCTTGGGAACTGGGTGCATGGAAAATTGTGGGGCACTGATCAATAAATCAACTCAATGGGTGAATTCACAAATTCAGGGGGGCTCTATAGATCCCTGTTTGATTCTAATGGCCCGTGGAGTACCGTGGGTGGGCTGAATGGCAACATCAATAGCTGGGGACTGTGTGGTGGTAACTTTCAAAACCGCACAGGTGACCAAGTACCTGGTAGAGTCTAACCTGACCACTCCCAGTTAAAATCTTAGGGCCTGGTTGGTCCCCTTTACCCCTTTCTACCCCCAGGACAGGGAGAAAGGAGGGGCAGCACCTAGGGACATGGGTCGAGTTCACTCAAAAATGCCCTTGGGCCCATGCCGGACCCCCTTCCAAGTGGTTCAGCACCCATATGGTGGGGGATGCAGGGTGGAGGGGGTGACAGTGTATCTGACTCGGTGCTTGCCTAGAGGAATCAATTCACCTGTCTGACTGATATGGACGACATCGAATCATGCCAGTCCCCTGGGGTTGCCCATGACAGTTGCAAGAGGTAACTAACACCGGGTGCTGCTCTGGGCCTTCCCAATGTAGGGTTTGTGGACGGGGGAGATAAATCTGTCATCACTGTCGTGGAATGTGGCCGAAATAAAAACAAGGCTGGCCTGTTCAGAGACACAGATCACATCTAGTGAAGTAGATGTTGTACTGCTCCAAGAAACATGGTACCAGGATGAGGTCAATGTTGATGGTTTTCTCTCATACCAGTGGTTGGTGGAGAGAAACGAGCGAGGGAGAATGCTGGCTATGTATTTTGGTCAAAACAAACCTGGAGAGTGTACAGGTGGTTTTGACAACCCCAGTGCCATATACATTGACGGTTACAATCCTCAGAACGGGCCAGTTCGTTTTTATAATAGTCCCCACAAACAGTATGGGGAAAACTGTCTGGGTGTGTTGGATTTTGTCATGTAGGAGCTTTCTACCAGGCTCCATATGGGTAATGTGTGTTTGGTATTGGGAGGAGGCTTTAATGCGAAACTGGGGGGTGGACCAGAAAACAACTTACACGATAACATAGAAGACTCTGTGGCAGGGAAGTCCCCTCCTGTTATGATGAACACTAGGCTCTGTGCGGAATGGTTCGGTCTCTGGCACCATCTCTGAGTGGGGACTGCGGTCAACAAATAGGAGACTGGGTGGGGACATTCCTGGCAGAGTCACTGTCTCCTCTGCAATGGTTAGCTCAACGATTGAATATTTGTGTGTGCCAGTTGAGCATTGGGGTCTCATAAAAGGGTTTGGGGTGTTGGATAATATCTGTAGTGACCACTTTCCCATCAAACATGAGATTAAGTCAGCCCCAACGGTGGACAGGCTGGCCAGGTATATCCCCTGGAAGTATCCTTGGATACATCCCGGCGTAGGCTTAAATGGAAGGAGGATAAGAAGGATTTATTATGAAGAAAGGCAGTATTATCAAGTTCACGAGAACTTGAAACTCTGCTGTCGGGGAACCTGGAGAGTGAACATATACTGGAGGAGTTTGGAAGCATGCTGACTCAGCTCTCCCAGTTGTTTTCTTGTGCCCCAGGTAAACGAGGAGGAAGGAGAGGGGAGGGGTGGTTCGACTCTGAAGGCACCAAAGCTAGGAAGAACCTCTTACTTGCTTTGGGCAGCATTGGAAGCCTGGGTGGTAGCTGCAAGGGATAAGGACTCCAAATTATTTTGGGAGATTTCCCAGAAGGGCCCATACTATAAATTTAATATGGACATATTCCAGATAAAGCCTGGATGGACCATTTTTCTACCTTTTATACACTGCAGGGAGTATGGCTGATGAAGGTCTAGCGCCTAGGGGCACCCCCCGGGATGTAGTGATGGGATGGGCACTGAGGCAAGCATTGTTTTCTCAGTGGACGAAATCAAGAAGGCTATTGGTTGCCAGCGCTGTAACCGAATTCCGGGGCCAGATAATGTCCCTGGTGATTTATTTGTTATGACTCCGGATCTCTTGGCACCCGTTCTAACACAAGGTTTTAATGCAATATGCGCGGGTGGGTCTATCCCACCCTCATGGTCCATGGCGGTTATCCAGCCAATATACAAAAAGGGATCTCAGGCTCCCCCTGCTTCGTACTGTCCCGATCCATGCTCCTGAGCCCCTCAGATATAACGGCCCCCTGGTAGCAGTGGGGCTAAGGCCCTTCACACTGGCCTCAGGGGCCTTACAACACCATCAGAAACATACATGGAGTCAGCCAGGCTCATTATCAGGAATAAAGCAACACCAGTTTAGGACCTTAATCCAACAAGGAGGCCTATCACACAGCTCAGTTCTTTAGAACCAAGCCATGTGGTCTAGTGATTTGGGTGTGGCTGGGCCTGGAACTACTTGGCCTGGAACTACTTTACCTGGGCTATTTAAACCACACCCAAACAGCAGAACACGCTTCGCGTTATTCTGCACTCCTGCAGCGTAACGCTCACCGTGTTCAGCTCCTGCTCATCTGCTTCTCCGGCGGCCCGATCTTGAGTCCTTGATCTGGATTCCATTTCTAACCTGGAAGAACAAGAACAGCATTAGCGAGCAAGAACACTTACCTGTGAGTAACCGGTCCTGAAACCATCCTGCGCTTCGCTTACCTCGCCCATCTCTGGATTTCACCGCAGCCTGCAACGGTAAAGGAACAAAGACAGCATTAACAACAATTCTTACCTGGGCAAGCAGCGCTTCGATCGCTCATCACTCCGAAACATTGCTGCAACCTGTACAAAGAAGGGAAGAGAACACAGGTTAGCAATTAACACTAACAAACAGCGCCGCGCACCATGCATCAATTACTCACCGTGGTTTTCGCCATCCGGCGTGGCAACTCCGAAAATCGCAATTATCCCTGTGAAAATAAAAAGAGACATTATTAGGGAACAGCGTAGTGGAGCAAAGACGCTAAGAAGACAGAGAAAACGAAGGGAAATGAAGAGATAGAATAAAGACTGAAAAGACATTATAACTCACCTGGAAAACAGCAAGCAGAGTCTCAGTCACAGCCGGTCTGGACCCGACATAAGGGCATACGGACCAGTGAAGCAACTAGGTCCACGGAACGCCCGCATCGACCACACGCCCTTGCACAGATACGCAGAACGGAGAGTTCAACACACAAAAACCTAAGGTGAGCAATAACCCCAAGGGAGGGGATTTGGACCAGAGGGAGGTGGGAGTCCACCCATCACAGAACCAGTATCCTAACCCTCCATTCTCATGTTATAGGTGCTACCCAAGGTCTGGCACGTAACCAAGCAGAAAGGGGTCCGGGATAGCGCTTAGACGTCCATCCAGTATTGTGCGGCGCCCCCGTGGATACCAGGTTAGCGTAACACGTACAGACCTATTTCACTCTTGGATTCTCTATTTAAAATATTATGTTGTGCCATTCTGGCCCGACTTGAGGACTCGGTTGTGAGTAGCGAAGTTCTCTCTCCGGTCCAGCTAGGATTTAGGCCAGGGCTGGGTACAGCGGAGCAGGTACTCCCCCTCTATTGACACATTCCCTATACTTGAAGTAGAAGCCCATTTATTTGGCATTCATAGATCTGAGCACAGTATTTGACAAAGTCCACCATGCTAAGCTGTGGGCCATGCTCGGGTCCATGAATTGCCAGCGGCCCCTGGTAAACCTTTGACCAGGTTTCATGGCCCCACGCAAGCATGTGTCAGGAATGGTGCCAATGGGCATTATACAGGTTCCTTTCCAGTTGAACTGGGGGTACGCCAGGGATGCGTGTTGGAGGCCCTTAGTTTCTGCCTATATGTAAATGGACCACCATTTCAATGCGTTCATTCAAACCCTTATGTACACTTCTGGTTAGGAAATTCAGCTGTTGTTCTTTGTTCAGCAGTTTCTTTTTATTGTTATTCATGTCATTGCTTGTTTTCAGCTGGAACAGGACTGTGCATTGGATCTGTTCTACTGTATGGATTCCTTCTATCCAGTGTGATACAAGTGGTGCATTCGGAACATGCTTTTTTATGCAGATTTCGTGTTCAGTAATTCTGGTTTTGATCTTCATTTCTGTTTTCCCTATATACAGTTTTCGACAGGGGCACTATGTGCCATACATCACCATTTTAGAATTGCAATTTGTAAATCCGGTTTGTCTCCAAGGTTTAGGGAATCCAATATCCACTTCTACAGTCTTTGTTGTTTGTGTGCAACATAAGTATTTGCTAAAGGGAAATTACCCTTTACCGGTGGGATACCCCATGTTTCTGTCCGCGTTTTTTACCCTTGTATTCTTATACTTATATCATTTCTGGTGATCTGGTCCTTTTGCTTCTTCTGAAGGCTATTAATGGTTTGCTAATTGAACATTTACCTTTCTCCATAACCTTCCAATTTTTGTTTATCATTTTTTTGATAGGTTACTGTAAGTATTAACAAACACTAATTTCTGGTCTTCCTTCTTGGATGACCATTGTTCCTTGTATTCCATTAAGTAATCACGATTATTGTTGGTGGCTCTTTCCAGAGCTTTGGCTGGTAAATCTATAGGGTACCCTCTATTGTGAAGCTTGGTTCTCAATTCATTTGCTTCTTTCTTAAAGTCCCTTTTCTTGGTGCTGTTTCTTCTGAACCAGAGGAATTGTCCTAATGGCAAATTGTCTCTCGCATGGCACGGATGGAAACTGTCATAGTGGAGTAATGAATTACAACTTTTTCTTTTCTTCTTCAACTGTGATTGCCATCATCAACACAGGGGCACGGCCCGCAGACAGAACTTCGGCCCTTCATGAGACTTAATTTGCTGTGCGACAGTGCGATTTTGTGATCAATGCAACATTTGGAAGAATGGAAGCCCAGTGCTGGTGGCACTGGCAATGGCAATATGTAATACACAGTTTAATTCATATATTTTTTTAAAAAAACCTTTATTTTAATTTTGACAGGCACTTCACAAGAATACATTATTGCACCACCATAGTGGACAGTAGGGTTAAACAATCGAACAGCATTTCCATGTTTACTTTCAGTTCAGTTTGTACAATGCGAAAAGTTTTCATTCTATATTCTCATCGTCACTGTCTTGGGTACAGTTGAGGTATGCCCCCAGTGGGGTCCATATGTCCTTTGGTCTGCACACTGCCGCAATACTTCTCATGTAGTGTTCCTCATTCTCCTGTACATATAGTAAGTCTGGTAGCCACGTTTTGTGGTTTGGGGCTGTTTTAGATTTCCATACTTGTAAAATGTTCTTCTTGGCTACTGCCCCTGCAATGGTGACAAAACGGCAGATTTTGATCGAAGCCTTACCTATGTCTCCCAACAAGTACTTCAATGGGGTAGCTGGGTTAATCAGCTCGGTGATGTCGCTTACACTTCTAGCCACTTCTTCCCAGAATGCTTTGACAGGGGGGCATTCCCAATACATATGAATGGAGTCTGCCGTGTTAGCATTGCATTTAGGGCAGGTTGCATTTTGGGCAGGGCCGAACTTGGAGACCTTGTGTGGTGTTATATGCAGATGATTTAGGATTTTAAATTGAATTAGTCTAAAATTCGAGTTTAGTGAGATGGACTTGGTATGTTGACAGTCTTTGGCCCGTTTGGAGTCATCAATGGTGATGCCTAAATCCCGCTCCAATTTTAGTTTCATTCATGCAGTTTCTGGACGGAGTATGTTCTTGGGCTGCCCCATATAGACTGGATATTGTGCCTGTGAACCCCTCATGTGACATAGTTGTCGTTATGAATTGATGTGTCTCGGGAGCCATGGGAAATGTAGGCCATTTCCTTTTGCATGCTGCTTTCATGCGGTAGTACTGTAGAGTAGTAATGAGACCCGATCCCACTTTGCCCTGGACAATTTCTAGTGAGGCAAATCTACCATGTGGGTATAAATCCCCTAATCTTATTTCCTTACCAGCATCCCATTTCCTTTGTAGCGCGGTGTCAATAGTGGGTTCTAGATCTGGGTAGTGCCATAGGGAAACAACCGGCCAATATGGGTTCTCGTAGCCCACTCTTGCAAACAGGCTAGCCCAAGCTCGTACTGTTGTGGCCACTGGATCCACCTCCTTAATGTTTCCTTTGATTTTAGCAAATTGCATCGCCTGTATGATTGTAGGGGCTACTGCGAACTTGTCAGCCCGCACGTGAGCGTGTGGCTCGGCTGTATTCGACCAGTATTTGGCGAAGTGTGCCTGTGCTGCGTGGAAATATAATGTGTAGTCTGGGGCTGCCAGCCCACCAGTTTCATATCTTTCGCACATTCTTTGCCAGTTGAGTCTCACCGATTTCCCGCCCCAAACGAATGCTGTGGATAATTTCTGTAGTTTCTGGAAGAATTCTCTGCCTGGCCATATAGGGATGCCACAGAACAGGTACAACAGTTTGCGGACCATGACCATTTTGAGTAGGGCTACCCGCCCATATAGGGATATTGGCAGTGCACCCCATACTTTGAGTTTGTGTTCCAGAGTTTGCAAGTATGGTTCATAATTGTTTGTGTAGAGGGTCTGCCTATCGGTGGCCATTTGTATGCCCAGGTAGCGTGCAGAGTTAGGGGCCCATTTGAAACCGCTTGCAGCCTGTGATTGCCCCGTGTTTGGCGTCAATGGGATGATCTCAGACTTGAGTAGGTTGAGAATGTGGATATTTCCTTCATGATAGGGGGAAGGTGTGTTTCAGGATGTCTTAACATATATCATCGTGTCATCCGCATATAATGAGAGGAGTTGGGGGCACCCCTGATGCGGATTCCCCTCCAGGTATGTTCGTGTCTCACCTTAGCCGCCCTATTGTAAGGGCGAATATAAATGGGGATGGTGGGCAGCCTTGTCGAGTGCCCCTCTCCATTGTAAAGGAGGATGATATGGTATTGTTCGTCCTAACCATTGCGGCTGGTTTCTTGTATAACACTTGGATGTAACCTATGAATGTTGGGCAAAACCCCATTTACCCCAGGATCGAGAACATATAATTCCAAGATACTGAGTGAAATGCTTTTTCAGCGTCCAGGGTGATTGTGTTTGCTTTGGCGTTTGGATCCAGTTGTGATGTGATGGCGAAGAACCTCCTTAGATTCAGTGCAGTTGATCGGGTTGGGATAAATCCCGATTGGTATGTGTGGATTTACTTGTTCATGTAAGGAATCGGGAGATTTGCTCTTGCTTTGCCGTACATTTTTGCGTCCGTGTTAATTAATAACAGGGGGCGATAGGATGAGGGATCCTGTGGGGGCTTGTGTGGCTTAAGCAGGACAGTTATTACCGCCTCTCTCATGGTGTTTGGTAGGTCACCCCTCTCAAGTGCTTCCTCCCATACTTCCAACAATCTAGGGGCCATCTGAGACTTGAACACCTTGTAGAGATCGACTGGGATGCCGTCCGACCCCAGTGTCTTGCCTGCTCCTAGATCAGCAATGGCTTGTTAGATTTCCTCAGTCGTCAGATCCAACAGTGCCCTTTCCTCATCTCCTAGACTGGGTATTGGGATGGAGTCTATATATTCTTTGAGTTCCTCAGGGTTCGCTGTGTCTGCGTTTGTATAGAGCTTGGAGTAGAACTGTTTGAATACGTCATTGATTGATTCTGGGGGCGTTTGTACTGATGCCGGAGAGTCGCAGATGCTGGTAATTTGTCTCGCTCCCTGGTCAGTTCGGATAAGGGTTGCCATTGATTTGCTGGCCTTATTCCCTTCTCCATATCTCCTGGCCCTAGTGGGTTGGGTTATGTGGTGTAATTCTCTGTCTGGCAGGCTTTTGAATTTGTCCATTTGAGTCTGTATTTTCTGCAGGTGTTCTTTCCCGTCACTATTGGGTTGTTGTGTCTCAAGATCCCTCCGCTCGCGTTCAGCCTGTAACAGATCCTTTCATATATCCCTAAGGTTGCGGTAGGATATTCCCATCAGGTGGCCTCTCAGCCAGACTTTAAACGATTCCCATACCGACCTATGGGTCTGTACTGACCCTACATTTCGAGCAAAGAAATCCTCTATTTCGGTTCGGAGAGGTTCTATCACTGATTTGTTCCGCAGCAGGTCTGGCGGCATGCGCCAGTTCTGGGTGGTATGTATTGTATTCCTTGGGATCAGCTGCAGGAGGACCGAGGAGTGGTCTGACAATGTCTGCGGTAGTATGGTACACTGTTCAACCTCTGTGACCAGCTCAGAGGAACACAACCAGTAGTCGATCCTTGAACTGGACGCATGTTCCCCGGAGTAGAATGTGTATTCCCTTTTTTGAGGATGTAATTCACGCCAGGTGTCTACCAGGGGTAGGGTAGTGTGGACATTGCTTGTCTCAATGTCATTGCCGCCTTAGTGTGTTGTCTACAGCTTCCAGTTGAAGGGTCCAAGCCCAAGTCCAGTATTGGAGTAAGGTCTCCCCCCCTACCCCCAAATTTTGTATTTGTATTTTATTGAATTTATATAGCCCTTTAATCCAAAGTGCTTTACATGAAAACAAGCAAAATACAACAAGCATAAGATGGCAATTGAATCACAACTCGAAAACAGTATAAAGAACAATTTACAATATTGCAGACGTGAGGAGGGAGTAGGGAGGGGCAGAGGTGTGTGACGGAATGGTAGGTGTTAGTGCTACGCTCACCTGTTATCCACGGGGACACCATCCAGCCCTGGTTGGATGATTTGCACTCTCGAACCCTCTCCCGGTCCCTTGGTAAGGCCTCTGGTTAAAGATGGATCTGCAATATAGGAGAGCTGGATTCAATACCAGATTGTCTTTATGTTTTCCCACCTCCCTTGGTCTCAACTTCTTCCTCCCCCTTGGGCCTTCTCCTCACCTTAATATTGTAAAAGGCGGATTCTCTGTCCTGCTCCTCGTGGCAGGGGCGCGTAGATGTGTGGGGCGAGCAGCGACCAAGTTACTTCACTGGTGCAAGGGAATCCAGGCCTGCTGCGAATCCGTAGGTTTGCTGCTTTACAGTCTTTATATGCAGTTCTTATGTTCCTCTTAGTTCGAATAATAATGTCTTGCTTCTTTCCTTTTAGGTATGGAAAGGTATTTTGGTGTTGTCATGCAGTTTGAAGATGAGCATGAGCCGGTAGGCGAAAGCGCGGTGTGCATGATGCTGTCCGGTGAGTAATGCGCGATGCATGGCGCTGTTTCGCCTTTTATATTGCTAACCTGTGTCTTTTCTCTCCTTGCAGGTTGTGATGTTCCTCGCCGAGCGCCGTAATGTTCCAGCAATGATACTGACCAGGAGATGACTTCCCAGGTAAGAATTGTGTGGCTTTCTTCATTCGGGAGGAAACGTGAGTAAACGCTTACTAATGCTGTCTTTCTTTCTCCTCTTTCCAGGTTATGGTATTCCAGGATGCATGTTGTGCGGGATGATGGAGTTCGTACCTTCAGGTGAGTGGAACTGAAGTCGGCGATGGATTGAAGACAGGATACTGTTCCAGATAAGTTTCCTAGTGTTCCTTCTCTCTCTGCAGGTCCTTGGTTTCGGGTAAGCTGGCATCAAAGAACTAGACACGGTGTCACAGAATTCCCCCTTTCTCACCTGGGAGCGATCCTTGCAGGATTTCTTGGGTGGTGTCTTCTTACGCATGGACCTGGTCTTGTATAAGCCCGCGTAAGCCTCTTCTGACTCCAGCGTGCGTTCAGAGCTCCAGGATTCAGACACTCTGGGATCCAGGAACGAAGAAGGTGAGCACAGAGCACACGAGTCCGGGAAACAAGGAAGAAGGAAGAGGGTAATGGAAATGGAATTAGGAGGTCCAGGAACAAGGATAACAGTGTAGCAAACTACGGAGCACACGTCTAGTCGCTGCTTGCAGTAGCATTGAGACGCGCGGGCGCAGCCTATTTGTAAATACGCTACGTCTGACGTAAAGACAAGGAAGATGTTGCACGTTAGACGGCCATGTTGGGAGTATCAAGGAGTGCAAGCCCCGTTGTGATAAGGGGCATGTTCTGTGGATCATGACACACGGTGAGCGTTACGCTGCCAACAGCAGAATAACGCAGAGCATGTTCTGCTGTTTGGGTGTGGTTTAAATAGTCTCAGGTAAAATAGTCCCAGGCCTGCCACACCCAAAGTAGTCCAGGTAAAGTAGTCCCAGGCCTGCCACACCCAAAAGACTAGACCTCATAGCTCAGTTCCTTGTAACTGAGCTATGTGTGTGCCTCCATGTTGGCTGAACCCCCCCCCTCCACCCCCCACCCCAAGTTAAATAGTCCCAAGTAAATAGTCCCATTCTAATGTTGGTCTTCGTGATGGTTATGAGCCTGGTGACAAGGCGCCAGGACTGACTCCAAGAGAGTCTTGGATGAGGTTTTAAGGCCTTTGACCTGGCCCTAACTGGAAGGCTGACTTGCCAGTGAGGGCCAGGGGCAAAGGTCATGGCAGTTAGTGGAGGTAAGAGAGGGGGTAAGAGGTAATGCAAGAATGTGTGAGGAAGAAGAGAGGAAAGAGTAGGTCTAGATGAGAGCAGGGGGTGGGGAGAAAGGAGGTAGGGAGGATGGAGAGGGTAAGGAAGAGCAGTAGTACGAGGTGAGGAATGATGGTGAGGGAGAAGAACGAGAGGAAACTAAGGGTGCTAGGGAGGTGAGTGAAAAAGATAAGATTTTAGAGAAGAGCGAAAGGAAGGGTAGGAGGGGGAAGAGCGGATGTGAAGGGGGAGGCGGTTCCAGTGGAGGGGAGCAAGGAGTTGGAAAGAGCGGAAGCGGGAGGGGGCGCAGGGAGGTGGAGGAGAGAGTAGGAAAGTATTATCAGAGTGGAGAGAACGGGAAGGGGTATAGAAAGTAAGAAGGGAGGAGAGGTAGGGGGGGTGCAAGACCATAGAGGGATTTGAAAACAAGACAGAGGAACTTGAATTTGAGCTTGGAGAGAAAAGAGAGCCAACCTAGAGAGGTGAGAGAAGAGGAGATGGAATCAAGAGGTGAGAGAAGGCAGAGGGAGCGGATGGGAGTGTGGTAGATAGATTTGAGTGGGGAGAGATGAGATGAGAGGAGGGGAGTCCAAAGAGAAGGGAGGAACAGTAGAAGAGTCTGGAGAAGATGAGGGAGGTAATTAAAAGTTTAGTAGCGTGAAAGGTACGGAGGAGTCGAATTTTACGTATGTTGTAGAGGTGAAAGCGACAAGACTTGGCAGTAAGAGAAATGTGGTGAGATAGAGAGAGGTGAGGGTCAATATGAAGACCAAGGTTATGGGCATGGGGAGAGAAGGAGAGCTGGGAGGTGGGAAAGAAAATGGAATGGGGAGGGGAGGGTGGAGGAGAGTGTTGGCAGGGAAGAAGAGGAGTTCTGTTTTTTCAGTATTAAGAGTAAGGAAGTGAGAGGACATCCAGGATTTGATAGCAGAAAGGCAAGAAGATAGTTTATCATGAATGTCGGAGGAGAAGGAGAGGAAAAGCTGGGTATCATCTGCATAGAAATGGTGCGAGATGCCAAAGGAGGAGATGATAGGAGCTAAGAAGGAAGTGTAGAGTGAGAAAAGAAAGGGGCCAAGGACAGAACCTTGGGGAACTCTGCGGTTAAGAGGATATGTGGGGGAGGAGGAGCCACCGCAGGAGACAGAAAAGGAGTGGTTAGAGAGATAAGAGGAGAGCCAGTTAAGAACAGTGTCCTTGAAACCAAATGAGGAGAGGGAATTGAAGAGAAGAGGATGGTCAACAGTATCAAAGGTGGCGGAAAGGTCAAGGAGAATAAGAATGGAGGAGTGTTTTGAGTAGCGTGCAGAGAGGAGAGAGTTAAAAACAGAGGTGAGAGCAGTTTCAGTGGAGTGCAGTGGGCGGAAGCCGGATTGGGTAGAGGGAAGGAGGGAGTGGTTAGAGATGAAGGAAGAGAGTTGAGAATAGACAATGCGTTCAAGAAGTTTGGAGAGGAAGGGTAGGAGAGAGATGGGGCGATAGTTGGAAGCAAGATGGGGATTAGCAGAAGGTTTTTTGAGAATAGGGATGATGGTCGCATGCTAAAAAGGAGTGGGAAAAGTGGAAGTTGAGAGGCATATGTTGAAGAAGGAGGTAAGGTAGAGTATAAGGAGGGAGTAGATTTTCAAGATGAGGGTGGTAGGAATGGGGTCAGCGGGAGAAGCAGAGGGATGAGTGTTGGTTAGGAGGAGGGTAACATTAGAATGAGTGACAGGAGAAAAAGAGGACCTAGACAAGGTAGGGGGAGTAGAAGGAGGAGGAGGAGAGTAGGAGGGGGGAGTAGAGAATGGTTTTACGAAGGTTGAGGACTTTGTTAGAAAAGAAGGAGGCAAGAACAGTAGCAGAGAGAGAAGAGGCAATGGAGGGATGAGGGGTAGATGGAGAGATAAGACGGGCTAAAGTTTGAAAAATGCGGTGAGTGTGGGAGGATTGAGACTGGAGAAGGTCAGAGAAGTAGGTGTGTTTAGCAGAGTTGCGGCACGAGTCGTAGAGGGTATGATAGGAGAAGTATGCAGATTGGTTAGAAGGGGTTGGGTGTTTGAGCCATTGACGTTCATGGCGCCTGAGGAGGCGGCGCATGGAGGAGAGATGAGAAGAAAGCCAAGGTTGAGCATGACGGTGAGAGGGGCAAAATGAGGAGAGGGAGTAGAGGAGGGGGTAGAGAAGATCAAGAGAAGAGAGAGATGAAGTTAAGATGGAGGAGGCATCAGAGGTGGAGAGAGAGAGGAGAAGTGGGAAATGGGGGGGGTGAGGGAAGAGGAGAGGGATGTAAGAAATAGAGAGGGGTTAAAGCCACATAGGTCACGCTGAAAGAAAGAGGTGGAGGAAGGAAGGAGGGGGGGGAGAGAAGGGGAGGGAGGAGAGGGGGAGAAAGAAAGTAGAGAGTGATCAGACAAGTAGGTGGAAAGGGAGGATACGGGGGAGGCTATGAGAGAGGAAGTAAAGATGAGATCAATGGTAGAGCCAGATTGGTGAGTAGGAGGGGAGGGGAGAGGGGAGGTAGGAGTCAAGAATGGAGAAGAGAGGAGAGGAGGGAGGGTTAGAATAGAGGTGGAGATTAAAGTCACCAAGTACAAGTAGAGGAGTGGAGCTGGGGGAAATGAGGCTGAGGAGATGGTCAATGTCCTCATAAAAGGAACAGAGTGGGCCAGGGGGGCGGTAGATGATAAGGAATGAGATAGCATGAGGAGAGGTAAAGATTTTAAACATGAATTCAAAGGAAGGGAAGGTAGGTAGAGAAATAGGCGATGGAGAGAAGGTGAAGTGTCACCGAAAGAGAAGGCCAAGACCACCACCGCGGCCAGAAGAACGCAGGACATGTTCAAAGGAGGAAGAGGAGGAGGAGAAGGTGAGGGAGGCAGGTACAGAGGTGTTGCGAGGTGGGATCCAGGTTTCAGTAATGTAGAGAAATTGGAGGTTAAGGCGTAGGAAAAGGTCAAGGACAGCAGTGGTTTTATTACAGATTGACCTTGTGTTCCAGAGGGCGACGTCAAAGGCATTGGTGATGTTAGTGTGATGAGGATAGGTAAGGTTACGGCGTTGGGAAGAGGCGCTGGGGAGGAGGATTGAGTGGGTGTGGGAAGAGGGGGGAAGATTGAGAGAGTAGATGGCCATTAGGAGAATGAAGAGTATTTTGATGGGGAAAGAGGTAGGAGAGAGGGGGGAGCGAAGGGGAGTGGGGCGGTATTGAGAAAGGGAAGGAAGCATAACAGGGAGAATGATAAGAATTGGACAACGGGTCAAGAAGCAGCTAAAGGGAGAATGCTTGAGAAGGACAGAGGTGGGTGGGAGAGGAGATGGGGCGCAGGGAGGAGGGGTAGGTAGGGGACAGGCGCTGCAAGCAGTAAAACTATGGGCTGGTGGTGGGGGCACTCTGATGTGGTCTGAAGGAGGGATGGCTTAGCCTGTAGCTGGAGGGATCACAGAAGGGAACTAGAAGGGCCACAACTGTAGCAAATGGCAGTCATCAGAGGCAGCTGGTGAGTCAGATCAGTGAGGTGGAGTGAGACACAGGAGGTGCAGTAGAGCTGGTCCGAAGGAGATGGCAGCGGAGGGGGGCAAAGTAGCCCGCAGTTGATGGTAGTGGCGGAAATTACTGCTGCCCATATCAGATGGGGCAGTCCAGTAGGTCGACAGAGCCACAGGGACAGTGGGGGAAGTGGCGGAGGGTGCAGGAGGCAGATACAGAAGAAGAGGGCAGGGGAGCAGCTGAGGTCAGTGGCAGCCAAGGGAGGGGTTGATGGCGGCCGCCAGGGGGAGAAGTGGGCCCAGGAGTAGAAGGCTGGAGGAGCAGCTGCAGTCCAGTGGGTCCTGTGGGTGTAGTAGTCAGAGAGGAGGAGCGGGCATAGGAGCAGTAGGGTCCACCCTTAGCAGCGGCAGGGGGCAGGCAGCCCACAGATTATGAGCTGCAGCAGATAGAGCCGCAGCGGCGGGGGTAAAGCAGCCCGCAGATTATGAGGGTGGTGGGGATCACTGCAACCCGCAGCAGATGAAGGCCAAAGAGCAGTGGTCCTCAGCAGCCAGTGGCAGGAGTGCAGCCGTCAGGGGGAGAAGTGGGCCCAGGGGTAGATGGCTGGAGGGGCTGCTGCAGTCCAGTGGGTCCTGAGGTGTAGTAGTCGGAGAGGAGGAGCGGGCATAGGAGCAGTAGGGTCATCCACACTTGGCAGCGGCGGGGGGCAAAGCAGCCAGGAGATTATGAGCCACAGCAGATGGGGAAGGCAGATGGAGAATGGTTGTAGCAGCAACCCGCAGCAGATGGCGAGGCCAGAGAGCAGCTGGAGTAGGGTACAGAGGCAGATGCGCCGCAGTCCTAAATAGGTGAAGCTGGCCAAATTGGAGGAGGAGAGCACTGCAGTCCGAAGCAGAGGAGCCGCGGTCCGTAGTAGGAGGAGCTGGCCGCTGGGAGCTGCTGCCTGATAGGGATGTGAGCGGGAAAGGAGAATCACGGAAGTCCACGCAACGGGTGGCACTGCAGCCTGCAGTAGGTGGTGGAGGTCGCTGCAGTCCACAGAATCAGGTCGTGGAAGGCACACTTGCAGCGGAGGGGACCACAGCAGCCCGCAGCAGATAGCAGGCTAGAGAGCGGCTGGAGTTGCGGGTTAAGAGGCAGGGGTGACGCGGCCCACAGTAGGTGAAGCTGGCCGTCGGGAGCCGCAGATCCCCAGAGATGTAGGTGTCACAAAAGAAGCCGCACTTGGAAGCAGCGGGGGGCACAGCAGCCAACAGACGGTGGTGTAGAATGCTGCAGCCTGTGATGGAGCTGGCCGCTGGGAGCTCCCGTCTGTTGGAGATGTGCGGGGCACAGGAGGTGTAGGCCTCGGAAGACAGAGGCAGAAGGTGCCATGGCCCACCGGAAGGTGCAAGAGCACAACAGTCCGCAGACAGTGGTGGAAAACGCTGCAGCCCGTGATGGAGCTGGCCGCTGGGAGCTGCTGTCGGAGGCGGTGGAGGAGGTGCAGGCCTCGGAGGACAGAGGCAGAAGGCACTGTGGCCCACCGTAGACGCAGCATCCCACCAGCGATGAGACGGGCACAGGAGCAGGCGGCCACGGACGACAGAGGCAATGCGCAGAGGCCCTCCGCCGACAGAGGAGGCAACAGAAGGCGAGTGGGTGTCAAGCTCGCTGAGTGCGCCTAGTGAGCCGACAGGACTAGACTAGGTCACCATTTTGGACGTCCTCGAGGCGGGAGGAGAGCCAGGAGGCGAAAGAGAGCCAGAAGAAGAATTATTCAGAGAGAACAGCAACCAGATGAGGTGCAAGGTGTTAATAAGGTTAGAGGAGCTAAGTTGAAGTAGAAATTGTTGATAAAACTGCTCTCAGAAGGAAGGATTCAGCCTGAAGAAGGGTGACGTCTGATCAGGCATCCGATGCTTGTACGCCCCCTGGTGGTCCCTGACGCTGTGCCCAAGGGTGACATTAGTTCCATAATTCGTAGGTAGCATTCTGAGCTATCCAGGTTAGGGCCATATGTATTCACTAGGATAACGTCTTTGTGATGCAATTGCCCCCATATGATCACATTTCGGCCTTCCTCTTCTGCTAAGGATTTAAACATTTGGAAATTAAGTCGCCTGTGCACAAGTGTGAGTACATCTCTCGTCGTTGAGGAGTAGTTTGTAGCAACTTTCACAGGACCCCAGTTTCTAGCAAATGTGTCGGTGATCTTTTTCATGGCATGTGTCTCTTGTAGGAGAAGGATGCCAACCTTGTGTCGACTTGCATATGCGATGATCTTTCTTGCTTTAATCGGGTGTGCCAGGCCCCTTATGTTCCAAGTGAGTAACTTAATTCCCTGTCCTCTCAGTGACATTAAGTCCGGTATAGTATGGCTGCCATAGCTTGCGTTTTATTGTTAGTGGTGTCTTCCTCCGTCTGCTCCGCCCGTCAGCATTTTTACTGCTTTCATACTGTCTCTGGTACAACTCGTTTCCCATATCCGTGTATTCCACTATGTTGCTTGCCTTGTGAAGTGAATTGTCCCTTTTAACTTTTGGGCAACAGGCCCTGCATCTCCCCCTCTGCACTCCCCCCTCCCTCACCATCCCCCCAACTGGACAGTGTATTTCCCACTTTAAACTTCAACATTTGAGAAAACAATCAGGTGGCTCTGTTTGGATAGTCTGTACTTCGATCGCTGCTGATCAGACTGAACCGATGGCCGCCACACCGTTATTGTATGAATCCAGATGGCTTGCCTTCAAGTGTTCGAACCGGGTTGGGGGTTTTTATCTTTCTGAGATTGCAGGATATTGCGTTCAATATACCCCATGGCTTCTTCCGGGGATTCAAAGAACTGTGTCTTCCCGCCGTGCTGCAGGCGGAGTTTGGCAGGGAACAGCATTGCATATGGGATGGAACGTGCCTTTAGCGCTTTCTTGACCTGGTCGAAGGTGCGGCGCGCAGCCTGCACACCATTGGAGAAGTCGGGTATACGTGTATCCTGTTGAGTCATATAATAAAGTGCCTTTTCCCTGGAGAGGCGTAGGATCATGTCCATGTCGCGATAATTCAGTAGGCGGGCAATGATTGTGCGTGGGGGTGCTCCCGGTTTCGGAGGAGCCATCAGAGCTCTATGGGCCCTTTCAACCAAAAACTGCTGCGAGAACTGTGCCTCCGGGAAGATGGCGCGGATCACTCCTTCAAGATACACCTCCATTGTGACATTTAGCTGTTTTTCCACCAACCCAACCACTCAAATATTGCGGCGCAATCTCGACTCGAGGTCATCACACTTCATTTGTACCTGGGTTAGGTTCTTTTTGATGGTTTCTATGTCCTTGCTATGGTTTGTTATGATGTCTTCCATCGTACTAATGCGGCCCTCCGCCTCCGCCACTCGTGTGTCCACCTGGCGTAGCTCTGCTTGTATGGATGACATTGTGGTTCCCATATCGTCTAGTTTAGAATGTACTGCCGCCTGGAGGGCTGCTGTATATGGGTCTGTCGGGTCATCTGTCAGGCGCAGGGGCGTCGACTGGCCGGATTGTGGTATTTCCTCGCTCCTGCCCTCCATACCGGCATTCGTGTATGCATCCATGGGGCCTCTTTTATTTGCCTTGCTGCCTCTGGGCATGACTCCGTAGCGAACAGTCGCGGGAGCTTGCCGTAGAGTTTACTGGGCTACGATGGGACAGGTCTGTGTAGGACTCTAGTCACAGACTTGATTTGGTGGTATTTGTAGAGCGTGATTTCCCAGGTATCTTATTGTACCCCGGGGAGTACTTAATGCAATAGGTGCCCCTACTGGGGTACGCGTTATTGGGTCTGCGACCCTTTGGAGTGGTTCCATTCGGGTGATCAAGTGATCGATCTGTCGTGCTCGTATTGTGGCCCCGGATTGTATGGCATATAGGGCTGCGCTCCTGACCTCGGCTTATTACACTTTAAGTGGTGGTTCAGTTGCTGGAAATGGCGCATTGAGGACTCTCCCTCTACCCAGCAGGCCGGGCCGCTCGCAAGCAGCGCACACGGCGGCCGCCGGGGAGGGGAAGCCCGTTCCGCTCGCTGTCTGCCTTTTTAAAATAGTGCTCCCCTTAAGTAGCTGCTGTTGGGCCTCAAGGTGATTGACAGACTCCTTCTCGAGGGTCCTGGTAGGTGATCCAGTGGTCCTTGCTTCACGGGTACCCCACTGCCCTGGAGCGAGTGTCCAAAGTGGTTAATTGGTGGTTCAGCTGCAGGAAATGGTTAATTGGTGATTCAGTTGTGGGAAATGGCAGGGGGACTGTCCCTCTACCCAGCAGGCCGGGCCGCTCGCACACAGCGCACATGGCGGCCTCCGGGGAGGGGCAGCCTGTTCCGCCCGCTGTCTGCCTTAGGATAGTGCCCCCCTTGAGTAGCTGCTGTTTAGGCTGAGTAGTGTGGGTTCCGCCCCTGCTCTTGTACCTGAAACCTGTCACTTGTGATATTGAAATGATAGAACAGACCATATTCTAGCTTTGTGGAAAAATTGTGGCCGTAGGCCTTTTTATTTTTTACAGAAATAATGCCACACAATAATCATGACAGCCAAACATCCTTATCAATCGCTTTTGGGCACCGCGTGTCCAGGGTTATGGATGCCGAGCCTTCCCTTAGGCTAGTTTTCGTTGCCCTGTGGCATCTCTTCCTGGACACGTGCCGCCGCCTACGACTTTTTCTTCTACCATGTACCGATGAAGAGTACTTGGCGCTCTTGATCCTGTTCCTTCTTCTTTTGCCGGGTGGGTTGGGTGGTAATACGTTTCCTTTTCCCCTTTCCCAGGTCCGGGGAGCCTACCCGAGTGAGGTGAGCTCCGGACCTGTTTGTGCCTCCTTGAGATTTCACAGGGGTATTTATCCTCCCTGTCCCCTTTGATGTGTTGCTGGGGGCCGGGCTTCTTCCTGCCCCCCCTGCTGCTTCCTTCACACCTTTTGGTGCGTTCCCCTGGCAGCACCAAGGGTGGGGGCGCCACTTTGGCTGCCCCTCCCTCTTTGTTTCCCGCCGTTCGTCTCCCCCACCCTGCGCCTAACCCCCCAGGCCCTCCATCGTGTCATACCCTGTATGGCACGGGGCCTGGGGCATAGGCTGAGTAGTGTGGGTTCCGCCCCTGCTCTTGTACCTGAAACCTGTCACTTGTGATATTGAAATGATAGAACAGACCATATTCTAGCTTTGTGGAAAAATTGTGGCCATAGGCCTTTTTATTTTTTACAGAAATAATGCCACAAAATAATCATGACAGCCAAACATCCTTATCAATCGCTTTTGGGCACCTCGTGTCCAGGGTTATGGATGCCGAGCCTTCCCTTAGGCTAGTTTTCGTTGCCCTGTGGCATCTCTTCCTGGACACGTGCCGCCACGCCTGAGTGGGTGTTGCCTAACCCGCTCAGGTCCCCCCAAACAGCGAACCTATTTGCATCCACGTGCTGCTAATGCTTGAAATATGTTGTCCGCAAATCTGCCCATCCCTTTATTGGATAAGTGTACCCCGTCCTGATGAAACCACTCTGGGTCATTTTGTGACAGCCCATGTTTTATGAAATGGAGACCCGTGTTCCTACAGTATTTTTCTACAGCTTTGTTCAGTTTTTTCTGCGCTGTCTCAATGGCCTGCCGTCTGCGTCCCCCATACCAAATTCTGCGAGTAATTATCTCTGACATGAAAATTTCGGTTTTCCACCAACAGTGGGCTATTGCCCTTAATGATTCGCATATGCTGCGCATCAGCTCACCCCTATTTGTCTTAACCAAGTCATTTCCTCCTAAGGGATGACCAGGTATTCGGGAGGGTCCCTGAACCAGATCAGGTCCGATAGCCGATCGTGGATGTCCTAAAAATGTAAATCTTCTCTGAAATCTTCGATCCACCTGCCTGCTCGTGTCACGAATGAATGGCCGACTATCCATGCCGACTTGTAGGGGGCCTCATCTGCATGGGTGGATGGAGATAAATCATATCAAACACTCTTGCACGTATTTTTTGAAACATTATGACTTCCACCCCCCAATTTTCTTTACTCCCTTCGCCCCTAGTCCCCCTGCCCATGCGGAGGTGGCTGCCCCTATCCTGAAGGAGTGGGTCCCAAACTCGGCTGCGTCCCACCCTGCTTTTGCTATGGTTTTCTTTAGCACGGCTTGGAATTGATACCTGCTGAGGGCTTTGCCGTCCCTATGTATCAACAGCTGTCCCCCGACCTCAGGTCGTACCTTGAGAAATTGCTCAGTAATGCACCTGGGGCAGTGGTCCCTTTCCTTAATACAATTTAGCTCGATTGTTCGCCCCTTCCCTCCTTGGTCTGTTTTTGATCTCCTTAGTAGTATGGACATACCCTTAGAACCTATGCTGACGTCGCTCCTTGCTAGCCCGTCTCCTGCCATCGTGTTACTTGCCACCAGCTCCCCGACCCTGAATGCACCATAGTATGCCAATGCAAATGCCGCCCTGAACAGCATACTCTCATAGCTGTCGCTACATGTGCTATGCAATAATTGTAACAATTTTACTACTTTCAAAAAATTCAGGGGCCTCCTGTTGTCTGGTTTCTTGCTTTCTAACCTAGCCCACCCCTTCATTGCGTATTTTAACCGTGGGCTTGCTGTCGGGTCTGCCAACCCAGCAACCTTTGCTGTATACGTGACTGCAGCCAAATGTGCTGCCGCCCAGCTTTTCCTCTTCCCCTGTGTAAATGCACTCCCCAAAAAGTCACACAAATTGGAGACTGTGATATCCCCCACCTCTTTCACTCTTGATTCTCTCAACACATTATTCACATGTTTTTTATATTGCTCACCAGTTTTGTATGTTATGGCGTTTCTGGCCAATCTCTCTACTACTTGCTCTTGTGGGCTTTCCTCCTCTTCCGAGTCAACCTTGTGGCTAACCGACCCTTTTGCCATGCTTCCAGTGGTACCCATGCCTTTTTTGGCGTGGGCGTTTTCATCCTTCTTGCATCCGGCCGTAGTTCTCTGAATCTGCTCCACTGAAAACGAGACAAGGCATCAGCGACCATATTTGCTTCACCGGCGATGTGTCTTGCCCTTATGCTAACATTATTATTCAGACAAGCCAGCGTTATTGCCCTCATTAGCTCCAAGACCAGCGGGCATGAAGCGTTGCCGTTATTTATCACATGCACTACCGCCATGTTATCCGACCACACGTTTAACTCTTTGCTGTTTAACTTTGTTTCCCATGCACACAGAGCTACCCAGATCGGAAATAGCTCCAAGAGTGTAATGTTTTTTGTCCATGCTGCCTCATGCCATGCCTCTGGCCATCTTTCTGCGCACCATTCTGTACCCAATATTGCACCAAAGCCGAAACCCCCAGCAGCATCCGTGAACAACACCCTTTCGCTTTCTTTGTTTATAGGTGTGCGCCAGATCACTGAACCATTGAACGATTTTAAAAATTCTTCCCAAACCTCCAAATCTTTCTTTATTGCTCCACCGATCCGCACCCTGTGGTGCCCCACCTTAGCACCCTTTGTTCTACCCTTCTCTGGAATATCCTGCCTTGTGGTATGACCTGCCCTGCAAAGTTCAATTTCCCTGCTAGTGATTGCAACTCTCTTACTGTGGCCTTGTTTCTCCCTTTCAGGTCTGTGATTGCGCCTAGTAAGTCCGCCACTTTTTCCTCTGGGATCCTGCACACCCCGACCCGTGAGTCAATTTCGATGCCTAAGAATTGTATTACTTGAGTTGGACCCATCGTTTTTTCTTCTGCAAGCGGAAAACCCCACTCTTCTGTTAATGTCTTAAATTTCTTCAATGTATTTTTACACAGCTCGGAACCCTTTGGTCCCACAAATAGAAAATCGTCCAGGTAATGGACTACCTGTGCCCCCTTAATTTCCTTTGTAAGAGCCCATTGCAGGAAAGAGCTCACTTTCTCGAAGTACGCACAAGAAATGGCGCAGCCCATAGGGAGACATTTGTCTACAAAGTATTTGCCCTCCCAGTGCATGCATAGCCATCGCTGTGATTCGCTCTTCACAGGCAATAGGCGAAATGCTGACTTAATATCTGCTTTCGCCATCCAAGCTCCCTGCCCCGCTTTCCTCACTAACTGCACTGCTTCCAGGAAATCTGAGTAGTTTACCGACGACGCCTCTTGTGTGATGCCGTCGTTAACCGAGCCCCCTGGCGGATATGACAGATGGTGAATCAGCCGAAACTCGCCTGCCTCTTTTTTTGGGACTAGGCCCAAAGGTGAGCATATATAGTCTTCAAAAGGAGGAGAACTATATGGGCCTCCTATCCTCCCTAGTTCAATTTCTTTTCTGATTTTTTTCGCCCACCAACTCCTTATTTTCTAAAGCGGATTTCAGGTTTTTTGGTGTGTTCTGCGAACCTTGCCCCTTAAATGGTATCATGAAACCTTCTTGGAAACCTCGCCTTATTATTTCTGCTCCTTCCTGGTCTGGAAACACCCTTAGCCACCTTTCCATATTCTCGATTTTAACTGGTGTGGCCCCTTTCTCTTCTTTGCTCCTAGTTCAGTTTTTCTGGGACCCTGTACTTACTGGGCGCTGCTCTGGTGCATTTGGCGGTAATATGCTCTCCTCCGCAGTTCTCGCATCTGTGATTGAATTTACATTTCTTCCCCCAGCTGCATGATATTCCCTTCTCAAAATTACGGCATTGTGCTGTCTCTGACCTTACCGTCCCGTTACTCCCTTTACCACCCCCTTGTGCTGTCGGGGGTATGTTGCTCTGCCACCCTCTCTGTGCCTCGTATTGTCTACTCCGAAAATTCTGTTCCCTTGCTCTGTCATAAGAGTTATCGTATCTCCTGTTGCTGTATCTGTACTCGCTTCTATAATCGCTTTGGCCATACTGTCTCCTATAATATCTCCCCGCACTATACTGATCCCTGGTATCCCATTTCTCTTTTAGTACGTTAAATATGTATAGGTTGTAATTTTCTTCATCCCACCCTATGTCTGGGAAGCAATCCATTTCTTTCCTGAATTCATGGTCGTATTCCTTCCATGCATCACCCCCAAATGCTTTGTACACCCTCAAGACTCTTTGTTGATATGTTACTAGTGATGGGCCGTCCTCGGGAAATTTCTGCAAGATGATTGAGGACATAATCTGGAATGCTGCTGTCCAGTTGTCAAAATTCCTTGACACTGTTGATCTTTTTAATAGGCCCTTTTCATCCTCTCTTATGTCTTCCTTTGATATATCATGACCCCTTTTCTGTACCTCTAGCAGGGAGAAGATATCTATCAACTCTTTTCTCCATATCTTCTCCTTTACCTTGTCACTAATGTACCAGGCTTGTGCTTTTAAGGACCGACCTTGTGCATCCTTGCCTATCGTGGGCCTGCCATATTTAGTCATAACTGTGTTAGGTTCTGTTGCTTTTACTAAGGGGGGTTCTATCATCGCTACTGGTGTATTGGAAGGTGACCCCTGGGGACCAGGATTTTGGGGAAGCCCCGGAGCGATAGGAACCCCGCTGTCTGTTGGCCCTTGTCCTCCTGCCCCCTGATCTACACCTGCCCTATCTGTTTTCTGTTTCTCCTTGCTTATTACCCCCTTCGTTTTCACCCAGGCCTGAAGGTGGTCCCTCTCCTCGTCTTCACTACTTTCTGTATCAGATGTCACACTTTTGTGCTCTTTTATTCTCCCTTTACCGGCTCTGGGCGACTTACCCTGAGCCTTGATACATGCATTTAATACTTTTACCATTTTGCCAATATTGTTATTCAATTTTACGATACCTTTCTTGGTTCCTTTCTTCCGTTTTATTTTAGGCATCTCTGGCTCTTGTGACTCTCTTGTGATCTCTCTTAGCCTCTTTTGGCCTTGTGGTATTGCAGCTTCTTCATCGCTGCCAGCGGACTCCTCCAGCAGCAAAGGCGACATTGCCCTAGCCCTTTCTTCCGTCTGCACCACGTCCAGCACCCATTGTGCTCCATACTCCTTCTCTGCCTTTTTGGCCCATGCACTGAATTCCTGTGCTCTTCTCGCTCTTTCCTCTGCCATTCTTGCCTTATCGCCCCCTGCTTTTCCTTCCTGGTTGTTGATTCTGGGGATTGACTTTTTTGGCCCCAATGTGGAGGGGACACCTGGATTTGAACCGGGGACCTCTTGATCTGCAGTCAAAATGCTCTACCACAGAGCTATATCCCCGTGCTGTAATCCGCCTGGTGCTTTTAGCTCCTCTGTTTACACAAAAATGTTGGAGCTGGGGGTTTGACTCGAACCCCCAACCTTTCGTGTATAGTCACAGCACTTAATTACTGTGCCGCATGGCCAGCGTTACAGGCTCACTCGTTGAACAGCTGAGCCTCTGCCGGCTTTTGTCAGCCGTAATAACATACACGCCGAATAATTACATGCACGCCAAGGAGGTTCCGGAGGTTGGATTAGATCAGGTCCCCAGCATTCCAAGACCAAGCACTTACTAGTTGAGCCACTGGCGACTGCACTTTTCTTCCAGCTACGACTTTAAATCGTAGCCCCGCCCCTTTCTATCCGTACCGAGCCCTCTGCCGGCTCGTGTTCTCCTATTGGCGCCGGGCGGGCGTGCCTGGAGCTGCTCACGCCGCGTCCCCGCCCCAGCTGGCGTCCTTCTTCCTGGTCCGAAGCTGCTTCTGAGAACGCCAGACTCGGGAAATCTTCGTCGTCGCAGCTCGCCGATCCCGCTCGTCTCCCGCGGCACCACGTCTCCTCAGGCTCCTTCGCGCAGTTCCGACGGGCTTCAGCTGCAATCCGACGAGCCGTCACCTAGAGAAGGGGAGAGAAGACACAGAAACGGTAAGCCCGCAGAGGCATACGTTTCCTTTTCCCCTTTCCCAGGTCCGGGGAGCCTACCCGAGTGAGGTGAGCTCCGGACCTGTTTGTGCCTCCTTGAGATTTCACAGGGGTATTTATCCTCCCTGTCCCCTTTGATGTGTTGCTGGGGGCCGGGCTTCTTCCTGCCCCCCCTGCTGCTTCCTTCACACCTTTTGGTGCGTTCCCCTGGCAGCACCGAGGGTGGGGGCGCCGCTTTGGCTGCCCCTCCCTCTTTGTTTCCCGCCGTTCGTCTCCCCCACCCTGCGCCTAACCCCCCAGGCCCTCCATCGTGTCATACCCTGTATGGCACGGGGCCTGGGGCAGAGGCTCAAGGTGCCCGTGCTGAGTCCCAGTTCGTATTGTGATCGTGCCGGGTATTTTTATCCGCCCCCAGGTTGCTCCACCTACCTGGCGGTCCGGGTGTGGTGAGTGGCGGGGGAGCGCTCAACCTAGCTGGTCGGCCATTCGCTCGCAGTGCACACGGCGGCAGCCGGGGAGGGGTGCCCGCTGCAGGATAATGGCCCCCAAGCAGGCGGGAGTCTCAGGTCGTCTCCGCCTTTCCTTCTTTCGCTCTCCTCTTCAGCTGTCGCGGTCGGGGGTTGGAGGTGACACGGAGTACGCACAGCTCCCCTGCTCTGGGATGGAGGCAGCCGCTTCGCGTGTTGGGGTGAGGGGAGCGCGTCGCTACGAATATGTCAGCAGAAACTCTGGAGGTATAGCCTACCGGTCCGACGCTGTAAATGCTCTCTGCCTGTCTGGATTTGCAGGATATTAGTGCAGATTTGTTAACAACGGCGCTGCTACTCAATCAGGCAGCCATTACCGTCAGCGTCCAACAGCGCCCCCCGTTTAATTCATATTTTATGTTCTTATGGAGGGGAGGGATCGGGATTCGTGGGGTACAACCAAATCTTACCCAATTAATAATAAACACTGTATTGGATATTTCTTGTGCACAATCCCACCACCAGCTCTGGCTAGGGTTGCTTTTGGCACATGGGTGGCGTCTTCTTCACTGGAGCAGTTGGCCTACTCCAGAGTCCTGCCCTGCCTGGACCTGCTGCTCCTGTGCCTGAGCGGCTTGGCTGGGCCTTGATCCTCCGAGCCCAATGGAGCGTCTGGTCCCTGCTGCTCTCTGGCCGAATAAACTGACAGAACATAGCCCAGTCAGCCCCAATTATCAATCACCCCTGACTGTAGCCCATGTGCGGAGGAGGAGACGTGTGCGGTCAGGCGCGGCCGGCCCGGGGAACTGATAAGCAACAAATGTTGCTTTTTACTAGAATCATAAAATCAAGCATGTGGGGGATTGCAGACACCAGGTACACTGCTAGCCTGGCTTTGCTGGAGAGCGGCAGCAGGCATCCTGCAGTCCGTGCTCTCAGACCGAGTCTGATTTCGAGTAGCACTTTGGTGTTTTTTACATAGGTACGTTGTGTACTTCACTTTATACAATTAAATGATGCAGCATTGCAGGTATCACGCTTACTGAAGGGCAATCCACAATGTTCAGTACTTGGGATTAGAACTAAACACTATTAACAGTGTTGTACCCAACTTCTTCGCCTTTTAATTTATCTTGAATTATTTTCCTGCATCATATGTTCATGAGTTTACTGGGCCAAAAATGCTATCCGCAACGCTTCTTATTTTATTTAATATCCTGTATCTTAATTAATTTCCATTATTTGTCAATGCAGTATTATCCTTGATAAAATTAATATAACATTCATAACATATACATTGCATACCTAGGTACATAAAACAAAACCACCATGTGCTGTATGTGTACCACTAAACTCCCACATCAATCTGTATATTTATATCACACAGCCTGTGTTTTATTTGATATTGGGCCTTTCATGTAAACACTTTATATTGGCACAGCGCTATGATTCCACATTGAAGGCGCTGTGCCATACATTCAAACAGTATTTTTCTGCTCCGGCTCTCAAGTTAAACGGAACAGGGATATTATTGGCCCTGGTCTGTATGAGCAGCACAGTTACAATGCCAGCTCATAATGTGACGTTTCAGCAATGCTACTGTTTGGCCTCCTTCCTTAGGACCTTCTCGTGAGTTGAAACATGGGAAAACAACAAATAAAAAACGATCCCCATCTGAGAGAGTCTGAGTGCTAATGTCCCTAAACTAAAAACGAAGTTAAACCCACTTCACTGACCTGGCACCGTGCTGTTTCATTCCTCTGCATCGCTTGCACGCAGCGCTCTAAAGCACCATTGAACCACGATGCTTGTACACTTTCAGCTTGCATATGCTGTAACGAAAGAAGGTGTTGCTTGTTAGGTAACAGGACTTGTGCATTATTGGGCATATACAATACAATTAGACTAATGTCCTTCTATAAAATGTCAGGAAAACTCTGTGCCTTACCCGCCTCGAATTAACCTTCCTGTTCAGGTTTTAATGTTGATTTTGTGCTCTTTCGATATTCTGGCTCGACACAGATGACCTTCCCCACGACATGATTGCATTTGGCCCACCTTTTAGCTTTTGAGCATCTGAGGGGCAAAATACATGAAAATCAGCAGAGTTAGGATTACTTCCTGTCCCCCATCCCAGTTGGAAGGCATGTGTAAAGACTTGAATCTTAGGGCCAGTGGCGCCCCCAGCCATTTTTCATAGGGGTGGCCTGATGAGACCACATGAAATCTTGGGGTGGCACACCAAAACAAACACAACTGAATTTCAGGAAATCTCTTATGGTGATGTAGTATATAGTCCAGTTGAAAACTATGTGTATATGAGAGAACGAATTGCACATTGATATAGTTCCATGTATTATTTAACAGTTAACTAATTAATGTATCTGATGAGCATAGACTAATACCAGTACCACATTCAAGCATGCGCACAATCCCAAAATACAGCCCACGAGACACCAAAATCTAAATATCCTTATGCTACAAGCAAAACACTCCACACACACACATAGACCAAAAAATAAACTAAATTATAACAACGCTTGCTACCACTAATAGGGAATCCGCATAGTTCTCCTCTTGTATTCATGCACAGCCCATCCAAAGTGCAAAGAAATATGATATGCCATATGTGCAACTAGTCAACGTGAATTCACTAAACATAACGCAAAAACATACAGATGTTACATGTTGCTACCACACCAGGAATAGACCAGCCAAATCTGAGTGGCTACTCACGTAGATGTACTTAGTCTACAAATGAAGTGTGGAGCCACTAAAGACCCAGCTAGCAGAGAATGTTCCACGTGGAGTAAAGATCGTGGAAGAGAACAGCTGAATTATCCTGTTTTGTGGAAAGGGACAGTTGTAGAAAAGGAACAAAGAATGGCGAATCTGGGAATAACACCTCCAGCCAAGTTGTTGGACAGACCGGGAGAACCCATTACAGAGTGGGAAGACTTGTTCAAGTTTTATTTACTAGCAATGGGTGGCAACACATTTTCGGATGGACCCAAACATACCACATTAATGAACTGTTCGGGCAAAGAGGCAGTAAGTAAGCCTTATTAAGAATACCTTGGATCCACTTCCAGCAGCGCAAGCTATAAAAGCAGTGGTGACCAAGAAGAACAAAGCTCCAAGTGCTCGAGGAAGTCCATTAGTGGGAACAAGCTTCAAATGTGCTCGTTTCCTGTATGAATTCATAGGTCACATGGTGTCGGACCCAGGTTGTTCAGCAATAAAAGGGGTGTGCTGGAAATATAGCAGGAGAGGACAGTTTGCTAAAGTGTCACAATTATATTATTCAGGGAGGAAGCAACCCGGACAGAAAGCTCGAATAAACATGGATGAGGCAAGAGAATATTCTATGGTGGTGGTCAGGGGAGTATCCAGCAATTGCAAGAGTGGGGGTGTGAGCCACTAAAAAAGTCCTGCTACTTTCCCCCCAAATGCAGTGCGCGCAATTCTGTACGGTCTCATTCGCACCCCCAATCCACCCACACCTGCCCCAATCTACTTTTTTGGTAACATTAGTGGCAGATGGCATTTTAACACAACAAAAACAAGAAAATTGCAGAATCATTACAGATGCAGGGAACTCATCTATTAGAGCTCTGTCCAGGCTCTCTGGGGCAAAATACATGCAAACCTCCAAATGTGCATAAGGATTGCACCAATAGAAATGACTTGACAGAAATGGAAATTTCAAGGAATATCATCAGTTTTTGATACTTGGAGGCACCATGGAAGTGCCTTTAGAATAAGGTGCCATAAGCAAGCACTTGCAACCACACCAACAGATATCCACATCATGACAGCTCTGCTGAAATGGAAGAACTGTACTCATGTTTGTATTAAGTAAAATGCATATCGTCGTTACAGAAACACTATTTTCAATTCAACAACAAAATAAAACCTCTACCTTTGGCGATGGTGAACCGAAGACGTAAACCACTGGCCAGACCCTGCACAATTGCTCCTAAAAGCCTTTTGCGCACAACAACCTACATGCAGTCTAGTCGAGGATGGAAACTCGGAAATAAACACAGCCTGGCTGGAAGCATGAGCCAATGCAGAAATGCGCACATCCAGGCTCAGGGTGTGTTTATTTCCGGGTGCGTATGCTGCCATTTTACTAAGGCCTGCGGTCTGCTTGTCTGCGTTTCTGCAAGATGAGTGCCCGTTCAAGTGTTCTCACCTTTCGGCTTTGTTTAGTGTCACAGTGGCCTCTCATGTTCTGAGGATCTAGGTATGCACAGTGTGCTTATTCAGATACTTATTGGGAAGCATTGCAGGATAGTGGCTGTCATGGGTAGGCATTGCATGCACAGCCATGTCTGCAGTGAAAGCAAGGCTTGTTTCCTGCAGCCATCTGTGGGTGGAATGGCAAATTCCCAATTTTGAGATATACTGTACAGATGTTCCAATTTTTAAATGGAATTGAATTGAATTGCTTTATCCCTCTTATACATCTTAACCTGTGTTTGGTCAGTTATTGCTTATAAATAAATCAACAAACATACATGCATTTTTCCTAGTACGTGCAGTGCAGACGCAGCGTGGTAATAAACATGTTCTTATAGTGCTCTCAGCATCACTCTTTGGTTCCAGTTCTGAACTGTTTTCACTTGGGTTCCCTACCCAAACCCAAAAGAATTAAATATCCATTATCCTTCATGATGGACAGGTACTGCATATCTATATTGTTTGGGGGATAGGAAAAACTCTATAGTAAAATGTACTTTTTAGTTTTCATGTAATGCTTGATACAGGGTTTAAGTTATTTTGAATGCTCCCAATTGTGCCAATTTAGGGGATTTAGGACAAGCGATATAAGGTGATTTGCCAAGAATCACACAAATTGCTTCAGTGGAGCTGGCATTAGAACTCTGGCCTCCCTGTTCATACATCAATTTAGCAGCCCTTTGTTGAGTAAAGGTACAAATAGGAGACATCAATGCTATCATTTACATAGGCCGGGTGGATAGCTCAGGGGCAACTTGACAACATACATAGCAACACAGGTTTGAATCCTGGACTTGCACTTAGAATACCTCTCTGGTGTAAAGAGCGTTGTAAAAGAATAATTATAAAGATACCCTGGTAACACATGCTCCCCACAGTCACCCAGGGATCTTTTTATTTTCCCAAGGGTATCATGAATTCAGCTATGCTATACATTTTGTAGATAGGTAGGTGTACAGGGCCCTTCACTACATGTTGAGTTGTAGTATTCGTGCTGAAGAATCTTTATGGTCCCGTTTGGCAGGGTAGATTGCAGTTTTCAGTGCTTGTGACTAATGGTGCCTCCCCTGTTCAATGGGCTAAAGGTTTGCACAGCTGAAGCAATGACGACCTGCTCAATGCGTGTGCGTGAGTGTTTGGGGGCAGAGGTGCATGGGGGTCTTCACTTTTAATCTTTCCTGCTATAGTCATTTCATAATCTTTCCTGCTATGTTTTAAAAAGATAGTTTAAAACCTGAGAGGGAAATAGTCCACGTGGCCGTGGTGCTTGCGCCATGCAAGGGCCTGTGTCTGGATGGGATGACAAAATGGCCTTTCGCCCAGAGCAACAACAAAAACGTTCACTGCCACAGCTCCAGTGCTTATTCTCGTGTGAACTCAGTACTAACAATAATGTGTAGCGTGGAGTGAAGGGTTTCATGTTCATACATCTCTATGTAGTGGGCTGAGAGAAAGAGAGTGTTCTGGAAGGACATCATAAATTCAAATCTCAGCAAGTTTTTTGCTTGTTTGTTCAGAATATAGAGGGACCCAACTCGAAAGGAAAATGTAACTAATTTAAGCCGTTACTTGGATGGAGTGGGGACAGTCACTTTCCCTGCTCGTGCTTTCTCTCCCCCCCCCCCGCGCTCTGTAGTCGCTGAATCCCCAGTCCACTTGCTCTTGCTTCCTCCCTCTCATCATCTTTTGTGTCCTCTCTCCCACATGATGCCTTTCTACTTCTCCACCTCAGGCCCTCACTCGGGGTTCACTGACTGAGCATGTGAGATCAGTCAGTAATGGGGGGGCCACCATCATACGTGCCACTCTAACCCTGTGGCAAAAAAGCAAAAAAAAAAAGACATTTCTTTTCGCACCGAACTGTGCATGTTATTTGTCCATGCACAGTTCAGTGCGGAAAAAAAAGTATTATTTTGTTTGCTTTTTTGCAGGGTGGCCAATGGGGGGGGGCAGCATTTTTATAAGGGTGGCCATGGCCCCCCTTGGCCACCCCCTGGGGGCGCCCCTGCTTAGGGCTCTTACCTCACGCAGCCGTCTGATATTGTATTTCAATGTAGATAAGCTCACTCTTGTGGGTCATAAAGTCTGGGTGTCTGAAAAGTGAATAACGTACTTCTTCTCGGCGTTTCATGCTGACGCATTTTCGCATCCCCTTCATTCAGACCCGGCACTGGGTCTACGTTACTCTCGCGTTCGTTTGGCAATGCTCCCTAGTTTATCAACTACCTCCTCATGGCGGCACAGTTATGTGCCTGAATTTCTGTGCAGCCATTTGTAACGTGTGTATTTAAAAAATGTTGCCATGGATTATCTCTTACATTTTTCTCATTGATTACGTTTTGCTGGAGCAATGAAGGATTCCTGGATTTCGCCTCTCCAATTAAGGAATGATGTTGGCAAAATGCGCTATGCCCTATGCTTTTTTGTAATGGTCCCTTTTCTAGCCGTCTTATATTGGGGGACCTGCTGGTATCATCATATATATTTCAGTAGTCAAATCAACCAAGCTGGGGGACATTCTTCATCAAGCTCTGAAATGTGGCATTCCAATTTATGGATCCATCAATAAATGTGCCTTGCTTGTATTAGCTGAGCTTTTTACCACTTCTACCACCCACCAAGTTATGTCATCAGGTGTATGTTGATGAGTGATGTAATGTGTGACCAAAGGTGCTGTTTGTGTCCTACATATTATTCTGGAGTGTTGTCCTCCTATTTCTTAGTGCACCAGCCTTGTTGTTTAGCCTATGCAGTTCTTGCCACAGGACATTGAACACAATAGATCACATGCATTGCACGCATCAAGCATCATGACGGAGGTATTGGAGTCTCTTGGAGGACTCTGACTGCTGGCGCCCCCTAGAGGCTGGCACGTCAGGGAGCCACCTGCACGTCTGTTGCAAAGACTGGCCCTGCTCGCCATGCTAGTTGGAGACATCCGCTGAAAGACGTGGATCTCTGAACATGGCCAAAAGAACGCAGAGCTGTGCAAATGAACAGTGCTCTTCGACCACGCTCCGCCACATTGCTTCCTTTTGCAAAATAAACTAGTTCCTGTTCATAGTCTTTGTATCTGTGCAGCATCTTCTGTCTTCAGGGTTTGTTCCTCGCTTATCTCAAGGCGGAGTTCTCTCTATTTCTTTGTTCATTTTGATCTTCACTGCTCTCTTCTCCCGCCTGAACCTCTGTGCAGTTCTCATCCATGTTCATGTCTTCGCCATTGTTAATTGTCTCCCATGCTTTAATTATTGCTGGGCCTTTCAGCCATTGTTTTCCCTTTGTGATAGTACAGAGAGGCAATCTCCATATCCCAGGTTTTGCCATTTTCAGTGATGATGTAGTTCTTGCTTATTTTGTTCAGCAATCTTTAATTTACTAGACTAAGGGCATTGTTATTAATTCGGCGATAGCCATGCCGGTAAAACCGGCAGGCCGCCGCCGGACTTGTGAATTTCTCTGGTGCCTGGCTCCACACAATCGCTGGGGGATTACGACCCTGGTGTTCCTGGAAGTCAGGCTCCGGAAAATGTTAATCCCCATTCTCATTTGAGTCCCATAGGTCTTAATGGGAATGGGGATGATGGAAGCACCAGCACCATTACGAATGGTGCCGGTGCTTCCCGGAAAGTCTACGGACAGGTGCCGTCCCGCCCAATCAGACCTGGCAGACGGGACGGCAGCTGCCCGCAGTCTCTGAGTGTGCCGGTCTGGTAACAAGGCATGCTCATAATGAGGCCCTAAGTGTCTCTTATGTGCTGGTGTTTATATTTGTTAATTGTAATACATTTTATTTTCATATGTATTTTGTAGTAAGAAAAGTTTATATTATAAGCTAAGACACACTACTAATAAAAAATCGAATAAATTGTCGGCGGGTTTACAGTGTACTCTTCATACCATTTACGTTCTTCTTTGTTGTAAGGTTTTTAAAACTATCTGATCTTGCCTACTATGACTGCACCAATTTTGAATGAGCTCTTTGGTCTCTGTTTATTCACAGGTCTGGACCAATGCTTCAAGCTCTGTTGTTGGGTGTCCATCTTTACCTCATGCAGCTCCAGTTTAAAACTTGCTTTTCATTAGCCATTTACACCTGACCACTTGCTTGGGGATGAAGTAATGTGGCTCTTCTGTGATATTTATTGTGTTCTTTTATATACTTCACTGTTTTGTGTGAAAAATGTTATGTCATTTGTCATTGTTGATGGTTAACCCACAAGGCTCTCTCTCTCTCTCTCTCTCTCTCTCTCTCTCTCTCTCTCTCTCTCTCTCTCTCTCTCTCTCTCTCTCTCAAATTTCCTGGATGGTATTGATCATAGTTCTCGTTGAACTATATATCTCATAAAGTGCAATTCAATCCATTTGGATAAATGTCTATTGTTGTCATTTATCTTGTCAAAGGGTCTAATGAAATGGTCCTAGTTTGTTTCAGACGCTTGACACTCTTGCAGTACTTACCTGGTTGTGAGGCTCTTGCCACTCGGCTGATTACATTAATTTACCATCCTGTCAATATCATTATCCAGTATGGTAAATAGATCACAGTGCACTCCTCTCTCTAGTGTCTGTGTATTGATCTTATTAAAAGGTTAAATGGACTCTAACTATGAAGTTTCCATATTAATGCCAGGTGCAGGGGAGAATAAACAGTCCTGGCAAATGAACTGTACTGTAACACTGAAGAAGAAAAATAACTGGGAACTTCCCAATGGAACTGGAATGTCATTGAGGGTGGGATTTAGGGCGAAGCTGGATGTAAATTTGAGGTTGATTCATCAGAAGGTACTGGGACGTTTATATTGGATGCCAATACGCATGCATAATCTTGGGTTGATAGTGATTTGTTCTGGGGTCATGGTTTGGAAGCAGATGCGTTGCTTTATATGTCGTGGGAGCGTACACTAGTTGGTGATTATTGGAAGGATGTACTGGAGGGGTTGGACCTGGTAATGGGTATATATTTTCCTTGCCTACTGTCTTTGTCTGTGTTTGTTATCAAAGACCGGTAGATGTACTGTAGCCCGGATGAATAATGAATAGATGGGTCAACGGATAGTAGCTGTCAAATAATGAAGGTGTGGAAGAAACAGAAAAAGCTGTGGGAAGATGATTGGGTTTGTGAGTTACAGGTTCTGTCGAACTTTGAGAAGGTTTTCTCTAAGAGGTATGATTGAGGAATATTTTGAGAAATGGACGTCAACTTTCATTAAGCTGTATGGGTAGTCTGAATGTGTGTATTTATGGTATGGAAAGTGGTGTTATGTGGTATGGCTGGTGGTGGATGTATAGTTGTGTGTGGTTTTGTGTACTGTCTTTGAGGCAGATCTTGCTTCTTATAGGATTTGTTTTGCTGATATCTTAGCTTTTGGTGTACTAATATTTGAACTTTTTGTAATTGTTTGTACTATTTATGAAAATGTAAAATAAACATATTAAAAAAATGGAACTGGGCAGAGGGAGGTTTAGGAACTACTAGAATAAAATGGGGTTGAGAGTGTCAAGTGCAAGGAGGCAAAAATATAGAAACAAAGGAAGATACATGGGGGTAGCCAAGCCATGAACGCATTTGAAAACTATAGAAAGAAACTATTAGTTTCAAAATGAAGCTAGGAGAAATTGAAGGATGAGTAGAGAGACAAAAAAGAGCATTAATAGCGAATTAAAGAACAAAGCCAATCGGGTGGCTAAGAACGAGGGCTTGAGCCGCTGGTGAAAGTCTGCATTCCATGACGCTTGACAGCCGGCTCCCCCCACTGCCATCTCCCCCCCCTTTATTTTCCATTTCCTCCACTTACCTTATTTTGGCGGCGGTGAGTGCCGCTGCCGCATCCGCTCCTTCCGCTTGCCTCCCTCAGGCCACCATGGAAAGGGGCTCCACTTCCCTTTCCATGACGGCCATCTTTATAAAGGATTTTCCTTCGTTCAAAGGGACGTGCACAGCATCCTGTTGAACGAAGGCAAATATTTTTTTTTTCGCACCCTGGGGTTACCCCTTTGGTACCCCAGGGTGCTAATGGGCTTAAGCCCCCATTAAGGGAGCTTTGCTCGGGCCGTTAACTTGAGCTGCCGGGCCGTTACCCCCATTCCAGCCCTTGGAATGGGGGCTTAACGCCACAAACTAAGAGGAGCCATCTGATATACGTGAAGACTGATTACCAAAGCAGAGCAATAGTTTAGGTGATAGAGGGCAAGAACAGAAATAAGAAGTTCCGTGGCATGAAACAAAATAATGGGTTTTACAAATATTGAAACGCTGATATCGACAGGAACGTGCGACATTAGAAGTGTGCAGAAAGAAGCAATGAGAACGCTAACAAATGATGCCTAGTTTGTGGATGGAGAGGAGGTGGTGTGGCTAGCTACCATGAAGTAGGTCGACTTCTGTGCTAGCTCCCGCCTGATCCTTAATGATCCGGAGAAACGGAAGGCTCCTCAGCAGAATTTTCGCCTTACCCAAAACTAAGTGATTGAGGATGGGAACGGCTTGGGAGCACACTGTTGAAAGCGCAGGCAGGGCTCCCAAATGTAGATGGCGACTGAGAGGAGCTGATGGTCCGGACCGTGGGACTGTGGCCAGGCACGGTGAGAGAAGCGAGAATATCTTGGCAGAAGAAGGTGGGGGGTAGTACCATTCGGCATTGCTACCAGCCCTGGCTGCAGTGAGGCACCCGCTGAACAGAAGTGGGCGACCCTGGGGCAGACGAGAGAAAGTTATCTGCGCGCGTATGCAGGGGCACTCAGGGAGATCCGTCGGTGCCGGAGACGAGAGCGGAAGATACCAGAGGACACGCCGGTAAGGTGGAAACAGAAGAACCTTTGCAGGGCTGGGGCTGTAATACCTGCATGAGGCGTAGGTCCCCCTGCGGCACGATGGCAGAGACAGAGCCTCCCTTGAGCAAACCCGGGCCAAGCAGTGCAGTGCTGTAGGAAGGACAAACCACCCCACCCCCTCTCCGAAAACTGCAGTGGACGGTGGAACCATGCGACAGCCCCAGCAGAAGGAGGCACTCACGGGGAGGGGTTGAACTACGGCGGGAGGCCCGCAAAAAAACAGTAGCAGCAGAGAAGACTATAACCTCCCCTACCAAAACAGAAAGCAGAGTGCCGGCACAGCCCGACAACAATTCAGCTGAAGGGCCAGTGAAGGGCAGCCTTGCCAAGTTATCCAGAGACTGCAGTGCAGAACTGAGGGTTGGTCACCAATTGCAAAGCAAGGTTGCATACATAAATACACAAATTAAGTAGCGTACAGCTACAGACTGCGCACTCTCTATGCCCCCGGATGGACCACAAGCCTGGCAATAAAGATTAAAGCGCCTCCTACTGCGCTAAGAATCCTCTGGCTGGAAAGGGCTGGCAGGGTACTTTTACTATCCTGCTCTGCGGAAAGCAAGACCGCACTGGGCCACGAAGCTCAGGCAGTGGCCGGAGGAGAGCAGGAGGTTGGGAATGCAGACTTGGGCCCTGCAGTGGAGGAGGATGGACTGGGAACACCTGCATTGATCCGGATCAATAGCCTGGCAATTACGGGGCGTCAGGAAAGCCTTGTAGCATTGAGGTCTCTGGTTCAAGCGCCACAAATTGCGCCTCAGCACCTATCAGCTATACATTGACGTGGAAAGTGCAGACCACTAATATAGTGCTCGGCAGTCTACATGCCTCACAAATTTGCAAAGATGAAGTCAGGACAAGTGTCTATGGAAAAGTATGCTAGAGTGGTGCAACAGGATCCAAAAGGGATCACAGAGCCCCTCACAGAAGACAGTTGGTGACTCTATGGAGCAGCATAACCAAGTTATGCAGGCTAATGCACACCTTAAGGCCTCGTTAGGAACACAAATTGTGGCAGTGCAATTGGATATGAGACTGCTGCGACAGGACGTTTGTGGTTTGGCAGAGCGCTCCATCATCCTTGAGACTCAAATGCAGACTAACACGGACGTGCTACGGGAGACGCATGATA
Organism: Ambystoma mexicanum; assembly: GCF_040938575.1. Classification (NCBI taxonomy): domain Eukaryota; kingdom Metazoa; phylum Chordata; class Amphibia; order Caudata; family Ambystomatidae; genus Ambystoma; species Ambystoma mexicanum. The sequence continues at coordinate 303,468,897 of NC_090927.1, read as the reverse complement.
ATATGTATGGATGGAGGAAGCAGAGGGCAGAGCCAGGAGGAACAACATTCGAATAGTGGGGCTACCTGAAGGGGAGGAAGATACGGACTCCGCTACATATATAAAAAACATGCTGCTCCAGGAAATCAGGCCTGGCAACCTTGCACAGGGATTCACAATAGAGAGAGCACACAGAGCGCTGACCAGACACCGAGAAGATACTGGTCTACTCTAGACAGGGGGGTCGGGGCGGAGCTGGAGGTGTATTCTGACTACACCTTCCAGGTGCAGAAAAAACCGGGCACAATTCATGGCCACCAAAGCAAGACTCAGAGCTGCGGGCATAAAGTACATGCTAATTTACCCGGTGTGGCTGAAAATCATACATAAGAACCAGGCGTGGTTCTTTGACCTCCCAGAGGAAGCCCGAGCTTGGATGGATAGGGAGAAAATGGGTCCGGACGGGAGAGAGGAGAGAGAAGACCACAGGAAAAGTACACCGAAGGAGCCGTTACTGAGAAAAAGGAGCACAGGAGAGACCGCCCATTGAGGCAATGGACTTCCAGCGAGCTTAAGGTGACTTCAGTGCTATCATGAGAGCCCCAGGACAAGCGAGCTCTTATGGAACGTATATCGCTTGGCTGAGGAGCTCACTACTTTACTTAATTACTTTATTTTTTGTTGTTGTAACTGAGTGTGGATTCGTAACTTAGACCTACATGGTGGGAGAGGTCACCAACCAACGATACACACTACACGAAGAGAGACCAGACTTAACGGTAGTGCTGAACCACCCCCTCCGAGTTCCATTTTATAGGGCACTAGTTGTATGTGCCCACCCGCTGTCCACCGTCTTGGGGTATGAAAACCAAAAGACTATGTGGGAAGCGGATATGCCTGAACGTGGAATGAGGCGTTGGGCAGTCGTTATTGGTTGGGAGAGTTTGGGGAGTTAATGGGATTTGGGGTTTGTCCACCCGAGTGTTAACAGTGGCGTCGCTAAGGAGGTGTGGGGGGGGCCAGTGCCCCCCCCTCTGATATCCTGTGCCCCCTACCTAAGGTGAGCAGTGACTGTGTTCTCTGTTCGTGGTGTTGTGACACTCACTGAGGCAAATGTCTGCAGATCACACGGCAATATTCCTTTTGTCTCAAAGGAAGCAGTGATCGAGCAGCTTGCAACCCCTCCCATCAGAATGTAGTCCACGAAAGTGCTAATGATGGGCCATTAGTCACTGAATGGTTTTGTGCCTGCATTCTGATGGGAGAGGAGGTACAGTGGGGTGTGGGTAGTTGGTGTGCACAAAAGCCTCTCTGCAGGAGTGCTTGTGATGTCACACATTACCTTTCATAGGTGCCCCCCACATTTTCTATGCCCCCCCTACTTTTGTCTTTGGCCCCCTCTGTGCCCCCCCTAAATTTGATTCATGGCGATGCCACTGAGTGTCAATGAGGACTAGTAATAGAATATACTTATATGGATTCCCAAATAGCAGCAAAAGGGCAGCACCTGTGGAGGTAGGGGCAGTCAGCCTCTCCGAACTGATAAGATCCTTATGGCTGGAACAATAAAGGTGCTTACCTGGAACGTAAGGGGGCTAAATGCTTATGTCAAATGGACTAGAGTACATGCGTACTTGAAAAGAAGTGTCATGATTTACAAATGTTACGATCGAGCAAAGGCTGGTGTGCCACAGATTACACAACTTCACTCACTGTGCTTGCGGTGAATATGAAGTACACGGTTGCACATACGGCAAAGGCTAGTGTCAGAAGACAAAGTTAGACATTTACTGTAGACAATATATTGTCATTGATGGAAAAACGCTTGTGGTTTCAGCGAAAAGCAAGTGCATAGCTTGTTCCGTGGCTTTAGCAAAAGCGATTAACAAGACATGATAGATTCCTCTTCCTAACCACAGAATAGCAGCCTCTTGTCTTCGGCTTAATGCCTTGAAAATATACGATCATAGTAATAAGCTATGGATGTTCTTTGGGCAAAAAACACGCATTCACACACAATGCGGGCGTGGCTTTCAAAAGACTGAATCAGACACTAGCTGTAAATTCACAGGCACTTGCCGTTAGGGTCAGCTAAAAGTGAACAGTTTTCCCCCTTTCAAACAGAAGAAAGTCAACCACAAGTGGCAGCTTCCTGTTTTAAGATGAGCTCGTAGGAGTTAAGAGATGCTTCTGCGCTGATAAGAAGCCAAAGGCAGGAAACACAATACCAAAATAGAAAATACACGGTTATAGTGGCTGAAGACAAGTGTAGCTGTTTCCCTCTAAAGAGAATGAGGTCCACTAGAATGAGGCTTTAGAGGGGTCAACGAGCGAAAGACATGCTTTGCTCTTGTCCCTACAGGGAGCACATTCACTGTAAGGTAATTATCCAAGAGGCGAAGACGGTACCTGTCTATTTAGTTTTCACATAGGTAAATCATGTGTGCAATGCAAACCGAAGCACAAGAACAGATTCAGACTCTAGACTTTCTCTCCAGACCGAGGAAGTGACACACATGGTACATGTAGACTAAGCCACGCGTGTTAATATAAAAAGCACAACAGACTAAGGCTAAGGGATTCCGCAGCAGGCAGCTACAAGCAGACCTCGAGATCGTGGGGGGTTGGGAAGAGCAGCCGATAGCAGGTCAGAGCAGCAAGCCCAGGAAACCGTGAGTTTCAAGTGTGTTGGTTGAACCTTTTTTGCATGTGTTAGACAGACGGTGTGTTTTATTATGTCGCTCCACTCCTGATCATACCATAGTATAGCTTAGACAAACATAACTTGAACTCCATGATTGCTCAAGCTGGTGTATAGCAGGTGTAATGATGATCAAATCTGGTAGAGACCAGAAATAATATTAGATATATTGACTTGCTACTTTCCAGTGTCAGCTTCATATTTTTGAGTAATGTTTCATAATAAGGTCTCTCTGAGTCAAAACGAACGACACAATATTTTCTGGCTGTATTTGGTCAATTATGACAAGAGGTGCAAACACTCAGGGAAACTGTCAAAGCGCTAGGCCAGAACGCATGAGGCGCCTCTCTGCATAACTTAAGACTTTTGATTCCGTGCCCACGCCACACAGTCCTACCTAGGGTCGAGGGGGGCGGGCAGGGAATCGCGCCCTAAGGGGCAATTAAGTCAGAAGTGGAGTACACATAGCAAAGTTGCAGGAGACACGCCTAACACCCGAAAAGCAGACACTGTTGGCAAGTAAATGGAATGGGCAGGTGTTTGGTTTTGAGTATTCAGCCTATGCCAGAGGGGTCCTAATATGGATAGCGGCCACGGTACCATTTAAGACGACCCAGATTAAAACTGATAATGAGGGTAGAATGATCTTAGTACATGGCTTCCTTGAAAACGTTGACACTTGTATCAGTAACACGTACGCACCCAACCATAATGCAGCAGTATTCTTCCAATCACTCTACCCGAGGCTGGGCCCATACAGGAACAATAATATTATATTGGGGGGGTTGATATCAACTGCATGCTTAACCCTACCCTGGACAGGTCAGACTCTAAGTATAGTAAACCAGCCCCAGCTACTAAGGCACTGAGTACACTGTTGGGGGCATTTGACCTGATTGACATTTGACGGGTACTCCACGGTGATACTAGACACTATTCATATTATTCAGCACCGCGTGCAGTGCAGTCTAGAATAGATTATCTCTTTGTGGGGCAGGAAATTGCTCATTCAGTTGATACGGCACAGTATGAAGGTAGAGTACTGTCGGATCATGACCCGTTAAGTCTGCAATGGCGGCTTAAGCCCCGTAGGGCCCCAATATCTACATGGAAACTCAGTGGGGAATCTTTACAAGATCCCCCATTTAGTGACTGTGTCAGGAAAAGTATTGTGTATTACGTCAAACATAATGAGGGGCTGTTGCCAGTGCAGGAATATTTTGGGAGGCACTGAAGGTTTTAGTCAGGGGAAGCCACCATTGCAGGCTATGGGAACGTCTAGACTACCATTAACAGGGAGTTGTCTTCGGCAGAAGAGCAATTAATAGAACTGGAACAGGTCACTGCAGGGCAAACTGGGGACTTAGCAAAGGCGGAGACATTAAAACAGAAATGTATTGAATGCTGGGAGAGGTTGGGCAAGAATAATTACTCTAAATATATTGAAAGGCAGCACCAAGAAGTAGATGGTAGACTATTAGCATGGCTATACAAGAAAGAAGAGAAGCCTAGCCCGATCCACTTGATCTGTACGATAGCAGGTGACATCTGCAACACCCAAATGGGAGTTAATGCGGCCTTTCAGGAATTCTACAAGGCCTGTATAAAGAGGGACCCCCAATATCACAACAGCACATAGATGAGGTGCTTGGTGAGATACACCTTGCTATATTAGATCAGGAAGCCAGGGATGGTTTGGATGAACCCATCAGGGTAGGGGAAATACTGGAGACAATCAGGTCCCTGCTGACGGGGAAGACGCCCGGCGCAGATGGACTGCCCGGGGAATATTACAAGGAATATGCACAGGAACTAGCCCTGCATTTACTCTACACCTACACAGACTCTTATGAGGCAGGTCTTTTCCCCCCAAGCTTAAGGGAATCTGTCATTGTACCTCCCCCCCTCAAGCCCCACAAGCCAGCGATGGAATGCAGCTCCTACAGGCCTCTGTCAATGTTAAATCAGGACAACACAATTCTCACATCTATACTGGCGGACAGAATGAAGAAAATTCAACTCCGCAAACAAAATCTACAAGTCAGCCATCATTGCCCATAAAGCAGGTGCCTACAATACCAGAATCAGCAATGCATCCTCTGATAGTAAAGAACTATTCACCATACTCAAGGAGTTGGAGAATCCGATTCCCATAATCAAGCCCAGTCCAACCAAGCAAAGAATGGTGTACCACCATCCAAGATGCCCTGGCATCAAAAATCAAGCTACTACAAAATAAAATCATTTCCAAAAGAAATCTCCTACCTGACAAACGCACTACGTCTAACCAAATCACTATGAACATAGAAGATACCACCCCTCTCTTCAACTTCACACCAGTCTCCCATGATGTAGTACTTAGTACTATATCCAAACTCAAAGCTTCAAATTGTAAAGGAGACAACTTTCCGGCGCATTTAATTAAATTATGTGCCCCTACTCTCACACCCATAATTACCAACTTCGTCAATACCTCTTTCCGCTTTTAGCAGGCGTTAAGGACGGGACCCTGTAAAGACTGGTAGGGGGTGTCTGTACTTCCTTCCGCTCTCTATATGGTAGAGGAGAGGCACAGAGGACCCCAGCCAAGATTCTCTATAAGGTAGCAATGGAAGAGCAATCCGGTCCCAGCTAGCATCAAAGCGGCATGGGTCACCCCTCTACTGAAAAAGCCCACCTTAGACCCATTAGTGCCCACGAACTACCGGCCTATAACAACTGTCCCCTTTTTACTTACAATCATTGATAAATAGCCTACAACCAAATTCAAACCCACCTCGAACATGACAACCTATTAGGAGCTAGACAATCTGGCTTCAGGCCTAACCATAGTACAGAGACAGCCCTTTTGGATTTGAAAATCCAACTGGACTTTATCAGAGACTCAGGCAAATTAGCCACCCTATTGCTACTGGACCTATCGGCAGCATTCGACCTGGTAGACCATGATAAATTATGTGACACTCTAAAAACATTTTTTTACTTTTCCAACAACGCCACCCAGAAGACATTTTAATCCTGGAGGATCGATAAGGGTTTCCATTAATCGGGCACAGGGGAGGTAATCTGTGTGTGTATACTTGTGTACGTGAGCATCGGGGTGTATTACTATTTTCATTCCTAGTACCTTTTTGGCAGCCTTTTTGCATTGCCTTATTGCAATTCTTGGAACACAGATGGCAAATAGTACTACTACTAAAATGGCCATCAGTACTTTGAAAGCATTAGGAGACAATAACGGAATCAATGCAAACAGGTAATTAGACCAGTCATCATCAACAATATCATCTACCTCCTCTACCATTTTTGTGTGCATTTCTTTTGAGGTGCCTATAACCTCTGTAAGGGTTCCATTTTACTCATTGTGGGTTGGTGTGTATGTGAAGCAAGAACGCCCACATTCTTTAGCACACACCTCCCTCCAGGTCCGTTTTCAGATCGAGAACATACCTGTTCTGGAGGGTCATGAATCTTATTGCCCTCATCTCCTATGGCATTAAACGCTTTTATTGTTGTGTTTATTGTCTGCAGCAGCTCCCAGCGGATTATTTGCATACATTTTGCATTTGTTTTGGCTTTCAACCCGGCAGCATAGAAAGATGTACAGAACATCTCTGTTCTGCCAAATAATGTATGCTCGTCTGGTATGGCCTCATATGCCTCTTAAATCTTCATTGGGCCTCATTCCGAGTAGGGCAGTAAGGGTTAGCGGTTAACGGTCACCGGTAACGAGACTGGTGCCGTTAAACCCTTACCGCCCTACTATGAGTTCCCTTTGCGGGTCCTTCCTTAACGCCTGCTTTTAGCAGGCGTTAAGGACGGGACCCTGTAAAGACTGGTAGGAGGTGTCTGTACTTCCTTCCACTCTCTATATGGTAGAGGAGAGGCACAGAGGACCCCAGCCAAGATTCTCTATAAGGTAGCAATGGAAGAGCAATAGGGGCCTAGCTTCTCAGGAGGTGATGCGGGCTGGTTCTTAAGTACAGTGTAGTCCCCGAACCCCCACAAAGGAATGTCCACACACTGTCTTACTTAAAACACAGTCTTTATATAATTAATATTCAAAGGCATGTACACGATCACAATAACGCACTTTGTACTCGGAAGTCAATGATGATAAATATATACAATTCTTAAGTGGTACCACTAATGTTATCGAATCTCATTAAAGTGCATCAACTGTACGGTTAAAATGTCACACAGATTAATAACGAGGAAACCAGCAATAGAGATGGGCAGGAACGTAAGATGGTTGAAACAATAGGCAGAATGCTGGCCCCGTTACCTAGACACAGTTATGTGTGGAGATCCCCACCCCACCTGGGCAACCTGTAAAATAAGGATATATCGCACAAGCCCAGTCCATATGTTCAATAGTCTCACTTCTTCCTATTAAGGTTTTACCCCCCCCCAATGTACCTGGTGGAGTAGAGTTCTCCGACGATGCGTCGACCGATCCTTCTTGAGTGCCTCCCTTTCAGGCGGGAGCCACGGATCGTCGAGAGGTGTTGGGGAACTTGGCGTTCGGTGTCGGGGAATCGACGGCCCTTCTTGAGTGCCCTCCCTTTAAGGCAGGAGTCACGGGTCGTCGAACGTCCGACGGTGAACAGGGTGAACTACGGCAGGGAAGTGGCAGCTTCGTTCCTAGCGGTGCTCGTCGACGACATAGCGTTGGCGTCCTGCAAGGAAGAGGCGTGTGGGGCACCTCGGTGACGATAGTTCTGGACCGCAAAGAGATGATGAAGAACTGTGACCCAGCAAGGGCGTCGAGTCGTCAGCGTCTCTGTGGTCCTTAGGTGGCGGGAAACCCACCGGTGGATGCTCCTCGGCGCGTTGACGGTCAGGCCTTCTCCAGCGGGAGACAAGCAGGTGACGATGCAGACTAGAGCGTCCGATGATCAACTGAAGTTCTTAGGCAAACGGGAGCACGGCGGCTCCGGTCGGCGACGACAATCAGAGTGTTTCTCCTTGGAGTTCCCCAGCAGTCCCCGTATCGGGTCGGCAGCCTGTCGAAGGTCTGTCTACGAGGGAGCGTTGGCAAAGATCAACTGTGCACGATGGTCCCTCGTAGCTCGGGAAGAGGGCGCCTTACCAGGTCCTCTCTGGGTCAGTACTTGGAGGCACAGCAGCTTTCAGATTGTGAAGGAGAGCAACAGCAATTCTTCTCGTCCAGCAGGGCTTCAAGGTCAAGCGTCAGTTACTCCAGTTACTCGTCGTAGTGGACTTCAGCTTCTGAACACGATTCCTAGCAGTGAGAGGTCCCCAGATATACTGTTGATCTCCCATTCATTCTGCTGGGTCACACTCAAGCATCCAATCACGACTACGGGCATTCGTGCAGGCAGGCAGCCAATCAGGCACACAAGGTATTCAGGCCATTCACTTCTCTCCAGACACTCACAACAAGTTATGTGTATTGGGACAAGTACCGAGCCATTCAACACTCCAAGCTGCATTCATACCGGTTTCGGGCAGGGTTGTCTCAGTCATTGTGTCAACCACCAGATACTAGACGCCCATGACACAGAATGCATATTCGTCACACACGCTATTCACCCAGGTCCCACCCACAGGAGGTACCCACAACCTACATCACCGGGAAGGCTCCAGCCAGTCTGGCCGGGCCTTCACAACAACACCATATATGGCACTTCCACCCAACAGTCAGTCAGGGGGAAGGGACAGAGTCAGGGCTTCCCAGGACTTTGTAAAACAAGGTAATGGGGAATAGAAAGCAAGAGGCCACAGGGGCCATCTTGTTTTCCATCAGGAATCAACGGATCCCAATGGCAGTGCCGGGGTATCCCCAAATGGAGGATTTTGGAGGACCTGTCAATTTCAGCATGGAACTGCCACCAGCCCATACCCTGCGCTGCGGGCCACCCACAGGTGCCCAAAAACATACACTAGGGGCACAGGGTTGTACCCCTGCCCATGTGTGCCATAAGGGTATCCCACGGGTCCGTTCACCAAACCAAAAGAGAGAGAGCTGCACCGCCAGGAGTCCCACATGAACTCCTGTGCGGAAAACACGACAGAACACACGATAAAAAGCAGTAAAGGACAAGGATACGGAGGCCCTGTCCCTCCGATGCATTTCCAGCATCACAGACCCGCAAAGGGACTCCGGGGAACAATAACGCGGTACCGTTATTGCCGCCTTCCCATTGAGCCCTATGGGGGCTCAAATGGGAATGGGGAATGGCCCTGGTGAATGGGGAATTACCGGTCCCTCCGACCTCGGAATGGACCGGTAATTACTCCATTCACCAGGCCGGAGTTTGGACGAGTTCGGAGGCAGCCATGCCGCAAATAGCAGCGTGGTTACCTCCGAACTCGGAATGAGGCCCATTGAGTTGTAGTTGCTCCTCTTCATGCGTGCAAGTGTGAGGACCCTCTTGTGTCTTCTTTGTGTGTTCCTTTTGGGGAAATCACCAATCTGCACCTCACCCTGGGGTACTACCAAGGCTGGTGCATTTATTACTACCAAGGAGCATAGGCCCCCTCCAATTTGGGGGATAATGCATGTAAGCTTTGGAACCACAGGCCCAATAGTGGTCCATTATCATGGCTGTTCCTATTTTCATGCCTGGTATGTCGAAAATATGTCCACACTTTGGGTTTGCTCCAACACACACTGTGACATTATTTCTGAAGCACAGGGTGGCATTTTTCAAAGGTATTATGGGTACTGGTCCTCTTTCATCTTCTACTCAGGTGAGCAATTTGGTATATTTGAGGCATTCCTCGAGGGATACTTTATTAGCATTTTGCACAACCTGTTCAGGTTGCTCTAGGAGCGCTTATGCTTTGCAACCTATTAATCCTTCCATAATCCTTCTGCCGTAAGTATGTGTCCTTTTATTTGTAACTGTCTTCTGTTCCAACACCCAGGTATTTCTTTTCCTTGCGCATCATTACACTGCATCATTTTATCTTCTATTTGAATCCCTCCCGCATTCATGTGCACAGGTAGGTATTTTACTACTTTGTGTTGTCTGTTAGCATTTATCATGGTGTACTTTTGTTTTTATAAAAGTATCCTCCTGTGGACAATTTGCTTATGTAGTCCCCTCTATAGAGGTTGTCTGCCCCTGGAATTGTAGTTGGGTCATACATAGTGCAAGGTATGTGATGCAATATGCTGTGAATGCAGACACTTCTGTGGCTGAGAGCCTTCTGGAGGCACTCATGGCATAGGGGATGAGGGAACACGCAAAACAACTCTCTTCAGACGTCTCTCTCCCCACTTTGCTCATGTACTTGTACCACATATTGTTAGTAACATGGGCTGAATCATCAAAATATTTGGTCAGGTGCATTGAGATGTCTAGCACACTTTATTTACCAGAGATCATTAGCACGGAATACATGGGCCGCACAATGTTGGTCCATTCCCCCCTGGTGATAAAGTTGGGCCTTGTGAACCCTAGGCCTCCTATTCCGCCATGGCACCTGCCTATCGGACCACTAACGGATGTGGCCTTCAAAATGTCCCTCTCAGGATTCCAAGATGGCCGCGATGCTTTGAACACTGCGGCCACTGACCTCCGGCCCCCCAAGACCCGACTCCTTTGTTTTTTCACCGGCGCAGCCCACGCCAGGCAACCGAGCACAGGGATGGGGGACCCCAGCAGTAGAGAAGCAAGTCCGGGCTGTCTGTGCCTCTCCCGGTGGCGCTCGGAGGGCCAAGCAGTGTTCATAGACGGCCCGTGTTCGCGAGGAGCCCCGGTGGGAATCGGAGCACAGCATCAGCATCTGCCTCATACATGGGACGCACCGGCTGCGGGGCAGGGAGAGACCATCGCCCTGCCGCCCGCTGGGATTGCGAGGCAGTCCGCGCCTCTGGAGAGGTGGTCTTGGAAGGCTCCTCCTTGCCTCTGCGCCCGCTGGCGGCTGGGGGCCCGGGCGACCGCTGACATCTGGGCAGAGCGGAGGGGCCTGCCCATCCCCGGTTACCCGACGGGACTTGGAGCGTTCGCCGGAGAGGGGGCAGGAGAGGCTGTCGCCCCCAGAAGCACAGGTACGCCCACCAATCCGGTGGGGGGAGGCGAGTGGTGGGCGCCCCTCTGCCCTGGGCAGCAATATTCATTTATTTATTTTTTAAATTTTTTATTTTTTTTTGCTTGGACCGCTACAACTTGGGATCTGCCTGCTTCCCGCCATTCGTCTTCTTGCTGCTGACGCTGCGGGTCCCCAGGGCCCCTACCTTCCCCCTTTTTCTGCTTGAACTGGTTGGTGCAGGCAAATACACGACCTGGAAACGGCTGGGGTGGCCTGGTGGTTCCTGCGCAGCCTCCTAGTTCCTTGGGTGCTCCAATCAGCCTCAGCCTAGCACCATAAATTGCGTTCCTCCAATCATCTGGTCTGCAGTGGGCCCAGTGGAGGTGTGGCGGGCGCAGTGGGGAGCATCGGACCCTCGGCGCCTTGGAACTGCATCAGTCTATATCCAGCCGGGCCTACGGGGGTCCTGGAGCCTGGGCAGCTCGGACGATGCTGGTTGTCTCCCGTCTGGCCTTGCGGGGGATCCGGGGCCCCAGCTGCTGATCACGCCACCACAAGCACTCGGCAGCATGTCTAAGAACAAGCCCGGAGATCCCAGGTACCTCAAAGCCCCCCCTAGGAGACCTCAGGACAATGCTCTCACTAAGCTATGGGCCAAGGATACAGAGGAGACCCAACTAGCGTCCTCTACCGAGGCCCCCGCAACGGACCCTCCGGCGGACGTGAATGCGCTGGATCAACCAGGCAGCGCTGAAGCTCCTGCTAGCCGACAAAGTGGATAAGATCACCACGGCGGGACAAAGGCAAATGGACGCCCTTAGGGAGGATCTGGCGGAAGGCCTCCAGGAGATCAAAAGGGACATTAATAAGATAGAGGAAAGGGTCGATACAAATGAGCGGGCGATCCAGAACATTACCGAGGATGCAAGGAAAACTGAGATTCTTCTGGATACGCTGGCGACCGCCACTCATAACTTGGAACTCCAGGTCGAGGACCTGGAAAACGGGTCTAGGCGCTCGAACATTCGGATAAAGGCCCTCCCCGAGACCACCCTGGATCAAGATCTCCCCCAAGCAATGAAGGACATTTTTACCAGTGTCCTAGAGGGGCCCGGCCCAGATGACATTGTCTTTGACAGGATTCATAGAGTGGGCCCTAAACGTACGGACCCGGGTGCTAGGCCCCGGGATGTTCTGGTTGCAGTGCATAGCTTCACTGTGAAGGAGCGAATCCTAGCAGCAGCCCGGAAGGCTGGACGTATCGCCTATAATGGAACGGAGATCGCGTTATATCAGGACCTGGCTCAAGTAACGTTAAACAAACGACAGAGAATGGGCCCAGTCCTTTCCCATCTCAGAGCACAAGGGTGCGTTACAGATGGCTCCACCCCTTTGGCCTGGCTTTTGAATGGCGAGGATCTACTCACAGGATTACCACATGAGACCAAGGTCTTGCCCTGTTGGGCCTTGAAGACGAGGGCCCGCCGCCATCGCCCCAGCCGTCACCCCATAACGCTGTTTGGAAGGATTGGGAGTGGTCCACGGCCCATTCCAAGAAATCTAAGAAAAAGGCGACCCAGTCGCTCCCGAAGAATCAGCTTGCGGGGGGTGATCTGGGGTTGCAGAGCTGATTTCTCATGTACAAAGCCTGGAAGGGCAGAAGTGTGATGTCTGGGGTGGGCACGACAGCAGAGAAAGTTCGACTGTTTAGGCTGGATTTATTTGCTTAACTTGGTGCAGGTTTTAGAGGGCGGGGGGGCCGGGAACTGGTGTCTTGGAATGGGATTGGGTTATCCCTCGTTGGAACTCTTCGGGAGCATTCGATGGGACGACTCTCGAGGGTTTAATTCGAGGGGGACCGAGGTCAGTCGTCCCACACTCCCACAGAGGAGGGAGAGGGGGGGCAGGGTGGGTCTGGGAGAGGTTCGGGTCCACAAGGCATTCAGGAGCTCTGCAGAGCGTTACAAAACGAAAGTCCACCTAGCAATTGCCACCCGCTCTGCTGATCTCATTGGCATACTTTTTTCTCCGGTTTATTGACATGATATATCTACTCAGCACATGTTGACGATACTATCTTTCAACATCAACGGCCTAAACTCACCGATCAAGCGTAAGAAGGTTGAGCGCTATATCAGGCGAGAAATGCCAGACATTGTTACTCTCCAGGAGACCCATATTAGAACAGCTGACAGGGGAAGGGTCATGTTTTGGGGCTATACCAGGGCGTTGCAGGCGACGCAAACGGTAAAGAAAGCAGGAGTCCTCCTGGCCCTTAGGGATGGGCTGGACATACGTATAGCGGGGAAGACAGCGGATGACCAGGGGAGGTTCCTTGGGGTTTCTCTTGAGGGGAATGAATCCCAGTTTACGGTGGCGACATTATACGCCCCTAATTCTGCGCAGGACGGTTTCCTCCAAGAGGCCTTGTTGAAATTAGAGAAGTTTGCTAGTTCTCCAATAGTTCTTACTGGTGACTTCAATTTGGCATGGGACCCAGCGAAGGATCGATTCCCGGGATGGGGGGGCCCACAGGGGAATCCTTCCCAGGCCCTGAAGGAGAAAATCGCCAATCTGACCCTAGTAGACGCCTGGCGGGGGGTTCGGGGAGAAGACGGGGGGCATACCTTTTTGCTCTCATTCGAGAATCGACTATATCTGGGTATCACTCAATCTGCTGGGGAGGGTGTTGGACATCTCGTTGGGCTCTACGATGTTGTCGGACCATGCCCCCCTGTCCATATCCTTGAGGGTGGGTGTCAGACCAGTGGGGCTGTGGAAATGGCGCTACCCTGTCTCCCTCTTCAAAGACCCTGTACTGGCCCGCGAAATTGACGAGGAAATGGCTCGCTTTTTTGTTGAAAATCCTGAAGAGGACACAACACCTCAAGTCCGGTGGGATGCCTTTAAGGCCACCCTGTGGGGCTCCATTATAGGACTCAAGGCGAGACGTGACAGAGAGCTGAGATTAGAGGAGGCGCGCCTAGAGGAAGCTTTAAGGGGGATAATGGCCAAAATGGGGCCAAATCAGTCTCGGGCCACGAAACGGGAGTATAGAAAAGTGCGGGGCCAACTAGACTTGATTCAGACTCTGGCAGTCGAGCGGAATCTGTTGTATCTTCGGCAAAAATACTACATCAAAGCCAACAAGGACGACCGACTGCTCTCGAGGATGCTCCGCAAGGACCAGGCAGGGAAAATAATAACCAGGATTAAGATGCGGGTGGGGGTACTACTACCAAGACTGAGGAAATCCTCACGCATTACTACTCCGCCCTATACTCGTCTGACTCCCCGGAGCAGTTACCCTCCATAATGCAGGAAGAGAGCGAAGCTCTGGAAAGGGATATCTCGGAGGGTGAAGTAAGGGACGCCATAAGAGAGTTGCCCACCCTTACATGGCAGAATTCTATGAGCGCCATAAGGAAGCCCTTATTCCCATACTAACCAAATTATTCAATCAAATGGGTAGGGACAGCACAGTCACTAAAACCATGGAGGAGGCGAAAGTTGTTCTTAAACTGGCGACAACGTCAGGAGGCTGGCCCATCTGGTAGAGAAGGTCCATAAAAGAGAAATCCCCGCTCTCCTCATGGCAATAGACGCAGAGAAATTGTTTGATCGGGTGGAGTGGGGTTTCCTCTTCGCAGCTATGTTGCGGATGGGCTTCGCCCCTAAATTCATGGACAGGATCAGAGCTAACTATAGAAGTCTGACCCTCAGGCTGGTGGTGAATGCTCATCTATCGGAGTCGATACCTGTTGGAAGGGGTACCAAATAGAGATGCCCACTCTCTCCGATTTTGTATGCGCTCCATTTGGAACCGTTCCTCCAAGCGGTACACTCTAATCACCTAATAACGGGAATCCCCTTCGCAGGGGAACCACATAAAATTGCAGCCTTTGCCGATGATGTGATACTCTCTCTTTCCTGTCCAAGCACGGCCATTCCGGCTCTCGAGGTGGAATTGGCACAGTTTGGGAGCGTGGCGGGCCTGAAAGTTAATCCCTCCAAAACCGAAATTCTCAATCTCACTCTATCGACCCCAGCATTATGCAACCTAAAGGCCACCTCTCCCTATAGATGGGTAGACTGCTCCATTACCTACCTGGGAATAAAATTTACCTCAAAATTGGAATACCTCTATCATGCAAATTACCCGCCCCTGCTGGAGAAATTTAAGAATAAGTTAATTGACTGGGGGCCCTTGACGATCTCATGGTTTGGACGTATCAACACCCTTAAAACGACAGTCCTTCCGAGGCTCTTGTATAATTTTGCCGAAAGCATTGGCGTCACCGACCCAAAACTAAAACAAAAGTGTGAGGCAGATCTGGGTTCTGACATAACTGACTCGGAGTGGGAGCGTGCGCTTACTTCCCCTAAACAGGTGTCCCGGAATTCCAGGTTTAAGTTGCTCCAATTGAATGTGCTACACTGCACATACATGACTCCCTACAGGGCAGCTAAATCTAACACCGAAGCTTCATCCCGTTGCCCCCAATGCCACTAAGAAAAGGCAGACTTTATACACATGTTCTTTGGTTTCAAATCTAACAGGCCTGCAGGGCGGCGGCAGTTGTTCGATACTCCTGGAGCCCACTATAGTGCTTACTGGTAACGTATCCAAGACAAAGTAAACATAAACCCACTGTTAGATTCATGGACTTGGCATGTATACTTAAGAAAATGCAAATTGCAATGCAGTGGAAATCCCCTAAGGAACCCCAGTACAAACGTTGGTTACACGATTTTACCATTTGGAGGGAAGCTGAGAAATGGGCCTCAGGAAACTCACCATGAACACTGGAGGGGAATCCTGCTGATGCCTTGGTGGCCTGGAAAGCATTAGTAGATGCAATGCTCCATTCACCAGATGACAAACCACCATGATGCACCAACGGTATTTAGTCATACAACGACTTAGCAAGATTACTCCCCCAGCACACCATGTCAGGGAGCCCAGCCTGCAGACTGCCTGTCACCTAAACCTCGACAACACCCTAACCCAGGCCAGACTTGAACCTGACTCTACACCGAATGTCATCTGTAGTTTGTACTAACTGCTGATGGGTCCTCAATCTGCCACAAACACGCTCAGTAATGTAATGGACCACTCGCCTGACACCCAAGACTTGCTGCATTTGCCAGACTATACTTGCAGAAATTTTAACAGTAAGGCTCTGCATATAACAAAATGGGCAAGACTTTGCAGCCCAGTGCAACGTTGTCTAGCATTAAGCTTTCTGTAAGCCAGCGCTGCTAGCATTATTACTGCCACTACATAAACAGACTGACCCACATCCTACCAAGCAAAGAGTCCTACTTGTATGGTATGTTTGTTGTTTTGTTGTTTAGTTATATTGGCTCGTCTCACCAGTTGCGAGAAATAGCCGAGACTTGATAACTCCATTTCCACTACTGCAGAAGTTATTATAATGATGAAACTGTAACTTGCAAACGGCAATAAACAAAGACTAAAATAAATAAGGAAGCCCCTCCTCATCCAACGTGACAGTCCTGCATGTACTGTTGATGTCACATAGGTGGAGTCAGAATACACCATCACCACCTCTTCTTCGTACGCTTCCAGTGCCAAAATCAGCACTACCATTCTGCTGCTTTTGCTGTGAAATGCTCTGGCAATCTTGCACTTGTCACTGCCTCAAATCTGTTATTCTCTATTGCCTTCCCTACTGCTGTGCCACTATGCCTTTCGCTAGTCCTCTGGTCTTTGGCAACGTACCGTCAATTAAGAGAATTATTCCCCCTTTCCTTGACATGTGGTATTTCATCATGGTATTCATGTACTTAATGCAATCGTGCACATTATCTCCTTCCTTTGCTGGTTCTGCTATAAATCTGTCTGGATTTATAACTCAGCACCTGACCATTTTAATCAATGTGTTTGATATAATTACTTCATAACCGGAGGCTCTCTGTGTAGTCAATGTGCTTTTGGGCTTTTCAAGTATGGCAAATGGGGCATGCTCAACGTATAATGTAGCTGTGCAGACCATAGTTATACTGGTAGATTTCTCAATCTCAAAGGCTGTTGCCGCCAATGCTTGCTCACAGAGATAATGACTCTCATGACTGAATGAATATAAATCCCACAGTAGAATGCTAATGGTTTGTGTCCCATGATAGTTTTTTTTCAAGTTCAGACGTCATCGCTACTCCATTTCAATGGGAGAATAAAAATAATTCTTCATTGTAATCGGGGATCCCTAACACAGGAGCTGTGCTAATTGCTAGCTTTAATTAATCAAAGGCGTCTATCATCTCGCCTTTCCAGGCTACATCACTGTTTTCTTTCTGAGCCTCCTTCAGTCCTTTTAAAAGTGGCCTTACATATGTGTTGTAGTCGAAAACCCACACCCTACAGTAATTGCTAAGTAGGAATTGCTGTAATCCTTTCACTGTCTCTGGCTTGGATGTCTTCATGATTGCTTCTGCTCTTTCAGGTGTCCCCTTCCCTCCCTCTTTTGATATTAGCTGGCCTATATATAAGACCTCGTCCTGGCAATATTGCATTTTCTCTTTGTCAACATTGATCCCTTTCTCAGCCAATACTATCATTAGCTTTACTGAGTCTCTCCTGCACTCTTCCCTTGTGTTGCTGCACACTAAAATATCATCTACATATTGTATTTCTGTGCTGTCAAGTTGTAAATTTCCCATGTCCGTCTGCAGCACTCAGTGAAAGACTGGGGGGGATTCACAGTACCCCAGGGGTAACGGAGTATGTTTTAGTTTAATTCTGCACTAAGTGAACAAGGTCAAATATTGCGACTCTTCATGCAAGGGGATGGAAAAGAAAGCATTCTTTAAATCACTCACTGTACAATATTTGGCTGTGGATGGGATGTTACATAATATTGTGACGGTTTGGAACCAATCGGCACTCTGCCTCAAGAATATTATTCAGGGGGCGTACGTCCTGGATAAATCTTCTGGTCGCTTTTTTTTTTTACCCGATACACAGGTGTGTTACGCAGGGATTTTGAAGGCACTAATATCCCTTGTCGCCCTAATGCTGCAATAGTTTCATAAATACCCTCATCAGCTTTTTACATGGGACATTGTCTTACTCATGGTAAAATAGCTCCTTGCTTCAATTTAATTTTGACTGCCCCCACTCCTTTCAATAGACTAACGTCATATGGACTGCTGGTTCACAATGTGCTTGGTAAGTATGCCAAATCTTCCTGGAGAAAGGACAGTACTTTCTTTAATAGTGACATTCTCCTGTTTTTACTTGATATGTGACACTTTTATTAAACATCACTTCGTCATCTGAGTTGTCACCTGTAAACAAGCTTTCATCTGTTTTAAGTCAGTCCATCTATGTCCCTCATTAAGAGCTATCACTGTTCTCCAGTTTGCCCCCTCATTATCAGCTCTGTGTAAAATTACTCTGTCTTCCATCACTATTTCTGCTTCTAACTCGACTGTAATTATCTGTCCTTCCTCCACGTCCCTGGGTACTTCTGGTCGAAAGAAAAATTCTGTGGGTGACCTCAGTAGTCTGTCCTGTATTCTTAGAAGCCATGCTAACAGTATGTGTACCCCGTAAAGGAATACTTGCAGGTTTAATGGCACTTCTATTTGTGCTCCCTGACCATAAAATGCTGTTACGAATTCTTATACATTCACATAATGGATCCCTAAGGTAGAACATACTACCCTGGTCAGTAAATGATATCGTCATGTTTATAATTTGCTTGTCCGTTCTCGCCCCAATATGTTCAGTGGTGTCTTTTGAGAATACAACAGTGGCATAGACATATTGTTTTCTCCTAGGGTGATGGGTAAAGCGTCTGTAAAAGGGTGGTTGTCACCACAGAAAATCCTTGTGCCTTCATGGCAATGCCTAACATTGGGAACCTTCCCTCTTTAATAAAAGATTAAGTCGTCCCCGTATCTGCTAAGTAGGAAATAGTTTTGTCACCTTTAGTCACCCTGGCCCTCGGTTCCTCTTCTGGGTCTGGTGTATTCAATAGGATGGAACACATCAAGTCTTTCTGTAGGCTGTCCTATTGTGGATACATGTCCAGTCATGTTCCGGTGAAAGGGTTACCTCCCACTACGGTCACCCCCTATTCTAGGTGTAGGTGCAATATGTTCACGTTCCATGGTTCATTGCATTCTGTTGTGGTAGAAACTGTGTCCGCATTGGTATTTGCTGTATCTGCATTGGGGCTTGCTGTGCGTGTGTGTGTGTGTGTGTGTGGGTGCTTACTGTGTTTGGGATGGCACCCCTTGTTGCGCCTGTTGTGTTTGTGGCGCTTGTGCCTGATACCGTGTGTGATCTTGGGCATAATATCCAGGTGGCTCCATGCTATATGTTGGAGGGTATACTGTCCCACGCCCTTGGATCTGATGCTTGCTAGTTCTGTTGCACCCCTCCCCTACCTCTGCATACGCGTGAAATGTAACCCATTTTCCCACATGTCCAATACTGTTGTGGCTGTCCTCCAAACCTACGCTGCCCTCCATTAAACCCTCCTCCTCGTTGAGCTTCAAATCCAAACCCTCTGTCTCAGGGTGCATGTGTTTCTAATGCTCTACTAAAGCACTTTTCAGTTGGTCTCATGCTAGTGAAGTTTGAACTAAAGATGCCCTCTTTTTTTTTTTTGTCCTTCTATGAGAAAGCCTTATGCTGTGTTTAATTCAGTAAACACCATCTGATAAGTAAGTCATCTGAGACTTTGAAAGTTAGTGCGCTGTGGCATCTCTGTATTTTTTCAGGTAGTACAATAGAAGGTATCCAAACTTGAATTTTACGTGTCTATAAATATAATGGTGTCTTGTTTTATTATATGCTGCCTTCACATCAGGCAGCACTATAGCAGGGGTCCTTTTTGTGGAAGATACTTGCGTCCCAGTTCTGACTATATCACCTGAGTAGTGGAGGTGACCTAAAGGACAGAGATATTTATATTTGTATTTGTACTCCCTATTGTTCTTTCTTGGGAGTATTGGTTTGTGTTTTTGGCAGTAAAATACATACTTATCTGGAGGCGTGACTGCAATTGTACATTTTGGCTTCCGCAATTCTCTAGCCTGACTCACCAACAGTCTGTAAGAATCTGTGGTTTTACTAAAGTATTTATTGTTGTTTGTGTTCCTAAACTGGCCCCACTGTATAAATATCCTCCAATTGCATTTTTCCAGTGTAAAATATATCCCATAAAAATCATTAAAATGGTTGATAGGGGGCGCTGTTGAGCGCCGAACAAGATGGCCGCCTGAGTCTCGAGCTCCGGAGCCGGCGGATCTCGAGATCCTGAATCGGCACCTTTAAACGCCGGAGAGCCGATCGCTGATCACGCGTTTCTGAAGCTGCCACCCTGAGGACCCTGTGGATCGAATTTCGCCTGAAATCGGATCCCCGGAGCGGGATTCCTGGACGCCGCCGCACCATCCCCCCACCCGACTGCAGCGCTCCCGCGCAGAAACGCGTCCTCTAACGGAGCGGAGGGGCTCGCTTGGGGCCGGGTGCAGGTTGCCGGGTGGCGATCCGCCTCCCCCCTAGCTTGTGACGCAACTGGGGGCGGCTGAGACACGTCTTTAGCCCGCGCACTGCTGGCTCGAGTGGCGCACTTGTGGGGACGCCCGCTCTACTGGACATCGCCGGGGATACCCCCCCCTGCCGACAACAGGACTTCGGCGCCCGGGAGACGCACACGGCGCAACGGATCCCTGAGGCCACCAGGTACGTGGGTCGGGGAGGCCCCCGCGGACTTGCCCTGGGTGGCGGCATTGCCTCACCCCCTCCACACGCGGTGTTGAGGACTGTCCGCCGACACCCCCGGCCTCTGGGCCCATCGGCGGCTGGTGCTGCCCCCGGCCTGCATCTGTCCTGGTGTCCCCCCCGGAATCTCTCTCATCCCCCGCTCCACTGGCTACTGCGGGCCGCGGGTGTCTCCTTCCATGGTGGCCTTCGGGGGGGGCCACAGTGATCTTGCCGTCACTGCACCGCCCGGGATCTTCAGTCCACCGGCTGCCTGACCTGTCTTCTACCACTGTACACGAGGCTGCGGCCTATCCACCACGTGGGCATTGTGCCGGGAGGCGCCCCCCCATCATTCATTGCTCTCGGCCACCCATATCTGGGTCCAGGCTCACACATTGCTCGCTGGGCGCCATCGCCCCAAACCCTGGGATCTGCTACCCCTGTGGTCTCCTCACGCTTCTCCCCGCTCCTCTCTGGGCTGACTGAGACCTTGTGGCCTGCGCTGGTGGCCACAACTTCACATCTGCACGAACTCACAGCCACGGCTTCACCTGCATCCCCCCCTGTTTCGTACCATACTTTGCGCCCTGCCTCGGGGGGTATAGGGCGTGGGCCCCCCCTTCTCCTTGACCTCCAACATCGCCAGGATGACCAAGGGAGGGATGAGGAAACAGAGCTCCATTAACATGTTTGCTAAGGCTGCGTCGAGATCGTCCTGGGAGACCAATGAGCAGACCCCAGCCGCACCTCCACCCGATGCAGTACCGGAATCCCAAAATATGATGGACTTCTTTCGCGAGGGCTTCACCGCACTCCACTCAAAACTGGATGACATGAACGGTACTATATCTTCCATTAAGGCCCACATCGAGCGGACTGACAGCCGGGTGTCAGAAGTCGAGACACGGGTCGGGTCCGCCGAGGATGCATTGGGAGCCCTGCGCTCCGAGGTCACTGCTCTCTCCAACCGAGTCCTTGAGGTAGAGAAGAAGAACGAGGACTTGGAATCTCGATCGAGGCGTAACAACCTCCGCATTATCGGGGTTCCCGAGAACGAAGTGCACGAACCGATGGAGGTCTTTGTCGAGCCCACATTGGTCTCGCTCCTGGATTCTCCCAAGCTCTCCCCACACTTCGCTATTGAGCGGGCACACAGAGCCCTGACGGCTAAACCCAGACCTGGGGCTCCACCCCGGCCCATCATAGCCCGAGTGCTGAATTTCTGTGACCGGGATGCCCTCCTCAGGGCAGCTAGGCTCAAAGGGGAGCTACTACTGGATGGTGCAAGGATTCATCTTTATCCGGACTTCTCCACGGCTGTCCAACGCGAATGCAAGACTTTTCAGGCTGTGAAGCGCAGGCTGCGGGACCACTCAGTCAAATACGCCATGCTCTACCCTGCTAAACTCCGCATAGAACACGCCAACCAGGTGTTTTTTTTCACGATCCCGGAGGAGGCCTCCAGGTTCATCGACGAACATTTCCCTGGTTGACCCCTCCCCTCTCCTCACTTTTTTGCAGTTATCCTTCTGTCCCGACGTGGAGGGGCCGGGCGAGGCCACCTTCCCGTATCGGGGTTACCTGATCCTCTACTTCGGAATCTGCTTGTTGTGTTCATTCTTACAAATGTGTGCCTTATCACCACGTGCCAGAACTCTGTCCAAGTCATTTGTTAAGGTCCACTGTGGGCACCCCTTATCTTATTAGATCTGCCGCGGCCC
Organism: Ambystoma mexicanum; assembly: GCF_040938575.1. NCBI lineage: Eukaryota > Metazoa > Chordata > Amphibia > Caudata > Ambystomatidae > Ambystoma > Ambystoma mexicanum. Next base: position 303,446,750 of record NC_090927.1, on the reverse strand, counting down.
GGACTGCGGCGGCTTGTCCGGCCCTCAGGCCCCCAGGCGTTGATGCCCTTGGTTTGGTTTTGGTTGAGGGGGGTTGGGATTGTCATCCCTCTGTTTGGGGGGGATGTGGGTGGGGGTGGGACATGTTTGGGTTTTTGATGTTAAAAAGTTGGCATTGGCAGCGAAGGCGAGCCGTGAGGTGGTGCTCAGGGCCTGGTGTTGCAGGACTTTGAAATTGACCCGTTGGGTACTGACATTCGTTCTCTTTCGATTACCACTGTATCTGTGACCAAGAGTGACCTGACCTTTATGAGCTGGAATGTACGTGGGTTGGGAAATTACAAAAAAATGAGACAGCTCCAGCTGCAGTCCGAGCGTCATGGGTCCAAGATTTTGTTTCTGCAAGAGACAAATGCCCGCACGGAACAGTGTATGCGTTTTGGCAAAACCTGGGGCCCCCATAGATACTTCACCGATTTCTCCACCCAAAGCCGGGGGGTCATGACCCTTATTCACAAAAGTCTCAAGTTTTCTCTTATTTTCTCACAAATAGACCCTCAAGGCAGATACGTTCTGCTCCATGCTACGCTTCAACACAGGGAGGTGGTCCTGATGAACATTTACGGCCCTAACCTGGACGACCCGGACTTCTTTGTACATGTCACGTCCCTTCTTGAAGGCTTCCCCCTGGTCCCCATCCTCTGGGGAGGCGACTTCAACACGATTTTCGACGTGGCCCTGGACAGATCTGGATCCAGGCCCCGTCTACTCTCTAAGGCAGCCTATACTGCACTATCATCTCTGCCCCGTCTCGCCATGGTGGAGATTCTTTTACCCGGACTCCCGTGTGTTCTCTTTTTACTCTTCAGTCCACGACTCCTATTCCCGCATTGACAGATGGGTGATCTCCAACGAACTGGTTAAGAGCGTTATACAACTAATGATCCTCCCTAGAACCCTGTCTGACCACTCTCCAGTCACTGTAACCATTGGCTGGAGTCCCGATCCTGGCCGGACACGTAGCTGGAGGCTGAAACCCCTGTCCTTATTGGACCCGGAGTTTTGCTCCGAGCTCGATCGATCGATTGAGGAGTTCTTCGAGACTAATACGGGCTCGGTAGAGACCCAAGCCACTCTATGGGAGTCATTTAAGGTTTATATCAGAGGGATCGCGTTGTCCAAAGAGAATGGGGTCCTGAAGTCAATCCGGAGGGATCTTGCTGCTAGTGAATCCAGACTATCTACCCTGGAAGCTGCATGCTCACTTCACTCCACCTCGAGCAACCTGGCTGACATAGGGTCGGAATTAGACACGTTTCGATCCCTCGCGGATCGCGAACAAAGGTTTTTGGATAGTCCTGGCATGGCGAGGAGATATGGGGAGGGAGAGCGCCCTGGTCGATTTGTAGCACGTCTGATCCGTCATGAGACGGGGTCCCCACACATAATCGGGCTCGAGAGACCTGACGGCTCCATGGCTGTCTCCTCGCAAGACATCAACAGGGAATTCTTTACATTTTACGAAACTCTATACTCCAACTCAGATGAGGTGCCGGTGGCGGAGATCGACTCCTTTCTCGGTGCCCTCCCTCTCTCAGCCCTGTCCCCGGAAGCCGCGGCCTCCCTCGACTCCCCCCTCACACTGGAGGAGCTGTCGGACGCTATTGACTCCTTATCCTCGGGGCGTGCCCCCGGTTCGGACGGTATTCCGGTCGAATTTTACAAACAGTTTAAGTCACAGCTGCTTCCTCACTTGCTAGCTCTCTGGGAGGAGTCTGTGGAGTCCGGCGTGTTCCCCCCTTCACTCCGGGAGGCTACAATCACAGTACTACTTAAATCAGGCAAATCCCCCCTGCAATGTGGCTCATACCGTCCGCTTTCACTCATAAATTGTGACGTCAAGGTGTATGCCAAGGCCCTGGCGCTCCGGTTGGCTCCCCTCCTGCCATCTATTATCCACCCAGATCAGGCGGGTTTCATCCCCGGTCGCTCCACCTCCTTGTGCCTGAGGCGCCTATTTAACATAATTAACAGAATCAGTCCTGACACGCAGGCAGTAGCTGTCACCCTTGATATGCAAAAGGCGTTTGACTCGGTCTCATGGAAGTACATAAGGCGGGTTCTCGAAAGCTGCAAGTTTGACCCCTCCTTTCTCTCCTGGGTCAGATTGCTTTACTCTTCCCCGGTGGCCAGGGTTCGCACTGACGACTACTGCTCCCCTCTCTTTGAGATTGCCAGGGGGACGAGGCAGGGGTGTCCCTTCTCGCCCCTGATCTTCGCTATAGCAATAGAGCCCTTCGCTGACATGCTCCGCCAACTTCATGCTCACAGAGGCCTCCGCACTGCGGGCCAGGCGGACATAGTGTCCTTATATGCGGATGATGCATTGTTGTTTGTCCGCTCTCCCTCCATCAACTTACCCCCAATATTGGAGGACATCATTTGGTTCGGTCGAATATCTGGTCTCAAAGTGAATTGTTCAAAATCCACTCTCTTCCCACTCACAGAAGGCACTCTCCCTCCTCCTGATACCTTGGGCTTCACATGGGCTCAGTCTACATTCACCTACTTGGGTATAGTGGTGACTCGCCAACAGGCGTTGACCTTCCAGGAAAACTATCAGAAGTATCTCACACACCTGACGGCTAAGGTCCGGGCCTGGGACAGGCTCCCAATCTCACTGGCAGGCAGGATAGGGCTATTGAAGATGGTGGTGTTACCCCAGTTGCTTTACAGGTTCACTAACATACCCTTGTGGCCGGGGGAGGGCTTTTTCCGGGACTTGACCCGCACTGTGAATTCCTTTCTCTGGCACTCGGGAGCGGTCCGCCTTAAAATTGACACCTTATCTACTCCCATTTCTAACGGGGGCTTCGGTGCCCCTAATTTTCTCAAGTACTGGCTGGTATCCCAAATCCAATACACATCTCACTGGTTTAATACAATTGACCCTCCCCCGCATGTTCGACTTGAGAAGCTTGCGGTCTGTGACCGGGATATCCGCTCCTTGGTGATACACCCCACCCCCTCGGCATTGGATTCACAGAGTCCGGTCGCTTGCACTTCCCTTGCTCTGGCAAAGATGTGGAAACTAGTCAAAACTACATACGCCTTTCACGGCAACCTCCCCCTCTGGAACTTCCTCCCGGTGGTCCCGCAGGTCCCACCGGGCACGGTGCGCCGCTGGGCGGACGCAGGCTATGAACTGCTGCGTGACGTGTTTGACCAGGGTATATTTGTTGAATGGCCCGATCTCCCGTTGCCCCTGAGGAGTGACCAGGGCGCATGGCTTCAATACGCATCCCTCCGCAGGACCCTCAAACGCAATTACCAAATGTTCCCTGCGTTGTCCCCGGACGACCCAGCTATTGAAGAGCTCACCTCCCCCGGGCCCACAAGGGGTAAAATCTCTAGGTTATACACAATGTTGCAGTCCAGATCTATCGCAGATTTCGCTAGACTGAGGAGGTTGTGGGGGGCGGACTTGGGTGTTGAGATTTCGGACGAACGCTGGGCACATTTATGCGAGCGCACACATCGAGTATCCTTTAACTCCCGCTTCAAACTCATTCAATTCAAAGTACTACACAGATTTCACTACACCCCGATCAGACTACATCGCATGTCCAGGGATCACCCTTCCAGCTGCCCTAGGTGCCATCATGACGACGCTGACTACATCCACATGACTCTGTCCTGCCCTCGCCTCTCATAGTTTTGGGATGCAGTTTGCTCGACAATGTCTGCGGTTCTCGACAATCCCATTGTTCCCTCTCCGTTGGTATGTCTCTTTCACGATCTCCCAGCTCTCTCCCGTGATTCCAAACAATTAGCCGGCCTTTGTCTCCTGCTTGCGGTGCGCTCCATCCTGCTCTGTTGGCTTCGCCCCTCGCCCCCCACACACGCTCAATGGCTGAGGGCGGTCACTTGGGCCTCGGCCTCTGAGGAAGCCTGGTCCCATATACAACCTGCCCACTCCAGACCTAGAAATGTATGGCTTAAGTTCCGCTCTTACATGTCTGATCTGAGTGCGACACCGGACGCCTCCCCCCCGCCCTCTTCCCCCCACCGGCTTGGGTCCTCCCCCCTGTTGCGGGCTTCTGTTGCCCAGTCCATACTGTGATTGTACCCACGGATTGTGATGTTCTGTGTAATAACCTCTGTGCACCTACAATGTTTATATGGTATTCATGCTGTAACGCCTCATGCTGTTCGCTTGTTTGTTGCTGCCACGCTGAATAATAAAAAGAAGTTTAAAAAAAAAAAAAAAAGGTTGATAAACATTTTATGAAAAAACAGTGAAACAAACTTCTGCTTTCTACTTACTTTATAGGTTCTATGTGATATTAGTGCATTTAAAAGACCAAACACAAAAAAAGACTGATTTCTTTCGCCCGTTTTTGTGTTGGCTTTTAATTGCGGCAATATCACATCCTACCCACCCCCGCCACCTCCCCAAGATGACCCCTTCCCCTCCCCCACACTCTCCCGCCGGTTTTCATGTTAAATGGGGGGTTTCAATCCCCAAATTCCCCTTTCCCCACACACCCCCTTCCCACCACAACACAAAATCCGCACACATACGCTCTCTAGCACACTCACACAGGTACACACAGACACTCACCTGACAGCCTGTCAGCCCATGTGTGCACTTGTGTGCAGCAGGGGCTGACATATCGATTTAGAATGAGCGCTCTGTGCAGTCACAGAGCGGTCATTCTAAATCGATCTTTTTCCATTTCGGTCCAATGAATACTCTGTATTGATAACATACATCCTTTGATTGTTTAACTCATGTACTTGATCAGCTACAAATTAATGTTAGATTTGTTTATATAGCTTCTATCTAATTCATGTTTTTATCGGTTTGTTTTTTCCTACAGGGCCTCCTTTGATAAATTACCAAGTTGACACAACTCTTCTGGTCCCAATACCGTGCTTGTTAAGACTAACAACCAGGAAAGGAGCAGTGGGTAGATCACCAAGAGAGAGTGCCTCAGAAAGATGGAGGAAGACAGCCTCAGGAAGCCTGGGTATGTTAAGAGGACACCTTCACTATTGAGAATAAAGAGCAACATAGTAGGGGGCCACAGTCATCTGACATCTGCTTCCTCCCTGAAGACCGTTACCTCGACCTCCTCGCTTTCACCGAGACGCGGTTCAGTGCCTGCTCAGTCACTGCTTTTGGCTCTCTTCTCCCTGATGGCTACAAGATCATCTCAAAGCCTCGAACCAGCCGCACTGGCATTGGTGTAGCCAGCCCTACTCCTCCTTTGAAAGCCTGGTCTGCAAGCTTGGCATCTCTCCCACTTCCTCTTTGACCATTGCTACTATCTACAGGCCCCCGGGCCCTATCGCCTCAGAATGGGCAGATTTCTCCTCCTCTCTTCTCACCTCCACCTCCAATCTCATCTTTCTGGGTGATTTCAACATCCACTTAGACTCAATCATGGCCTCCACTCTCTTCCGTGATCTTTGCACCTCTCTCTCCCTCTCTATTCTCCCCTCCAGCCTGACCCACTCGGCTGGACACTCTCTTGATGCCATCATCCATTCTGATCTCTTGCTCTCTCCCCCACTCTCTAACCCTCCTTCCTGGTCTGACCACTTGATCCTTTCCTCCCACCTGGGACCTCTAGGCCCTTTGTCTGAACATCCCCCAGCTCTGCCAACCTCATATGCAGACATCCGTCCAATGAAACGAGTGTCAGTTCTGGTTTTGCTTCCACCTACCCTCCCCCATCCAACCTCTGACTCCACTATTTACTCTGCTCTTAACAAGCTAGCTCTCACTATCACTCACACTCTCAATATTCTTGCCCCTGTCATGAGGATCCTCCTGAAACCGGTCTCCAAGTGTAACACTTGGTATGATTCTGATCTAGCAGCCCTGAAACGCAAGTTCAGAGCTGCTAAATGGAAGTGGCAGACATCGAGCTCATCCTCTGACAAACTGGCCTGTTGCCTTCTCCAAAGGCAATATCATCTCTCCATCTGTTCCAAGTAGAGGGCTCACATCCATGCCTGTATCTCTGGAGCTTCTAACAACATGGCTGACCTCTTAAAAACCTCAAAGAACTAGCCAATCCATCTGCAGTCTCTACCTCGTCTCTTCCTTCCCAGGCCCTCTGCACTGCACTGGCCACACACTTCACTGCTAAAACTCAGGACATTCTGAGATCTCTTTCATCCTCCCCTTTCCTCTACCCCCTGCCACCCTTGGCACCTGCGACTCCTTCATCCACTCTTTCTCCCATCACACCGGATGAGGTCACTAGAGTTGTCCTCTCTATGAAGGTCTCCTCCAAATAGGTCTCCCCCCTGTTTTTCCAGAACTATTAAGGACAACATCGGCTCCCTTGCCCCTGCACCCACGGACCACTGCAATCACTCTTGTAACTGGGTCTTTTCTCTCTTACCTCAAGCACTCTCTTGTGCGCCCCCTCCTGAGAAAGCCTACGGCCACCCCTCATGTCTGGCTTACTACCGCCCCATCTCTGTCATTCCCTTCCTTTATGAAACTTCTGGAGAAGTTGGTCTTCCCCCAACTGTCCCGGCATACTGAGCTCATTGGTTGCCTGCATGACCACCAATCTGGATTCCGAGCATGCAGAGGCATGGAAACTGCTCTCCTGAACACCTGTGAAGAATTGCTTGCATCTATTGATTCTAACACACCTGCTGTACTCATTCTACTTGATCTCTCTTCCGCTTTTGACACCGTGAACCCCTCCATCCTCATAAAATGGCTCCACGACAGCCTTGGTAACTTGTAGCGGGCACTGGACTGGCTGACTGCCTTCCTCACTGACCGTCCCTCCGAGGTTACCCTGGGTTCTTTCTCCTCACCCATCTCTATCTCCACATGTGGCATTCGCCAAGGTTCTATCCTCTCACGCTGGCTCTTTAACATCTATCTCGCTACTCTTGCTCATCCTATCGCCACCCTTTCACCACACTTTCAGTGTTATGCAGATGACACCCAACTCTTCTTCAGACAACCCTCTGCATCTCTTTTAACCTCCTCTGTCATCCCTGACTGACTGTCCGCTATCCAGTCTTAGTGTACCTCCAATGACCTCTTTCTCAATGCCAGCAAGACTGAGATTCTTCCTATCAGAACCACTGTTCCCTCTTTTCTCCTTTCACTCTGGCCACTCTCAATGGGCTCTCCCCTCTCCTTTCTCTGAGACCAGAAACCTGGGAGTTATCTTCGACTCCTCTCGCCCTTTCATTCCTCACATCTTGGACCTTGCCAAGAAGGCCCATTTCCAACTCTACCTACTCAGGGGCATCCTCCCATTACTTCCCCCAGAAGCTCAATGTCACCAGAACTCTGGTTCTCTCCAGGTTGGACTACAGCCTCTTCCTCAATCTACCTCCTTCTATCCGCCCCCTCCAGCTAATCCAGGATAGGGCTGCAAGACTTATCCTTGTCCTTAAGCCCAGGGACCATAGCTCTCCAGCCCTAAAATCTCTCCACTGGCTCTCAGTTGCTGCGAGGATCAAATTTAAATCCCTCTGCATCATCCATAAGGCTATCTGGGGCTGGGGTCCACACTATCTGCAACTTGCTCTCACCAAGTACTCTCCTTCCAGATCCCTCCGCTCCTCTGGCTCCAACTCTCTGCTTTTCAAGCGTTTCTCTAAGCAGAGAGTGGGTGGCCAATCCCTCTCCTCAGCTGGCTCCCTCCTCTGGAAAAGCCTCCCCCTTTGTCTTCATTTTGCGCCTGATCTCCTCAAGACTTTCCTCTCTTCCTCACTCCCTCCCGTGCTGATCCACAACAGTAACTGTTGGTTGGTGGCCTGTGCCCTTATGTGTCCTTCTGGGTCCTGGCCTTCTGTCCGATTGCCCGCAGCAGCCGCCCTCCCCCTAAACTTGCCTTCGAGCGCCACTTGGCCTGTTGCCTCACAGGTCTGCACATACTGTTGGGCTGGTGATCCCTCCTCTATCTTGTGGTCACTACTTGGCACTTGTTTCCTTTGCAACCACTATTGCACTTACCTGTTGCCTTACCCCCCTAGCACGTCACCCCTCTGTGAACCTCTAGCACTTACCCTCTTCCTTTGTCCCTTCTCTCTCCCTGCACGTGCACAATCCAAATGTTCACAAGGCCTAGTAAGACCGCATTCCGTATTTTGCATTTTTCATTGTCTTGTTGTTTCCCTTGTTCACTTCCCTTACTCTGTGGGCGATTTGGAACATAATTTCCTTGATGTATAAACGCCTTACAAATGCCCAATAAAATACATAAATAAATAAATAAAATAATAGAGAAGGAGTTGTGCCTTAGATTTGCTTATTTAATCTGGAAAAGATAAATAATGAATCCTTTACTGCAATGAGACTGTTTAAAAAGAAAAAAAAAACTTTTATTTAACTTGCACAGATTTCAACGTTACATTGCTTTCAATTACATTTCTTGTTGTTGAAATTGCACAGATGAGTGTGTATAGCTGCCGTTTATTATACATATGTTATAAAACTTCTTCCTGGTTGTCTTCACTTAAGCTTTTATCTATTAGGTATTGTCTGAATCCGCCCCAGATGTCTTTTGGACAGCATGTCATTGGTAGTAAGCTAGAGTATATATCTCCGTTATCATTCTGCAATGAGGCTGTTAATACTCTAACAGGCCGATTCATGGAATTAATGTGCGCTGAAAATTCCCACGAAACCGTGCGAATCGCAGTGCGAAAATCGCAGCAAAACCCATGCACATCGATTCATGGAAGTCCGTGCGCGAGTAAAATCTGGGATGTGTGCTGAAAATCTGCGTGGCGCACGCCGGCGCACAGGTCATCTAACGGGGTGCGCTAGGGCCACAGCGAAAGCGCACTTAGCGCTGTGCACATAACAAAAGTAGGCGTAACACGGGGCATGACACGCGGAATGGGGAACAACGCATGAAAATGTGGGCGTCACGGGGTAAGTACAGGAGGCAAGTGCGCGGAACGCCCACACGCTCGCCTACAACACTTATTCATGGAATCGAATAGGGCAAACCAGCGCACGGGCGAAGACGCGCACAGGCCTAAACACGTCCGCCACACGAAGGCAGGCGGTAGCATACCTGCGCATGAAAAAAATGTGCGCCAAAATGTGCGCTAAGAAAAAGCACGTTAATACAGCTCTGATGATTGTCCCATACTGTGGCCCTCTAGGACAAATGACGTGCAAAGGGGTACGCGACAAACACGAACACCCGCTGTGTCAAAAATAGCGTGTGGCCAGCAGGCCCCCACTCATGTCCCCTTGCACCCCCACCCCCCAGCAGTGCAGGGCACCTGCCAGCAGGCCCCCACTCAGGTCCCCTTGCACCCCACCCCCCAGCAGTGCAGGGCACCTGCCAGCAGGCCCCCACTCATGTCCCCTTCCACCCCCACAGCCCAGCACTGAGGGGCACCTGCCAACAGGCCCCCACTCATGTCCCCTTGCACACCCACCCCCCAGCACTGAGGGGCACCTGCCAACAGGCCCCCACTCATGTCCCCTTGCACCCCCACCCCCAGCAGTGCAGTGCAGGGCACCTGCCAGCAGGCCCCCACTCATGTCCCCTTGCACTCTCACCCCCCAGCAGTGCAGGGCACCTGCCAGCAGGCCCCCACTCATGTCCCCTTGCACACCCACCCCCCAGCACTGAGGGGCACCTACCAACAGGCCCCCACTCATGTCCCACTCATGTCCCCTTGCACCCTGAAAGAACACTGAAAAATACAAACAATGTTGTTGCATGATGCCACCTCAAGGGCAACTGCCGTAATGTTGCGCTAAATTACTACTGTGGGCAGAAGAGATAGTGTCACACCCAAATTCAAGGCCGCAGAATTTTTTGGATGAAGCACATGGGTGACCCATACTACTCAGTCACACACACCCTCACCTGGCACTCAATCAGAACCCGTCACCCAAACAACATACACATGCATTACACACACACACACACACACACATGGGCACTCCCCGGACAATGTGTCATAATCGGGTAGTTCTCCCACACCTCGGATCTGTTCCTCTGTGACGAAGGTCCCAGCAACAGACTCATGTTCAGTGAGTTTGTTGTCCTCTTGTGGAGACCCATCGCCAGTTACCAGAGTAGCCGCATGACTTGAGGCCAGCTTGTCCTTTGCTCTGCGTTTCAGGTCGTTCCACCGCTTGTAGCAATCATCAGCTGAGCGCCTCACAAATCCAAGGGCACTTATGTGGTTGGCGATGGTCTGCCAGTGTGCCTTACGTTGACCAGGTGTGGTCTTGGACCCTGCAGTCACCACCATTTCGTGGCTATGTTGCAACACATAGCTCACAAGTGCATTAAGTTCCGAATCATTGAAGCAAGGCTTCCTTGAGGTACCAGAGTGTGTAGCTGTGCCTGGGGTCTCAGCCTGTCGTGCCAGAGCACCCTTCTTCCTCTTTTTAGAAGGTGGAGCGGAGCCAGAGTGTCTAACGCCGCTCTGGTCAGTAGGGGCAGAATCACTGGTGGACTGGGTTGTTGGAGTGTGCGAATGCACATTGACCATAGGACTTGGTGCAGGCATTGTCTGAAGTGTAATGTTGGCAGGGGGAACATCAGTATGATGGACCAGGACCGACACTGTCCTGGCTGGGAGAGTCAGAGCTGGGGCGGATGGAGCTGCAGCTGCCCCTGCAGCCTCACCACCCTCCATACTTGGGGCAGCAGATGACATAGCTGCCCCAGATCCACGTGGCTTGGTAACAACTTGCACCGCCACACGTGGCTTAGACTTGCTGACCTGGAAGTCAGCCAGGGAGTCATCCTGTGCCAGGTCAGGTGCCACAATGGGCTGGTCCAACAAGGGCTGAGCTGGGATGGTCTCAGCCACGTTTCCCTCAACCATGGGGGGGGCATGGGTGTCCCTGATTGGTCCTCCACACATGGGGGTTTAGGTGCACCCTGCAAATCCCGGCCACGTCCCCTACCGTGCCCACCACGTCCACCTTTTGAAGGTCGGCCACCTTTGCCTCCCTTACCGCTTGGTCGCCTCCCAGCCATGGTGTGCGTATGGGAGGAGCAGTAAACTATTGTCCTGGGCAATTGGGGGTCAAAGGGGTAGGGTACTAGATAGAATTCGTACCCTAGTGCTCTAAGAAGGCTGTCTGTGACCCCTGGGGGACGATGACAGGTAACGCAACGCACAGGCAGCCCAAAAACAAAAATAAACGTGCATGCAACCCCTCGTAGACCACGTGCGTGGAAAAATGAACCCGCACTATGCTGTGACACCCAGAAACACAAAAATAAGTGTACACGTGATACAAGCAGCCTACAATGACCTCTGAAGGGGTACGCGACACACGGGGCAAGCACAGTTGCTAAGTACGTGCGGAACTCACCGTCTGCCTGGAAAAAGAACGTGAAAAATACACGCGTGTGCGCGTTGGCAACACCCCCGCCAAAAGAAGAATTGTACGCTGTCTGAGGAGACAGGACAAAAGGAGAAGTGAACACTGTTTGAGGAAACAGGCCCAAAAAAAGTAGAAAAATGAAAGCTGTCAGAGGTAACAGGGAGTACGAACTTGAAACGCTGTGAAGTAATCACGTGTGAACCGACAAGAAGTACAGACTCCACCCACTCGCTCTCCACAAAAAGCACGTACAAGGAAATGGTGTCCTACACGTACCTTTTAAACCGGCCCACACGTACACGTCACTTACGCGTGTACGCGCCCTTTCCTCCAATTACACGCGCTGACACTCAGACGTGCAGCTTTTCCACGTGTGCTCTGTCATCACTTGCTACGAGGGAAACGCCCGCGCGCATCACATCACAGACGCGCTTACACGCTACAGGCCTTTGGTCCAATGAAATCGCGTACGTGCGCTGACGCGCTTACGCGCCAAGGGCCTTTCCTCGATTTACACGCTGACGTGCAAGATTTTCACGTGCCAAATCACTCCGTATCAAGCTGGCCACGCGTTCACACACGGAAGACCACGCTCCTGCCCAGAAGGCCGAATTACTGCCCCCCAGAGCCCCGAGCACGCTCCCACCTGTCATCTGCTGCTGCCTGATTGCCTGCTGCCCACGTGCCCTGCCATTTGCTGCCTGCACGTCAGCCACGGGTGCTGTTGCTGTGACCACCCCTGCTGGAACCGAAGACTCCCGACTGGGATTCCATCGCTCCACAGCCCAGCCCCAGGACCCAGTTGCCCACCCACTCCTGCCTCTGAGGTTGCCATGTCCAGCACTACACCATCTGGTGGCACTGGCAACCCCCAGCCAGAGAGGCCGAGGGCCACCAGCTTCACTGCCACCGAAGTTGGTGTCCTGGTGGAGCAAGTCCTGGGGCAGTATGATGCCCTCTTCGGAAGGTCGCGCGCCGACAAGGAAGGATGGACCAGGATCTGGACGGACATCGTGACTGCCATCAACGCGGAGGGGGTGGCAGTCCACGAATTCCATCATGTCAAGAAGCGCTGGGAGGACTTCAGGTCCAGGACCCTCAACAAGGCCCGGCGCCTCTTGAAGGCAGCGGATGCTAAGGGGCGCCGGGGCCACCTGTCAGAAGACCAAATGAGGGTCCTGGAACGCGTATGCCCAGCGCTCCACGTCCAGGTCCTTGAGAGGCACACCCGTCTGGAGTCGAACGGTAAGTGTACATGCATACTGATTGGAAGCTGTGCGTGTGGTGGTGTGCCAGTAGTGTGCAGGTTGCACATGTGGTTTTGTAGGGCCATGTATGGATGTGTATGTACAGGGCCGTGAGGCTGACACATGCGAGTCCTTTCATGTGTGAGACACATGGATGGTGTATTTGTGGGTATGCATGCAGGCCAAATGCAGATGTGTGAGCACACATGTTTGAATGACTGTGTATGTAAATTGTCAAGGTTGTGGTGTCACACATGGATGTTGGTTCCAGCTGCATGTATCTGCACTGTGTACATGTGCATGTATGTGTATCTGACAAGTGTGCAACTGTCATGCAACATGGATGCATGTGAGACTGATATGTAGAAGACTGATTGCCAGATGTGACATGGATGCCGATCTCATCACTGCGAAACTTGGTGGAGGTGTACACATGCATGTAAGTGTGGTGGCGTGTGTGCATGTCTAGTGCACTCCCAGTGTCTCATGTGATGTCTGGCTCACCTTTGCCTGCTCATGCTGTTGTATGTGTATGGATGGTGCTGGCTGTTGTGATATGGCTGTGGAATAGCTCATGTGTGTGATTTGAAATGACATGTGTGTTGGGGATTGTGATGCCATGTCTGAAGTTTGACAATGACACTCGTGTGCAACTGTCGTGTGTGTATGAGTACATTGCCCTGATGCCTGTGTCCTATCTCTCCCTGTCTGCAGCGTCGACTGATGAAGAGGGCGGAGAGGGTGCTGTGGAGCACAGCGGCAGGGATCGCACCGCCAGCCGGAGACACAAGGCCCGGGTACCCTCCCAGGTTGTCATCTCGTCGGGGAGTGAGGAGTCCGGTGCTGCGTCCCAGGTCGTAGCTGCCGAGGGGAGGTCCAAGAGGCGGAGGTCGGAGTTGGACTCCTCGGCAGCCGAAGGGGCAGCTGAGACCCCACAGGGCCCGACGGAGGAAGATGGCACAGAGTCATCCAGGTTGGTGGGGGGTTTGGTGGAGGAGGAAGCCGTGCAAGGGACAGAGACGGGGTCTGGAGGTGGGGATTCCACTGGTGCTAGTGGTGCAGTGCAGGGGCAGGGACAGGAGGCAGCACAGGCCGCCGCGGAGGTGCCTGTGTGTAATCCTGTCCCCGATCCTGTGACTGCATCATCTTGCACCAGCAGGGATACCTACGTCCAGACCCGTTTTCAGGCAGGGGATGAGCTTACGACAACTGGCCTTCCTCTGCCTGCGGACGTGGCTATCCGGGACCGGGTTGAGCCTGTCCTGGGTGGTGTGGCGCTGCGTCAACGGGCCATGCGAGGCGAAATGCAGTCTTTTCATGGGGAGACTGAATGTCGTCTCGAATGGCTCGTTGACCACGTCCACCTACTGGGACAGGTCACCAGGGCTGGATTCCTCCGTTTGCTGGGCCTTGTTCCGACCCCCTCCTCAACTGAACCCCCCTATGCGCCAGTCGTACTTTGTGCCATCTGCCCACCCATGTGTCACCTGGGTGCCCTGTGGAGCTGCCTCTGACCCTGCGGCCAGGCTGGTGGAGGACACATCCCTGCCACAGTCGGGAGTCAGACGTCCAGCAGGGGTGGCCACCTCAACAACTGCACCCCAGCCGGAGGAGGATGTGCAGGCAGCAAGAGCCAGGGCACGGGCAGAGACACAGCAGCAGCAGCAACAAGGTGGGAGCCATGATGGCTCGGGGCCTTCGTCATCGGAGGAGCAGGCATCGGCCAGAGGGCAGGAGGACCCAGGACGGGAAGTGTTTTCCGTGTGGCAGCAGTTAGGCCATGCCATAGATGCGGAGCGGCAGCGGGCAGAAGAGGCACGGCTCACGATGGTCAGGGTGGAGAACTCCATGCGGAGGGCCCTGAGGCGGGCCGAGTGCCTCGAGGCAATTCGCAGGGAGTTGGAGGAGAACATGTCGTCCCTCCGAACCCTCAGGGCCATGGAAGAGGACCACCTCCGGGACATTGAGCAGGAGTTCGATGATGCCCTGGCCCGGGACATCCAAAAGTGAGCCGTCGGACTAGCCCGCTGCCCTTGTAAATAGTTAGTTAGTGTTAGCTTTCCTTTGGTTTTTTCTTTATTTTAGTTGCGCTTGGACAATGCACCACGTTTCTGTATATAGTTTTTCATTAGGTAGTATTTTTGATAGGTTTCATTTCTTCAGTTGGGATCATGGACCCTGGATTGTTCATCTGTATATAGTTCACTATTGGATTCATCTCTTTTTTTTGGATTTCCCCATGGAGCAATGGTTTTCACTTTTGTTTTTCCCTTGGATTTGCTTTGTTGGACTGTGACTTTGGATACCTTTCCTTTTTGGATTATGATTTCTTGTTTTTCATTATTTTATGGACATGCAGCTTTTCTTTTTTTATTCCCATTGTTGTTTGTTTGATTTTAATTCCATTCATGTTGCGTTTAATACATTTATTTCTTCATACTTCGATGTGTGGTATTATCTCATTGGTTTCATGCATGTCATGATATGGGTTTTCACATTCACTTGCAACCATTGTGTGTGTGTGTGACGAACATGTGTTCATTTACATACTTGCCATTGGGGTTGTATCATGTAATTGCCTTTTCTATGTGGGTGGATGCAATACTTGGTTGGGTCTTTGGGCTGGGGAGGCTGGCCATAAGAGCCATGATTGAGGATCGTCATGACCTGGGGGCAGGGGGACATGAGTGGGGGCCTGCTGGCAGGTGTCCTTCACTGCTGGGGGGTGGGTGTGCAAGGGGACACAAGTGGGGGCCTGCTGGCAGGTGCCCTGCACTGCTGGGGGGTGGGGGTGCAAGGGGACATGGGTGGGACATGAGTGGGGGCCTGCTGGCAGGTGCCCCTGACTGCTGGGGGGGTGGGAGTGCAAGGGGACGACACGAGTGGGGGCCTGCTGGCAGGTGCCCTGCACTGCTGGGGGTGGGGGTGCAAGGGGACATGGGTGGGACATGAGTGGGGGCCTGCTGGCAGGTGCCCTGCACTGCTGGGGGGTGGGTGTGCAAGGGGACACGAGTGGGGGCCTGCTGGCAGGTGCCCTGCACTACTGGGGGGTGGGGTGCAAGGGGACATGGGTGGGGGCCTGCTGGCAGGTGCCCTGCACTGCTGGGGGGTGGGGGTGCTGGGGGACATGTGTGGGGGCTTGCTGGCAGGTGCCCTGCACTGCTGGGGGGTGGGGGTGCAAGGGGACATGAGTGGTTGCCTGCTGGCAGGTGCCCTGCACTGCTGGGGGGTGGGGGTGCTGGGGGACATGCGTGGGACATGTGTGGGGGCCTGCTGGCAGGTGCCCTGCACTGCGGGGGGTGGGGGTGCTGGGGGACATGTGTGGGGGCCTGCTGGCAGGTGCCCTGCACTGCTGGGGGGGTGGGGGTGCTGGGGGACATGTGTGGGGGCCTGCTGGCAGGTGCCCTGCACTGCTGGGGGGTGGGGGTGCTGTGGGACATGTGTGGGGGCCTGCTGGCAGGTGCCCTGCACTCCTGGGGGGTGGGTGTGCACGGGGACATGAGTGGGACATGAGTGGGGGCCTGCTGGCAGGTGCCCTGCACTGCTGGGGGATGGGGGTGCTGTGGGACATGTGTGGGGGCCTGCTGGCAGGTGCCCTGCACTCCTGGGGGGTGGGTGTGCACGGGGACATGAGTGGGACATGAGTGGGGGCCTGCTGGCAGGTGCCCTGCACTGCTGGGGGTGCAAGGGGACATGAGTGGGACATGAGTGGGGGCCTGCTGGCAGGTGCCCTGCACTGCTGGGGGGTGGGGGAGCAAGGGGACATGAGTGGGACATGTGTTGTGGCCTGCTGGCAGGTGCCCCTGACTGCTGGGCGGTGCAGGGGGGCATGTGTGGGGGCCTGCTGGCAGCTGCCCCTGACTGCTGGGGGGTGGGTGTGCAGGGGGACATGTGTGGGGGCCTGCTGGCAGGTGCCCCTGACTGCTGGGGGGTGGGGGTTCAGGGGGACATGTGTGTGGGGGGCCTGCTCGCAGGTGTCCCTGACTGCTGGGGGGTGGGGGTGCAGGGGGACATGTGTTCGACATGAGTGGGGGCCTGCTGGCAGGTGCCCCTGACTGCTGGGGGGTGGAGGTTCAGGGGGACATGTGTGGGGGGCCTGCTGGCAGGTGTCCCTGACTGCTGGGGGGTGGGGGTGCAGGGGGACATGTGTGCGACATGAGTGGGGGCCTGCTGGCAGGTGCCCCTGACTGCTGAGGGGTGGGGGTGCAGGGGGACATATGTGGGGGCCTGCTGGCAGGTGCCCTGCACTGCTGGGGGGTGGGTGTGCACGGGGACATGAGTGGGGGCCTGCTGGCAGGTGCCCTGCACTGCTGGGGGGTGGGTGTGCACAGGGACATGAGTGGGGGCCTGTTGGCAGGTGCCCCTCAGTGCTGGGGGGTGGGTGTGCAAGGGGACATGAGTGGGGGCCTGCTGGCAGGTGCCCTGCACTGCTGGGGTGTGGGGGTGCAAGGGGACATGAGTGGGACATGTGTGGGGGCCTGCTGGCAGGTGCCCCTGACTGCTGGGCGGTGCAGGGGGGCATGTGTGGGGGCCTGCTGGCAGCTGCCCCTGACTGCTGGGGGGTGGGTGTGCAGGGGGACATGTGTGGGGGGCCTGCTGGCAGGTGCCCTGCACTGCTGGGGGGTGGGGGTGCTGGGGGACATGTGTGGGGGCCTGCTGGCAGGTGCCCTGCACTGCTGGGGGGTGGGGGTGCAAGGGGACATGAGTGGTTGCCTGCTGGCAGCGGCCCTGCACTGCTGGGGGGTGGGGGTGCAAGGGGACATGAGTGGGACATGTGTGGGGGCCTGCTGGCAGGTGCCCTGCACTGCTGGGGGTGGGGGTGTTGGGGAACATGTGTGGGGGCCTGCTGGCAGGTGCCCTGCACTGCTGGGGGGTGGGGGTGCAAGGGGACATGAGTGGTTGCCTGCTGGCAGGTGCCCTGCACTGCTGGGGGGTGGGGGTGCTGGGGGACATGTGTGGGGGCCTGCTGGCAGGTGCCCTGCACTGCTGGGGGGGTGGGGGTGCTGGGGGACATGCGTGGGACATGTGTGGGGGCCTGCTGGCAGGTGCCCTGCACTGCTGGGGGTGCTGGGGGACATGTGTGGGGGCCTGCTGGCAGGTGCCCTGCACTGCTGGGGCATGGGGGTGCAAGGGGACATGAGTGGGACATGAGTGGGGGCCTGCTGGCAGGTGCCCTGCACTGCTGCGGGGTGGGGGTGCTGGGGGACATGTGTGGGGGCCTGCTGGCAGGTGCCCTGCACTGCTGGGGGGTGGGGGTCAAGGGGACATGAGTGGGGGCCTGCTGGCAGGTGCCCTGCACTGCTGGGGGTGCAAGGGGACATGCGTGGGACATGTGTGGGGGCCTGCTGGCAGGTGCCCTGCACTGCTGGGGGCTGGGGGTGCAAGGGGACATGCGTGGGACATGTGTGGGGGCCTGCTGGCAGGTGCCCTGACTGCTGGGGGGTGGGGGTGCAGGGGGACATGTGTGGGGCCCTGCTGGCAGGTGCCCCTGACTGCTGGGGGTGGGGGTGCAGGGGGGCATGTGTGGGGGCCTGCTGGCAGGTGCACCTGACTGCTGGGGGGTGGGGGTGCTGGGGGACATGTGTGGGGGCCTGCTGGCAGGTGCCCCTGACTGCTGGGGGGTGGGGGTGCTGGGGGACATGTGTTGGGGCCTGCTGGCAGGTGCCCTGCCCTGCACTGCTGGGGGGTGGGGGTGCTGGGGGACATGTGTGGGGGCCTGCTGGCAGGTGCCCTGCTCTGCTGGGGGGTGGGGGTGCTGGGAGACATGAGTTGGTGATCATATTGCAACGTGACATGTGGCTTGGCTGGGGGGCATGCCCATGGTGGATGGGCTGCCTGCGGGACATGACCAGGGGTGCGGGGTAGTCCCCTGTGGTGTGGGCTGCCTGTAGGGGCCGTGGAGGGGGTAGAGGGGACACCTGGGAGGACCCACACTGCCAATTCACGTGTAGGACTCCCCGCGCACCCCCGAAATACGCGTTCCCCGCTCTGACAGCAAAATCGCCTGTGAAACTTCATGCGCAGCCCGGTAATACACGTACCCTACTCCAATCGCGAGTGACACTTCCCGCGCACCCCTGCAATACACGTACCCAGGCAAATCGCGTGTGAAACTTCCCGCGCACCCCTGAAATACACGTACCAAGCCCAATCGCGTGTGAAACTTCCCGCGCACCCCTGAAATACACGTACCCAGGCCATTCGCGTGTGAAACTTCCCACGCACCCCTGAAATACACGTACCCAGGCCATTCGCGTGTGAAACTTCCCGCGAACCCCGTAATACACGTACCCTGCTGAAATCGCGTGTGAAAATTCCCGCGAACCCCAGAAATACACGTACCCCACTCGCACAGGCCCTTTCCCATGTGAAACTTCACGCGCACCCCAGTAATACACATTCCCCGCTTGGCGTTTGCTGTTTGGCAGCCCTGTAAACTGGTCCAGGGTTAGCGCAGCCCTTTGCGCTGAATTGGGAATTTTGATGGCTTTTCCTTGCGCAAGGGTGTTCTTGGGGGCGTAACTGGCGCTGCTGCAGGGTCACTGCGCCACTTTGCGCCATGGCTGGTTTTGGAGGCTAAAATCCATGAATACGCTGTGCGCGGAGATCGATTTTAGCGCACGCGGCTGGCGCAGACATTCGCACACGCACACTGTGCGCCAACCGTGTGCGCCACTTTTGTGCGAAATTCTATGAATTACCCTGTCTGTGTTCTGATTTGTTTTCTACCAATATATATTTTTTTTTTAAAGAATTTTATTAGTTTTTCACACAACCAACAATGTAAACCAAACACACAGTGCAATCCACAATCATTACATTAACATCAATTGGTCTTTGTTCACTGCCCCCCTTTCCCACCCCCCTTCACGAGCCTGTTTGTCCTTCACATTCAGTATCTGCTACACACGGCAGGGCGACATTTTCATCAGATTCCTCTGGATCTGATATTGTTCCAAATAGTCCGGATATCAATGCTTTCCATGCCATCAGGGTACCCACTTCTTCTTCCCAAGCCATGCTACTTGCCTCCTGCCATACCCCCGTTTCTGCTTCTGCCCATTTCTGTAATTCTTTCCACCACACCTCCACCCGTGGCTTATGACACTTCTTCCATCCCATAGCTATCCTTCGCTTTGCAAGCACGTACGCCAAGTCTTTCAGTTTCCCAACATGCTTCAGTTTTCGTGGCCTAGGAAACCCTCCTAACAGGCAGGCCCAAGCAGTGTCTACGGCGAGCACGATCCCTTTCTCTGCTAGCTTTTGTGCGACTTCTCTCCAGAAACCCTCGATCACTGGGCATGACCAAAACATGTGTGTCATATCAGCATTCTCCTCATCGCACTTAGGGCACGCCTGTCTCCCAGCATTCCTGAATTTAGATATCCTCAGCGGGGTCATATACGCTCTATGCGTTATATACAGCTGTATTTGCTGCAATCTAGCATTCCTAGATACTTTCTTATGGTATCCCAGGGCCCGTTCCCACATCCCATCCTCCATTTGGGCTCCCACCTCTGTTTCCCAGTCCACTCTCAAATGTATCAATTCCTTTCCAACTTTAGCCATTACCATCTCATACAATCTGGAGATCTCATGCCCCCCTTCAGCTGTGTCATATATCATCCCCATAATGGCGTCCGGTTCCTCCGCCAACACTGTCTCAGGCCACGTTGTCCGAATCTTCCACACCAACCAGTGATATGTAACATACTGGCCCCCATGTAATCCCGTCTCCTCCAAGTCTTTCAAACTCCCTGATGGTCCCCTCCTGCCATATATCTCCCAACGTTACTAGTCCAACCGACTCCCAATAGGTTCTAACAATCACCCTCAATTGCTCATCTCCTCCCGCCAAAGCAGCCAGAGGTACCTGCGGGGAACACGGGAGCGGGTCCCCCATCATAATACATGCTCGTCGCCACATTTTCCACCCAACCTTCATCATCCCCGGGCACTTCTTTATTTCTGATTCAGGCAACCAGATAGTTTCTTTCAGATAAACGGGGCACAATCCCACCCGAACAATCTAAATTCAGGGGTCTCTTCATCAGAAAGCCATTTAGCCACAAACTGTAATTGACTCGCTATATAATAAGCCTCAAAATTAGGTAGCTTGACACCCCCTTTCTCGTGAAAGTTCTGCAACTTCCATAGCGCTATTCTATTCCGAGTACCATGCCACAGAAAGTCTCTACACATACCATTTAGTTGAACAAAAAACCTCTTGGGAATCATATGTGGGATATTGCTAAAATAATGTAGGAGCCTAGGCAGAACCACCATCTTAAGCATCGCTCCCCGCCCCATCGTCGCTAAGGGCAACTTCTCCCAAAACCTCATACATTTGCGGATTTTCCCAATGGCCATCTCGGTATTACGCCTATGTTCTTCCTCCGCCGTATGGCACACCTCTATTCCAAGGTAGCGGAAGGAGCCCACAGTCCACGGCACCTGCAACACCGGCAATCTTTCTACAGGGATTCCCTTGTAACTGCCCAGCGGGAAAATGCTAGATTTTTGGGGGTTCACCGCTATACCGGACAACCTCGCATACCTTTCCATCACCTCCAGAATATACTGAAGATTCTCTTCCGGGTATCTCAAGTATAATAACAGGTCATCCGCATATAAAGATATCAGGTGCCGTTCCCCCCCAACCTCAATACCTATCACATCATATTGCTGCCTCAGGTATAGTGCCAGGGGCTCCAGAGCCAGAATGTACAACATCGGGGACCAGGGACACTCCTGTCTAGTGCCTCTGCTAAGTTACCATCTCTCAGATATCACAGTTCCTGTCCGCACCCTAGCCAGTGGCGCACTATACAGCATCTCCACCCACCTAATATACCCCGGTCCCATTCCATACTCCCCCAAAGCCGCTAGCAGCCACGACCATCTGACCGAGTCGAAAGCTTTTACTGCGTCCAAAGACACGATTGCCATCTCTCCTTCATTGTCACAGCCCCATTCGATCACCCGATGGAGTCACCTGTGGTTGTGGGTAATATTCCTGTCCGGGACATAGCCCGTTTGATCAGGGTGTATTAATTTGCTAATTACTTTCCGCAGTCTGTTCGCCAGGACAGCCGTTAATATCTTGCTGTCCTGGTTCAGCATCGACAACGGCCTGTACGATCCGCAGCTATGCCCAGGTGTATTGGGTTTAGGGAGCGGTATTATAATCGCTTCTCTGAGCGACTCCGGCAACTGTCCCACTTCAAACGCCTCATTGAGCATTTCCAGCATTGGGGGGAGCACCTCCGCCCCGTATGCTTTATAAAATTCACTAGGTAATCCATCTGCTCCCGGGGTCTTACTAGTAGGTAGCTGTCTAACAACCTCCTCCAACTCTTCCAAAGTAATTGGTGCATCTAGTTCTTCTCTTTCTTCTGTGCTTATCTTGGGCAAACCCATGTCTTGCAGAGTTTCCAGCATCTCATCCCGGCTGCCTCCGCCCCTATCCTCATATAGTTCTCTATAATAATCCGCAAATTCCCTGTTGACTCCCTCTGTTGACTCCCATCTTCTCTGGTTATTGTCCTAATCGGGGGCGTAGGGGTTTCACTCTTATATAGCCACGCTAAGAGACGGCCCGTTTTATCTCCACCCGCATGTTGTCTTTCAACGTACTTTTTGTAATTAAGGTTGCAGAGCCTTTCCCAGTATTCCGTGCACTGTTGCTGTAGTTTAAGCACCAGCTCGGTGTCTATGCTTTCACTTTTTAGTTCTCTTTCCAATTCCCCCTCCACCCTTTGTAACTCAGCCAAGACCCCATCCTGCAGGCCTTTCGATTTAGCGATGGCCACACCCCGCATCACCACCTTGAAGGCCTCCCACAGTGTCCCCGCCGAGTCCACGCTGCCTGTGTTCACCTCAAAATAGCTAATGATCTCATCTCTCATATCCTCCCGAAAAATCGGATCTTTAAGCGCCTCCGCACGGAGGCGCCACGTCGGAATCCGTGCCCTAGGGCGGCAGTATTGCCACCCCAAAACCAGGGGCGAGTGATCGGACAGGACCCTCGCTTTATATTCAATGTGAACGATCTCTGTCATTGTTTTCTACCAATATTGATGTTGTTTTCTGATATCACCAGAGGATCAAAAGGCTGCAAATGCACTTGCTTAACTCCTCAGACTTTGTAGAAGTGATAGGAGTATTCATTGAGGAAGTTCCCATGCCTTTTCTTACAATAGAGTTTCCAGCCTTTGTTCTGCATTATTGTTACTGGCCTCTCCATCTTTCATTTATGAATTTTAAAATCCACAGGAGAAATTCCTGTGGTTGCATTTCACCACACAGGGCTGAGAATGCATGTGACATCAGTTATATCTGGGAATCCTCACGCTATTTTCTATGCTTTATTTTTTGAAGAACTTAAGAAAAGGCTTTTTTTTATGATATGCTCTATTCATAATGGGGGTTGAGGGTCATAGTTTAATCTACAAGTTTGCATATCTTATGAAAAATTATTACTACAAGTTATACCCAGCATGACATTTAAATTCCTTTGCAAAGTAACTGAGTTACATCAGTTTTGCCATTTAATTGGTAAGCTGTGTTGTCGCGAGCAGTGACATTGTGCTATATTGCTCCCATCCCCCAAAAGCTCCATTGGCTTACATTTGGCCTGCTAGACCTCTGCCGTGAGAAAAAGAGATCTGCTAGCACGAAATTCTCCAGTAGATGGATGGCAACACTGATTTCCCAAGTTAAGAAGTCAAAACGTTAGAAACCATCCTCTTCTGTACTTTCCTCCACCATCTGGATTAAGCTTCAACCAGACTTTAAATTCTTACCTCTTTGCCAGAGTTCAGAAAGAGATTAAAGACTGATTTTTTTTTTTAAACGTGTTTTTATTTTCATATACAACATCAACCCATTAAACATCCCTCTCCCACCCCCTCCAACTCCCCCCCGGAGGATTGGATCTCAATCGATGTTGTTTCGGGAAAGGATTTTACGTGCCGTAAATGTCTGAAACTTTAATATTGTGCGGGCACCATTGTTCCATGTAGTCTGACTTTAAGTATTCCAGCACTACCCCCCATTCCTTCGTGAAGGAGTTCTTTTGATCCTGAAGATGGTGCGTTCTCTTTTCCATGGTCATTTGCGACCACACTTTTTGCAACCAGGTGAATACCAATGGCGGGTCTCGTTTTTTCCATTTTTGGGCTATGGTTGCCCATGCCGCGATGACTAACCCCATAAAGCTTCTCCATTTTGCTTTGTGGAGTTTTTGGGCCTGTTGGTCTTTGATTCCACACAGCCACACCCGCTCCCCCATTAGGTCAACCCCTGGGAAGATTTTAGACATTGCCGTTTGCACCTCTCTCCAGAAGCCCTTTACCACCCCACAGTCCCACCAGATATGCCTCCAGGTGCCTGAGTCCTGGCACCCCCTCCTGCAGCGGTCCGACATTTCCGGGTACATATCTTGCAGCCTCGTCGGGGTGTAGATCCATTGCGTGGTTATTTTGAGCCACATTTCTCTAGTTTGGGCTGCCCTGGTGAGTTTTGGGATTCCCCCCCACAGTTCTTCCCATTGCTGCCTGGTTATTCCTTCCCTTAACATTCTTTCCCACCTTTTCATGTATGTCCAATTGATTTCTTCTTCTGACGTATTAATAAAATGGTATAATGTGGACACCAGCTTTTTGTCTCCTTTGTTGGTTATTATTTATTTTTCAAATGTTGTTAGGTCCCTCGTGGCCGCCTGGTATTCCTCTGGGGCAGAAAGCCAATGTTTTAGCGGTTTATAGTCATAATGTCAAAACAAAAATGTCGACAAATAAAAATGTCGAAAAAAAAATGTCAAAAACAATAATGTCGACATCCTATACATATAATGTAGAGTCATTTTTTAGCAAAAACAAATGTCGACTAGAACTATCAACACCTCACCCAACACCCCCCACACCCCCCCACACCCCCACCACCCTCTCACCCCTCATACTCAACACATTCTAATTATATATTTATTTATTTATTTTTTCAATAAATAATTAAACAAAAAGAGTATCATTTACTATGGGGGGGGGTCCCCCCAAGGCCCCCTCACCCAACACCCCCCTGCCACCCCCACCACCCTCTAACCCCTCATACTCAACACATTCTAATTATATATTTATTTATTTATCTATTTATACAATAAATAGAAAATTTCGAAAAAAATGTCGACATTATTGTTTGTCGACATTATTTTTTTCGACATTTATTTTTCGAAATTTTGACTGTCGACATTTTTACTGTCGACATTATGACTGCCCACCGTTTTAGCTGTTCATATTTATACCTATCTGTGTCCGTCGGGGACCACATACTTTTGCATTCCTCAAATGTTCTTATTTCTTTGTCCTGGAACATTTCTCCTATTTTCCTGCACCCTGCTGCTTCCCATTTTTTAAAGCTCCCTGGTTCTAGTGCCGGGGGGAACTGCGGATTCCGGCAGATAGGTGTAAAGGGGGCCAGTGGGGTGGTCATGATTCCCTTCTTGGTTTTTTCGTCCCAGGCGTTAAGGGTGGTTCTCATGATTTCACTTATTTTGAGATTCGGATGTCTGTATTGTTTGTGTTTCCACGGCAGATCCTCCAGGGGGGTCCTAGCCACCGCCCTATCTTGTAGTACCCATATTGTTCTCTGGTCTTCCCCCAGCCATTCCTTCAGGACCCATAGTTGTGCTGCTTGATAATATTTTTTAAAATGTGGAAGTGAAAGACCTCCTACCTTTGTTGGGGCTGTTAGGATAGCCCTGGCTACCCTTGGGGGTTTCCTATTCCATACGTGTGCCGATATGGCCTTGGACAGAGCTTTAAAAAAGGAGTCTGGAACTGTTACAGGGAGGGCGTGAAAGTAATAGAGCACCCTGGGGAGAATGTTAATTTTAACTGATTGGATTCTGCCCCACCATGATACCCTGAGTGGGCACCATCTATCTAGGTCTCTCCTTACTTTTGCCAGTAATTGTGGGTAGTTGTTTTTATATATCTGATCTACCTTCCGTGCGAGAGTCACCCCCAGGTACTTAATGCCCTCCTCTGCCACTTTTAGCCCATGAGTGCCCGCCTTTTTCTCAAGTGTCCCCTTATCTCCCTCCAGTAGCATGATCTCTGATTTTTTTCCTATTGATTTTTAGGCCTGAGATCCCCCCAAATTCCTCCAATTCTTTTAGTATGTGTGGTAGACGATTCCCTGGGTCTTCCAGTGCCAGCAGCATGTCGTCTGCGAATGCGATAATTTTATGCTGTCTGCCCGCCATTTCTATCCCCCTAATCCCCTCCGTCTCCCTGATTTTAATTAAGAGGCTCCAGAAATATGGCATACAGGAGCGGGGAGAGTGGGCATCCCTGTTTCGTACCTCTTGATATCTCCACCCTATCCGACACTTCCCCGTTAACTGCGATTCTTATCGATGGAGATTTATAGTTAGCACTGACCATATTTATATAGTGGTCTCCAAAGCCCATGTGCTTCAATGTTTTAAATAGGATGGACCACTCTACCCGGTCGAAGGCCTTCTCGGCGTCTAGGGAGAGCAGTGCTGCTGGTGTATGAGTGATGCCTATTTTTTTCAACCAGGTGGATAATTCTTCTGAGGTTATCATGTGTTTGTCTGCCTGGGATGAAGCCTGATTGATCTGTGTCTATTAGGGTCGGTAGGAGGGGGGATAATCTGGCCGCCAGTATCCTGGTATACATTTTCACGTCGAGATTTATCAGGGATATTGGGCGGTACAAGCCCGGGAGAGTAGGGTCTTTGCCAGCTTTATGGAATACTAAGACTTTTGCCTCATTCATTGATGGTGTTACGTTTCCGGTGTCCTTGAATGTATTAAGCAGCCTTGTCAGGACTGGGGCTAGTATGTCTCTGTACTTTTTGTAAAAGGGGGCCGTAAAGCCATCTGGGCTTGGTGCCTTGTTGGTTGGGAGGTCCGCTATTGCCCTGCAGACTTCAACTGTAATCCTAGAATCCAGTATTTTTTTGTCCTCCTGTGAGATTGTTGGGATGTGTAGAGATTGTAGGAACCTGTCTTGCCGCTCCTCATTCGGTTGTTCTGTCGCGTAAAGATCCTGATAGAATGCCTTGAAGGCCTCCCCTACGTCCCTGTTGCAGGTTTGTGTCTTTCCGTGCGCAACTTTGACGTTCAGAATTGCCATTGATTTTTGTTTCTCTCTGAGCTGTCTTGCTAGGAATGTATCTCCCTTTTTAGCCTTGATATAGTATCGTTGCTTCAGGTAGAGTAGTGACTTCTCTGCTTTCTTGTTGCGCAGCATATCCAGCTGTCCTTGCACGCGTTTCAATGCTTTCTTAAGACTACTTGTGGGATGTGCTCCCAACTCTCCTTGAATGTCTGTTATTTTTTTTTCTAGTGTTCTCTCCCATTCGTAATGTTGCTTGTCTTTAGTGGCCTTTAGAGCTATGATGTAGCCCCGGATTACTGCCTTGAAGGCCTCCCAGACGGTTCCCAGCGGCACTTCCCCATTGTCGTTTTGGTCGAAGTATTCTTTGATTTTGTCTCCGACTGCCTCACCCAACACCTGGTCCGTTAGAATGTCTGGTGGTAGTTTCCATTTCCAAAGGCCGCTTCCCCTAACTGGCATCTGAATGTCTAACCAGAGGGGGGCGTGATCTGATAAAGCAATAGAGCCCATATCTATTCCCTGAATCATCCCAATCAGTCCCACCGACACCCAGAAATAGTCTATTCTCAACATTGTGTTATGCACATGAGAGTAGTATGTGAATCCATTTGCTTGCCCCTTCTTTACCCTCCAGACATCCTGCAGTGCCAGTTGTTCCATCATTAGTCTAAGTTGTTTTGAGGGAGCCCCCTGACTTTGGCTCCCCCCTGAACTTCTATCCAGTTTAGGTATCCAGGCCAGGTTTAGATCTCCCCCCAATATAATCTCTCCCTTTGCAAATCCTTCTAGTTTCCCTAGCGTGTCCCGAAGAAACACATCCTGCCCAGAGTTTGGTGAGTAAATTGCCGCCAGAGTGAGCCGGAAACCCTCTATCGTGCAGTTGGCAAAAGCATACCTCCCTTCCCTGTCTACCTGTGTATCTATGAGGGTGGCCCCCTGTGCCCCCTTAACTGCAATCATCACACCTGCTCTTTTTTCGCCCGCATTCGCCTGAGCCCATATTGAGTACCCTCTCAGGTGTATCCTCTTTCTGTCATGGACCTTTATATGCGTCTCCTGGAGGAGTAATATGTTCGCCTTTTCCGTGTTAACCAAAGCTGACAGTTTCTTCCTCTTCACCGGCGAGTTCAGCCCCCTTACATTCTGTGAGAATATTCTAAGGTTATCCATCTCGTCTTGTCCATAGTTTTGAATACTTTCCCTCAATCTGTATTCCCTTCCCTCTTCCGGAGTTTCCCCCCCACCCCCAAACTTCCCCACCTTCCCCACAACCATTAACTGCAACTCAACTTTGATCCAGAGGAGGGCCCAGGCTCCTATGGCTGCTAGGGCGTTGCGCCTATCGCTCCTTGCCCTCACTGTACTCGGGGTGAACTTTGCAGGGAGTCCTAAACCCCGCTTCTTCTTCAGACCTGGGGTGTGTCCGTTCCGGGTCCCCGGCCAGGCCGCCAGCTATTTGGTATTTCGTCAAGCCTTTTATTTTACTTCTCCCGCCTTCACAGAACTGAGAGCGAGCTGCCGGTTTTTCTTGGTACTTTTCTTATTTTGCTCCTTCTCCCCCGAGGGGGTGCCCAACCCCCCCCCGCCATTATGTTTCTTTCTTTGCCGCACCACATCCTATCCTCTCGGCCTCGTCTGTGTGTCCCCCGTTGTCCTGGCCCCTCTTCTGTCGTCTTCCTCCTCTTGCAGGCCCAGTTTGTGTAGGTCTTCCTCTCTGGTGGTCACTCGTCTCTGTTTACCTTCCCATTCAAACAACAGGCCAAATGGGAACGTCTACTTGTATCTTATTTCTTTTGCCACCAATTCTTTCACCAGTGGGGCCATCGCCCTTCTTTTTAAGAGTGTCGCTGAGGCTAAGTCTTGGTATAATTGGATTTCCACCCCATTCATTCTTATGTGGTCTAGCTGCCTTGCCCTCCTTCGGATCAGCTCCTTTTGTGGATATGATGAGAGACTGATTTATTTTAAGCTCATAATAACTGTTAACTTGCTCTTTTCTACAATTTTTATATTTGCCTGAAGATTTGTATTTTGTCTTTCTGTAAGGCAGCCTGTTGTACTATTGAGCAGGCTTAAGAAGACTAAAGAAACAAGCGGAAAAAAACAAAAGAATAACTTGAACACTTTTGGTAATATTTAAATCACCTCTGTGTTTAGTTTGAGACCAGTTTGCAAACCTAGGTGAACTGTTTTCCCTTAAGCTTTCCCAGGGTCAACAAGTGGTAGCTGCTTGTGAGCAGTCAACATCAACTCTTAAAACAGAAGTGTGGTGGATGAGAATGAAAGGAAATGGAGTATTACTTTGAATAAAACAAAGCCCTGTATTTAATATCTTGTATATGGTAAAGTTGGTCTGCGGGTAACAATTAAGTAATGCCATTTCAGAAAGCCCCTTTTGAGTTTTCTTGGGTCACGACCATACTTGTTAGCTTCACTTGCAAATGGATTGGTCTACTGGGTCCATCGCAAGCCGCACCACGTTTGACAATTTGTACTCCGGGGTAATTTAGGACTTTTCTAGGGCAGTTGCAAGTTAGTTTGTCATAGGAACCAACAGGAGATGTAGGTTGGCTTCTGATTGGTTGACTGGGGTACTGCTCCTGATACTTCACAGCCTCCCCGACCCCAACATTAAGTAAGGGTCAATGTCAAAGGTAGGCTTTGTTTCTAAAATGCATAAAGGCCTTTCCAACGGCAATCTGAGTATTGTGACCCTCAGTTTGGGCACCATAGGGTATTTCCCAAAGCTGTCATTCTTGCAATGCGAGTGGTCAGAAGTGGAGGTTCGGATGTTCCAGTGATGTAGTGGCAGCTCCAAGGATGATAAGGAGGATCAACAATAAAAACTCCTGTGTAGCCACTGGTGGTACCACTGAGCCCAAGAAGAGAACAACTGCTGGATATGGGGTATCCTGCAGCTGTCTGGCTGAAGGGACAGCCTCAGTGTCCTTGAAGAACACAGTGTCTAGCTGAGGTGGATTTGATAGGAGATGTAGTTAAAACACTGCTTGTGAGTGTCTTTGCTGTAAATTGTTCTGTGCCACAGATTGCAACAAGTGCACTTGGTGTTTAATGTGTACATCTCTTTATGCTAGGTCTGTGCATGATGTAAAGGGTCAGAAAGTAGAGGCAGACACACATTTGTAATGTTGCAATGTTGCAATGTTTTCAACATGAGTCATTTTATTAAAATAAATCTGGTTTGGATAGATCCCTACCCTAAAGAGAGTTTCTCTACCTATGAATCTAAAACTGAAGCAAACTGACCTAGTGTCCAAAAATGTATCTGACCCTCACACTAATACGCACAATCAAAAGGTGTAAGGTAAATGTGTCTGCTTCAAATTCAGCAAAGATGGTGAAAAAACCAAATATGTAAATCCAACAAAATAATCCTTGTTTCCACAGGAGGATTCCCTTCCCCTGAACTGTCTCAGGTAGAATGTTGAGTGTTCTTGTTCAAGCAATATTCCTTAAAGGGATGGTCTAGTAAAACATTTTATTTAAAAAATAGATAGGCAACATAAAAAAAAAATACTAGCATTCTCCGTTTTAAAACTTCCTATGTAAAATTTTGAGCTATTCAAGCTCAAAATTCGCAAAAGCAAGCACATAGGCGCATCCATTTTGTGAAATGGAGGCCCTCCTGTGCTGGATTTTGCTTTTGCGGCACTAATGAAGGAAAAGCCAGCCAGCTGTAGTAAACAAAGGCTACCGCTGGGTGGCTTTCCCTTCATTAGTGCTGTAGGCGGAGGACGGGGACCGAAGACCAGAGCAGGAAAGCTGCAGCTGAATCTCGGTAAGTGCTATTTATTTATTTTTTTAAAATTAGCACTAGCTGCGGTTTTTTTTCTAAGTTTTCCGGGCTGGAGGAGCCCGGAAAACTTAGAAATAAAACCGCAGCTTTAAAAACGTTGTATTTATGTTTGCGGTCGCTTTTGAAGCGACCGCAACCATAAATACAACGTTATTGTGTTGGAAAACGCTGCGGTTTTTCTTTCCAAGTTTCTCAGGCTCCTCCGGCTCAGAGGAGCCTGAGAAACTTGGAAAGAAAAACCGCAGCATTTTCCAACACAACCGCGTGTGTTTCTGCCATGCTGTGGCTATCACTTTGGGTCTCCGGTGCTCCCAGGGGAGCACCGGAGACCCAAAGTGAAAGCTACAGCAGGCAGAAACACACGCGGTTATGTTTACATGCCGCGTAGTGTTTCTACCTGCAGCTGATTTCCAATTTGGGGCTCTCGGGCTCCCCGTGAGGAGCCCGAGAGACCCAAATGGGAAATGCTAAATGCTGCGTTGTCTGCCTAAATCTGCTTTCCCATTTGGGGCTCTCGGGCTCCGGGGAGCCCGAGAGCCCCAAATGGGAAAGCAGATTTAGGCAGAAACAACGCAGTTGTGTTGGAAAACGCTGCTGTTTTTCTTTCCGAGTTTCTCAGGCTCCTCCGAGCCGGAGGAGCCTGAGAAACTTGGAAAGAAAAACCGCAGCGTTTTCCAACACAATAACGTTGTATTTATGTTTGCGGTCGCTTCAAAAGCGACCGCAAACATAAATACAACGTTTTTAAAGCTGCGGTTTTATTTCTAAGTTTTCCGGGCTCCTCCAGCCCGGAAAACGTAGAAAAAAAACCGCAGCTAGTGCTTATTTAAAAAAATAAAAATAAATAGCACTTACTGAGATTCAGCTGCAGCTTTCCTGCTCTGGTCTCCGGTCCCCGTCCTCCGCCTACAGCACTAATGAAGGGAAAGCCACCCAGCGGTAGCCTTTGTTTACTACAGCTGGCTGGCTTTTCCTTCATTAGTGCCGCAAAAGCCAGCAAAGGAGGGCCTCCATTTCACAAAATGGATGCGCCCATGTGCTTGCTTTTGCGAATTTTGAGCTTGAATAGCTCAAAATTTTACATAGGAAGTTTTCAAACGGAGAATGCTAGTATTTTTTTTTTTATGTTGCCTATCTATTTTTTAAATAAAAATTTTTACTAGACCATCCCTTTAAAGATTAGTGGAAATGTCTCTTTTACACAACCCTTTCCTAGGGATGATGCAAACGTGTCTTTTCCAAGAAACGTCATTAGAAAGGATGGCAAGTGTCTTTTCTACACAGCAACTTAAGTGATGGTGTTTTAGCACTTTCTTAAGGATGGTGAGAAAAATGTGTTTTCCAAACAATGATTCTTTAAGAATAGTAGAAATATCTCTTTTACACAACACTCCTTTAAGAATTATGAAAGAGTGCCTCTTCCCAATGCTTGTGAGGAATCTGAGGGCGTCATCACTTCTTTCCCCAATGTATCCTCTTCCTAAGGGGCCTGGGAAAGGCCTTCACTATCGGATCCTGACCATGGGGGTGGATATGCGAGGGAGGATCACCTGGGTGGAGGAGACTTGCTGAATGGGGATGAGGCACCCTTGTGTGAGACAATGTATCCCCCATTTCTCTTTGATAAGGAGGCAGGCATCCCCCAGGCCTTTGTAGGATACTATCAGTCCCTTCCCTATTTTTCCAGTACACCATCTCTCATTACACACCAGTCACGTACTGGTACGAGAAAGAGACACACCAGAGTCATAGATCCACTCTTCATTGACTCATACACACACAGACACCACTCTGGTACTGGGACGAGGGATGCCGAGTACCAAGACCGTTATGTAGACGATGAACATTGCCTGCACCGGAGGCCAAGGGGGTGGTACAAATGGCACGCTCAGATGAGGCTAAAGAGATTGCCCGTGGAACGCTTGCAGGAGAGGCTGGAGGTGAATCCAGGGAGACGCGTGTCCCAAGTGCCTACGAGCTGCAGAGTCACTGCAGCGGAAGCAGATTGTGGTGGGAGCACTTGGAAGTTCTCTGGTAGCAGAGCTGGTCTGCATGCATCCTGGAGACACAGAGGCTCCCTCTCCGTACAACCAAGGAAGCAGAAATACTGGAGGAGAGGCGCACTGAGCCAGGAACAGCCACAGCCACAGCAAGCTTGCCGCCGCAGAGAACAGAACCCGGAGAGAGTGTACCTGGTGAGTCAAAGAAGCCTGACTGACTCGGGATGCTGAGGTGTGGACCACGTGTTTGCTGCAGGTTGGGTTGCTCGTGAGTGAGCGAGGGACATTTTGGGCGATATGAATGCCAGTTAAGATTGAACTAAATACTTTTCATAAGCATGATAACCCAACGCTGCTGAGAAAACTGATGAAAAGTTTTTGTGTGAATACCGAATTGCAAAATAAATGAAATTGACAAGGCCAAGAGAGGGCAATGGAAACAATAATATTTGAACTCATGAATATGCCCGTGAACAGGATACAAGTTCCCAGCAGGAGAGTAAACTGGGAATTTGTTGTTGGTTTATTCAATGGGACTGATTTCAATGAAAGGAAACCTTTTTGAATACCGATCTGAAAGAAAGCAAGTGTGGTAGAGTACCAATTGGATGAAAAGCAGTTTGGTGCAATTCCTTGATAAAATGTAACTGCATAACCTGAGAGAACAAGCTTTAGCAGCAAGCACCATAAAGATATAAGGAAGTGTGTAACGTGGCAAAAGCCCTGAGAAGAGTTTGAAAGTGCGACAAGTGAATGGTGGCAAAACAAGTAGTATAGCATCCAGAGGCTGTCAATTGAGAATATGTTAATTACCACAGTAAAGCTGAAACAGTGACAGGATGCCTGTGAAGAAGAAGCAAGTAAGGTGTGTTGGTTGCGTGGCCTGTAATGGATGGATCGCGTGATCCGACAACTGCGCCTAGACCGAGTGGACCCACCTAAGGAAAAGCCACTTAACTCATACATAAGCTTGTGATTGAATATAAAGGAAAACTTGTATGATCTGAAATTAAGGAACTGAACTTTGATATTGGTGAAATTTGTGAAAGGCAACCCTGCAAGAAGAGCCTGGAAGTATGCCAATGAATTGTGTTGTTTTGGAACATTGAGGGACTTGAAAGCTTAGGGAAGGGAACCCTACTTTTTGGGAAAGTGAACTATCTTGAATCATGGGGAAGGGGAAACTCCTTTTTCAAACAAGAGCTGGAAGAAGCTCTGAACTTTTATTTGAACACTTCTCATTTTGATGCTGACATCCCTACACATTGTATACAGTTAGATGTGGGGGCAAGTATAGGTTTTGGACACAGACCGATGTTTACTTTGGACATCCTGACAAAGACTATCATTAGTTTCAGTTAGGTTGGGAAATCCCACCTTAGCATAGGACAAGTTAGGCCTTTGTTTCCAAGCTTCATTTTTCTTTAATAAAGGTTTATACCCCAAATTGCATTCAGTTGTCTGTGTCTACTTCATGATGCTGTCATGATGCCTACCCCCGGGGACCCAGACCAAGTCCAGCAACCCCAGAAGCAGGCATCAAGTTACTCCAAGCAAGCCCAACAACCCCCGCTAGGGGCTATTTGGGTGCAGTCCTGGCGCCCATGGCGCCAGGCTCATATGGAGAGTCAGTCCTGGCGCCATAGGCGCCAGGCTCATAGATTAAACTTACCTGATGCAGACCATGGTGCAAGAGCTCCAAGCCAAACGAGGCTTGGAAGGGACTATTTGACCTAGGGACTATTTTTTTACTCGGGTGGGGCTGGGGAGGAATACTTACCTGGGACTACTTTGGAGGCTATTAAAACCATGCCCGAAGAGCATCATACGCTTTGCGTTATTCTGCATCCAGCAGCGTAACGCTCACCGTGCCTGCAAGTCTGCATCCAGTCTTCTGCCACGCCCACCTCGAGTTTGGAGCTCCTAGAAAAAGGGAGAAAGAAGGAGAAAAGGTTAGAACAAGAGCAATACCTTTGATCCTTACCTGAATTCCTGATCCATCGCGCCTTCGAGCTGGAAGAAAGAAATTATTTTATGCGCGTCGCCTCGCCTGCTGCAGCGCCGCGCTGAACTCACCGGCCTTCGCTGCATCTTCACATTTCACTGCATCCTCCTGCATGTTCCCGCCGCAGTCTGGCACCTAAGGAGAAGACAAGAACAGCAAGGTGAGCCAAGGGAATACACAGAGGAATACCCCCCATAGGCTTACCAGATTTTATCACCGGGGGTACAATTCTTCTTCACGGGTCGGCGCAGCATCCACTGCATCCTAGCCGAACCCCGGCCCCTAAGGGGAAACGAAAGGACAGCAAGGTGAAACAAGGGACTAAAAAGGGGAACCCTCCTCACCACAAAAGACTTACCTGATTTTACCGCCGGAGGCATTATTCCCTGAGACTTCATACTTTCTCTCAGCGCCTGAATAAGGGAGAAAGCAACAGGTTACATATGGACATTATTTTTTCGAACTGTGTTGGATAATACAAATCCTTACCAGAACATTACCGTTTGCCATGAGGAACTCTTCAGTAGGGTCAAGCTGCAACCTGCAAGGAATCGGACAAGAGTGAAAGTCGGGCATTTGAACTCTTATGAACTACATACTTACGGCGTCTTGCCGGGAATATCGGAGTCAATCTTGTCCTGGACTTCACCAATTCCTTCGAGCCAGGGAAGCAACTGGTTATCTACGCGCCCCTGCGCTCAATGCAGGATGGAGAGCTCATCTTTTCAAATCATCAGGTGAGACTATAAGAGAGGACATCCAAGGTGATCAGTGGGGAGAACAGCGGGGTGGGGGGGATTTACGCTCAACTCCACGGGTGGTTAATTCCCTTTCTCCATTTACAAGTTTACAGAAGAATATTCCTACGAGTAAAGCAAACGAAGCTAGGTGGGCCAGTCCAGTCCGTCATATCGGCCCTACACGCGACATTGGTGGAGGCCGCAGCAGTCCAGTCCAGATCGACACCTCTGTGGGAGCCAGGTGAGCGTAACAGATGCCTTCACACACTGGTGTTTGAAAGGATGGCAAAAGTATCTCTTTTACACAGCTATTTATAAAAGATGGTTTCCTGGTATACTTTCCTGCCAGGAACCCCTTTCAGAATGTCTTTTCTCTTCACATACTTTAGACGGATTACCTGGTGTACTCTCCTGCTAGGAAGGTATCCCCCCTCAGGGTTTGCAGATCCCCTTGTGTACTCTCCTGCCAGGCATCATTCCTGCAAAGGCTCACTGCCTGATGCACTTCCTTCTCATGGTCTTTTTATAACTTTCTTTTTATCTTTCAATCTCTTTCTCCTTCTCTTCAACACAGTTGTACCTGATATGATATGATATGGCATTTGTAACGCGCCTATACACAAGTGTTTCAAGGCGCGACGAGGCAGGGAGGGGGGAACTAGGGGAGACAGACAACGATCCTACTAGGCCAGGTGTCATTCAGATCGCGCAAGTGCAATAGGTAGGGGGGACGGGAAAAGTGCAAGGGGGAAAGGGGAGAGGGGAAAGTGCAGTACAGGGTTAGTAATGAACAAGATAAATAATAAGGGCCAGCTGGTGGCAAGTGCAAGATAAGTGCAGACAAGTGCTGGGAAGGGGGGCTGTAGGGATACAGAGACAGTCCTGCAGTGCAGGGGTTGCCAGGAAGGCAGTGCAGGGGAGAGTGGCTGGGCCAAGGACCGAGATTGGCCCAGTTGCTGATTCAGTACAGTTTCAGTGATTTAGCAGGGGAGAGGGAGAGAGAAAGCAGAAGCAAAGAGGAAGGTTTTGAGGTGCTTCCGGAACCGGAGATGGTTCTCCTCAAGTTTTAGGGAGGCAGGAAGGATGTTCCAGAGGGAGGCCCCTGCTGCGGAGAGAGATCTCCCCCCAACTCGTTGCTTGGAGAAGCGGCTGACCCTGAGGGAGTTGGAGGCGGAAGAGCGAAGTGCTCGAGAAGGAAGATATTTAGGAAGGGAGAGTTGAAGGTAATTTGGCCCCAGAAGGCCTTGTGGACAATGCAGAGGGTTTTGAACTTAATCCTCGCAGCCACAGGGAGCCAGTGTAGCGATTTTAGTCCTGGAGAGATACGGTCCCTGGGCTTGAGACCAAGGACAAGTCTCGCAGTCCTGTTCTGGATGAGTTGCAGAGGGCGGAGAGTAGAGGCAGGCAGATTTAGATAGAGGCTGTTACAGTAGTCCAGCTTCGAGAGAACCAGGGCTCTGGAGACAGTGAGCTTCTGGGGGAAGGAGAGGAAAGGAGGGATACCTCTGAGGAGGTGCAGCTGGTAGTGTGACTTCTTAGAAACGTCAGAAATGTGAGGAGAGAAGGAGAGTGTGGAGTCGAAGATGACCCTGAGGTTTTTTGCCTTGCAGGTAGGAGCAGGAAGAGGGCCAAGAGAGGCCGGCCAGAGAGCTGCAGGGAAGGAGGGAGTGGGTGTGCCGATGAGTAGAATCTCGGTCTTACTGGCATTAAGGCAGAGGTCGTTGGCGGCACACCATTCCTGGATAGCAGAAAGACAGTCAGAGATGAGGGACGGAGAAGAAGAGGCCGAGGGTAGCCTGAAAATGAGCTGGGTATCATCCGTATAGCACTGAAAGTTGGGGCAGAGAGCAGCGATGCGGTGGGCGAGAAGTGCCAGATACTGGTTGAACAGCCAGGGAGAGAGGTTAGAATCCTGGGGGACACCACAGGTGGAGAAAAAGATGTCGGACAGGAAAGACCCCAGTTGGACCCTGGGAGGGTCGATTTGAGAGGAAAGAGGTCAGCCAAGCCAGAGCCTGACCAGTGATACCCAGGTTATCACGGAGACGGTTGAGCAGGATGGTATGGTTGACAGTATCAAAGGCAGAAGAGAGATCAAGCAAAATGAGAACACATGGAATGATAGAGTCACTGTTTATACTTTATTTGCTCCAGGTATGACTTGTTCCAACTTCCCCCATTTAGGCATCCCAGATATGGATACTTGTTCAAGCTTTGTTTGTTAACTTCATTATAAGTGTTCATTGGTTTGTGGCAATACATGTTCCAGTGTTCCCCATATTGACATCTCATATATGAAGAGTTGTAAAGATCTTTCCTTTCAATTGCTTCATTGAAGTTAATTTGCTTATGACAACTTTTACTCCAGCCTTCCCCATATCCACATCTCATATACAGAGACTTGGATACATTCTTTCTACGTTACGTGGTGGATATTCAAAATAGGTTTTCAATTGACTGTATGCCTGTTGGTACGCACGGAACTCCCAATACTCCTGGACAGACACACCAGTGTTTGTTGGCGTTTCTGGCCTGTGGCGTACAGCTGCTGCAAAATCTGTGCTGCAAGAAAGCATTCCCTGCTCTGCAGACCCTCTTCCAGTTCTCCCGCCGGCACCTCCTTGACTCGCTGGTGGAATTGCTGTCCTTCAACATGACCGTGTCCCTGACTGCCTCTCCATTGCTGCCGGCTCCTCGGCAGTCTCCCGTCGGCACCCGCTATGCTGTTCCTGGTCTCTCCGATCCAGTAGGAAGCACCTGCTTCCTTCAGCATAGCAGTCTCGCGTGTGTCTGCCTTTTGGTTCTGCCTTCTGCTGTGTCTGCTCTGTAGCCCTCTTCTCCTCTTTCAATTTGAAAAGGCACACCATTTTTAAATGTCCCGCACAGCTGATTGGCATTACAACAACTAGTCTGCACATTTAGCTTAGTGAGTTTTCTGTTCCACATTAACTCCTTTCTCCTCTTCCTTGTCCCAGTGCTGTAGGTTTTATAGGAGTTGGAGTCCATAGGAGTTTTAGACTTATTAAAGTTGCATTGCTTTGAATACTTGTTTGAATCAAAACTGTTAGAAACAGGGAGTGTTAAATAAGCATTATGTGTACTGGTATTTTGTTTGGCACCCTTACATAGGATAAACCATCAGAGTCAAAGGATGTTAAATGTGAATCATGTGTACCTGGGGTGTGAATGTTCTTCTCAATAGGGTGTTTTGCAGAAAGTGTTATTTAGGTTCTACAATGGGATGGATTTGTAAAATGACAACATGCCATTAGGAATTTAGGAATCATTGGGCCTCATTACGAGTGTGGTGGTCCGGAAACAAGGGTGCCGGTTGGCGCAAATATGGGATTAGGGGTTGGTGGGTGACAGAGTGAATGACATGAAAGAAGGTGGGCAGGGAGTCCCCTACCCCTGCGTTTTGCATTGTAGTAAAAAATGAAACTATGCGATAAAAAGACATAGAACTGCCTAGACTGGGGGCCACAGGATTCATGTTTAGCCTTATTCTGTAGCCCTTGCACCATTTCAAGGGTGGATATATAACAAAATATTAGGTCTTTTAATTGCCATAAAATTATGTTTTGCACTGTTAACTGACATGTTGATTTTACCATTTTCTGTCCAGAATGAGACCCTTTTACTGAAAGTTGAATGCTGAAACAATGAAAATATGTTGCCTCCTAATTAAAAACCAATAAATATGACCAGTTTGAAGTAAGATTTGTTTCTGTTGTCTCCAGCTCAGCCATGTCGTCATCATTCCCGGATGGTGTTGGGGAAGGGATTATTACTCTGCATTTGAAGGAAGGCCAGGCAGATGACATTATGAAGGAGCTGCTTCCTTTACCAGAAGACTGTGTATGTATATACATATATTGATCAAATTATAAATAAGTATTGAAATAAGTATTGAAGTAGCAAAATATCAGCAGAAAATTGATTGCAGATTAGGACCAGTGTTCAATGTGAACGGTTGTATGAGTCGATAGTTTGCGATATGACTTGAGCATTGGATGCCCATGTGCTGCGACCCTCAAGAGCTAGTCATGGAGAATGAAACCTTGTACTCAAGCACTGGCGTACTTCACTCCCAAACTAGAGTTCAGCAACTCACAATACACACAGTACTTTATTCTCATAAAAAGTCATATTAAAAGTGCTGTTATAAGTGCTGGATTTTAAATGTTACCATGGGTAGAACCCCTAAAAGCTACAAACAACCTAGTTGCACAATGCTTGAAATGTGATTCAGATATTCTTATCCATTGCCTGCTGCTTTGGGCAAGATATCTAGAGCATTTCAAAGCCCTCCAGAGACAACACAGATGTGAACACTACGGTGCTAGCCATATTGCTAATCTCCCTTTCTAAAAGTCTAAACGATTGTTATGTTAATGTGTAAAGACCATCTGTATAGTAAGGTATTTACTGCTGACCTCATCACATTTTCCCCGCTCTTCCTTCATTACCCTGATTTCTGTTATCCCTTCTCAAACAGGTTCCACACATCGTACTGTTGAATGTATGAAACCTAATGTTGTTTTCAAAACAAGAAATGCTCCACTGCGGTTTTGCCCCAATCCTTTCATATTACTACCAGAAGACATTCTCTTTGGTCATGCAGGTTTTGGCCATCATTGTGCTGTTTCTGAACTGTGGAAGTGGTGTTTCACTGCTCTACAATAAATCCATTCCATAATCCAGTTTTGGTTCTCACAGGGCGGTATGGTCCTGTACCCCTTCCCTCTGAGACTATGGACCATTTGCCATTTTTAGGGATGTGCATGGTCTTGGCTTCAGCTCATATTGTAAGACTCCTGGTACTTGTAAGCTTACCTCCCTGATGAATTATAAAACCAAACTCCAGTGTCTCACTGCTTTTCTTGAGTTTGCCCCATAGAAAAATTATTTCTGGGTGAAAAAGCCACCACCATTTAAATTGGCAGCTGGCGCACACTTCAAGTCCATTATACAGCCATGCAGTATGTGTTATGGACTACCTTGTACACAATGAAGGCACACTAGGGAAAAGGGGCCAAGACACTCTTGCAAGGATAACAAGTTTTTATTTCTCCAAAAATAGGTATGCATCAGCGAATAACTGTGCTGCCGCGTAACGTCCTGAGGTCCGTTGGCATGTGCGGTACATTATAAGCACAAGCAGTGTCATTAGTGACGCCATCATATATAGTACAATTCTACAATGCGGATTGGCAGAGGCCTATAGCTGTAGGGCCTGCTCCATATGGGTTGTCAGGCCATTGGTCCATTGTCATCTGTTCATCTTCGTGCACGTGGGTGCTGCTGGGCTCGTCATCCGCTGTGAGCTGACCTAACAATTAATTAGGTACTCAGACACACCATGTTGTTCTTCTGATTGTAACAATGCACCTGGCAGATACAGGGATGGGCTCTAGGGAGAGCAGAGGTCACACTACTTATACACACTTCACTCACTCCCAGAAAGATCAGAAACCCCCAAGGTCCTCCACCTTAGTTATAGGATATAATTGTGATGCTACCCTGCACCTTGCAGCATAATTTACGTGCCCCATTTCTGAAGGCTCGATAGCCTTGCCTTCTGATCTTAGTGATCAATCGAGGGGGTGCAAAGGTTTCAGTGCTTGTGATGTGGGTATGGATGATGCTGTGGCATGCAGGGGCTATGGGATGAAAGCATGGCAAGGCTGTATTTCTCACGTGGGGATCATTGGGGGCAGGAAGGCTGTGCTAATCTTCCCAGGGCACTAGGAGGTTGTGAATTTCTGAGACCTGGCCACGGTGGGGGTGGTGTTCACGCTCATGCAAAGGACCTTCTACTAGTACACAAAATGCTGTTTGCCGCTCTTGGGCATAACTTCTAAGATGGCTTCCATTTGCCAAGATGGCGTTCACACCCTCATCTACCATAAAGCTTCTAATGCATGCACTAAACACCCTTCAGTATGTACCCTCTCCCTGCTCCCTATGTGTTTATTTCTCATTCGGTATCGCCTAGGGGCATGGGAAGACCCCATCTCCTTCCCAACAACTGCTTCATGTAGACAATCCGTTTGCTTCCCAGCTGGTCTATAATATACTTTGCTTTCTGCAGTCCTGATCTATGCTTTACCTAAATGAATCCACATGCGCCCAAGATATCACAACCGGTTCCTTTTACTCTACTACATCACCCCATCTCTACATCTGTGGCATTCTGCCTGCTTTCCCTTCTTCTTTTATTCTCCCTACCCTTTTTCCTCCTGGATGTGGATATCACAGGGAAGGGCACAATACCCCAACCTACAGACAAGCCAGGCTCTCTGAGACCGTTACAGTAGTGATTTTGCACAGTATAAAAGCCTTATAACAAAACACAACATACTTGTTGCGTATTAGAAGGGTAGCTGCTCTGCATTCCTTCCCAGCCTAAAGCTTGGCTTGCAGGCATTGTACGTTCACCCTGACAGTTGCTTACAAGTACTCTGTTCTTCAATTACTTTTCCAGGTTTAGAGGAAGTCTCAGTAACCTCCTTTTTGTTTCTGCCTGTTGCACAAAAACCTATTTGAGGATTTTCCCAGGAATGGAAAATCCACTGCACCACTTCCACAGAAGAGTACTGATGTTTGTTTAGTTTGTCCTCTACTGTGTTTAACCCTGAACATGAAAAGCCAATGGAATAATCTTGCATTACAACAAAATAGGGGAGGCCCTTTGTGGGCAAACGTGGTTAGGGTCAAAATATAGTTCAAAGAACAACAAATATGAATACGTTGCGAAACAACTCAATGTGTTGTATTTATTTTACTCATTTAATAGATTTGATAATGTGCTGGAGAAGTCACGAAGAGTATCCCATGTGTTTCTCAATAATAACTTTTTTTATTGTGGTAGCGTACATAACCAATAGAAAACATGTGTTGCATAATGTGAATTGTGAAACAAATGTGGAGTCAATGGAAAAATCTTGTTCATGATTGCCCCCTTCCATTACAGAAGTGCCATTGTGCAAGTGCGTGTCCTATCCTATTCCTACATTTCAGAAAGAATATTGTGGTGGATGTACGTATTGTATTCGTTGATTTGATTTATAGCCTTTTTCCTGTTTTGCAAATTCTTTGCATGGTACTGGTTCGCGAGTTTCCATACCTCCCTTACAACACCACTTTCATATGTTCTGTTTTTTAGGCATTTGACATAATTTTGTTTCCCTGTGGTCAGTAGGAATACAGTTGCT
Source organism: Ambystoma mexicanum (assembly GCF_040938575.1). Lineage (NCBI taxonomy): Eukaryota > Metazoa > Chordata > Amphibia > Caudata > Ambystomatidae > Ambystoma > Ambystoma mexicanum. Next base: position 303,404,232 of record NC_090927.1, on the reverse strand, counting down.
CCTGTGTTCAGGTATTTCAAAAGCTTTCTGTTTTCGTTTTGGCTATTACGAGTGCTCTCGCTCCAGGATAGCGCTTCTAGCATAATTTCTTTTTAATATTCTTAATCTCTGGGGTCCACGTGATGGGGGGGGGGGTCCAAGAACGGACGCAAGAGCCAGAGCTCCCTCCCGACACTAAGTTTATACTATTGGCTGAGAGTGGATAATTATGATGTTTGCAGGTCCCAGACACAGGGCTGAACTTGGAAGAAACCACAGTCTGAATTCCATTAGAAACAGCTGTGTGGGAGCGAAGATGCACCAAGTTGACATGTGAAGCAAGCAAAGATGGTGCTGACAAAGCGCAGTGCCGAAGCTCTGGAGTTGGGTGAGCGATAGGTGCAAGAGGAAAAGGCATAGGCAGTGCAGCTGCAGCACTGTCAGGCAGCAGAAAAGATACTGTGACCCCGAGGAGGCTGGGGTTGGGAGGCAGGACCCAGTCCCAGGGAAGACAAGAGAGGAAAGGACCCGCCCTAGCACCAACCCCAACGACCCAGAAAGCTCAATAAACGTGAGATTACAAGTGATTCTTACCCTTTTCTTGTAATAAACACCCTTGCACTTTTCTTTAAGAGTAAACGTGATTCTTGGGGACAGGATCCCCTGTCACACTAGTCATTGGTATATTTCATCTCTCCTGTGAATGTTGACCACTTGTTTCCCTTTTCTCAACATTTATTTTAAATGCGTTATGAAATTACTATATTGCCAGATTGATACTCGGATGGAAACGTCAATGTAGTTATAAAATCATCATACATGGAATGACAGTCCAACAGCTCTGTGATGCAGTGTAACAAAATCAGCCGATGGAAACAACTTGTCATGGTTACCCTCTGCTTTGTTGAGCAAGCACCATTGACCCACGACTAATCATTATGATATAACTCATAACTTTGTGTCTTGGCACACTAGAGGTTTTGGCTCCTTTACGAGTAATTCTAAATGATTTAGTGCACTCATGAGTGCAGATGTATTTACCTGGCTGTGTCTTGAACTTCATATAGATGGATATATTATACAGAGAAAGGCTACAAAAAAAACACACTGGCAGACTGTCTGGAGGTCTTGCAATGGAAGCCAAATCTAGTATGCACCTCACTGAATATCTGCCCAAATTAGTTAATCCTTATGTATTATTCCTGCCTTCAAATCCTCACCTCCCCATGCTCCTAATCATTAATGTTTATGACCCACCGAGGGAAGGGGGATAAAACCCACTAAATTATGAACCGTATAGATAAAATACTTACTGAGTGGAGGGGGCAACACCCTCAACTACAATTTATAGTCATTGGTGACTTTAATTTCTATTGCGATATTGCAAAAAAGGATGGGGATAATGTCAATCTATTTGGGTATGTGTACTTGTCTGTTGGCATCAATCCACATACATCGAACTCTGATACTGCAGTTTCATCAATAGTGTGGGCCATTATCCCTCAGATTATCACGGCTGCCAGTTGTCTCTCCTTTCTGTTGTATTATGGGCTTGAATATCTTGATCCGACTAATTTGGGATCTCCCTTCCTCAATTACACCTGGTCTAATGGAAAGTTCCAAAGCAAGATAGACTATATTTTGTTACTTTTTACTTGACGGAACTTATTACTGCATTATAGATTTTACTGAATGATTTTAGTGACCATGCTGTATTAAGATTTACCATTATCGTGAACAGCACTTATGTATCTCATTATATGCCAGGTAATAACGTGGTGAACCCTCAGGGAAAGAGGATTGTGTGGAGTGAAATGAACATAGAGAAATTTAATATAAAGTTGGTGAGATTTTATGGGCGATCTTGACAGACTAAGGGCCTCATTCCGAGTATGGTGGTAGTCATGGCGCTATTTGCGCCATGACTACCTCCCATACCGGTACCGACTCTGACCTGGTTCAATGGGGACTTACCGGTGTAGTCCAACCTTTGCGGGACTGGTAAATCTCCATTGAAAAAGGCAATCTCCATTCCCATTTGAGCCCCCATAGGGCTCAATGGGAATGGAGAGGAGCAAATAACGGTACTGCAATTTGCGGTACCGTTATTTGCTCCCTGGTTCCTTTGCGGCTCCCGCTAAGGGCGCCTGGTAAAACCAGGCGCCCATAGCGGGACCCGCTAAGGGACCTTGGAATAGGGCGCAAAGGGTTTACCGGCACCGGTGTCCTTACCGGTGCCGGTAATCCCTTTGCGCCCGACTCGGAATGAGGCCCTAAATGTGGAAGAGATTGACAACTCAAGAGCTGATTGAAAAAACTTATATCATGCTGCTATTGTGATAAAAAAAAAGAGTAAAACACGTCCATTAGATTGATTAAGATTAAATATGATTAAATATGCTAACTCACCTATCAGAATTACAACTTTGTCAGCCAATTGGTGTACCCAATACAAAAATTTCCTAATTTCTCATAAACATTCCACTCAGAATGCCCAGTGGCTATTGGTTTTTAGTGCCCTCCAACAATCCTGTTTCGGAGTTGAAGTGGGTTGACCATGTTCGTTCTCTCCCCCTTGAGCCTTCAGAGTTCCTTGCAAACATTATACAAACATTCTAAAGACAATAATTGAAAGCTTAATTTGAAAAAAACTAAAATTATGGTAATTTACTCCAGAAGAAAATGGATACCCAATTTTGTTTGGAAGATTGAGAACATCCCATTTGAGGTGGTACATTCGTATACCTACCTTGATGTCCCTTTAGATAAGACCCCTAGCAACACTTCCCTTGAAAATATATTGGTTCGCAAAGAGTTCAGGAGGTTTCGCACCATCAAAGGTTATATTGCCACCAAAGGGGAATACTCATTTGAGCGCCTCCGAGAAGATTTAGAAGTCCAGTATAATCTCTGGTGTTCTATATGGCCTTGAAGGTTCTCCTGAGGGACACGTTACTTGGCTTAGCCTCATAGAGGGGGAAACTCTGGCGTACCACCTGTGGTCTCGTCATTTCGGTTCCTGCTGAATCAATCTGCATACAGATATTGGTTATAGTCAAGGGAAGGTAGGAGCTTGTAGGAAAAGTAGGACCCCTGCGCTGATCTGCTCGATGAATAAATGTTGTGTAGTTCTTCCTGCAGCCGTTTATAGGGTTCCAGCGGGATAGAGCTCCTGAAGTTCCGATGTTCGTGAGGTAGGAAAAGCTGGGGTTGAAACCCTAGCTTTAGTAGCGCTGGATTGGACTGTTGTCATAGCACATCAGACAATCGCTGTGAGCAGCCCACTTCGCTTCAGCCCTGCCAGGCACTATAGAAGCGAATCAGCTACTTACCCAGGATCCCCCAGTTCAGCACCTCCATGCCTTGATAAAGACCCCTGGTCGAAACATGTGTTGGCTTTCTCTCGTCATGCAAATGTACCAGCCATCTCATGCAAGACCTGGGCACCCTATTGCCCCTTAAATAAACAATAAAAATAAGCAACATGAAAATCCAACTGTGTCCGGCAGGGCTTATATGAGCCTACACCCAGGCATCACCCTACTCTGACAACCGTCCAATCCAACGCCACTAAAGCCAGGGTTCCAACCCCAGCTTTTCCTACCTTAGATATTGGTTATAACCTCTCAATTCCTTTCAATGTAGGTTTTGGCTTAAGGGAAATTAAAGTTAAAGCCTTGTATTGGGACCATAAAACCATTCTTTGTATAATGTGTTTGTGTTTAATCTACTGCCAACCCTGTCTCATACTGGTCCTTGTTTAATCGGCGAATGTTCTGCGTTTTCCCTGTGGAACTAGATACGCCTCTCCACATTTTACTGCTTTGTACCAAATTGGGAAAACTGTATGTAGCAAGATACATAACATTTGTCTGCAAGAGCATGCAGATAAAAGAAACTGATCAATTCTGGGCACATGTAATTTCGGCAAATGTTTGGGTGGTGACAACGGAAGCATATCACATTTGGTTAGAAGTGGAATAAATCCTCTTGACTAAATGCATCTAGGCTATATTTATTTAAACCACCTTGCTGCTGGATTATGGTAATTGTATTACTGCATGGAAAATGTTTGCACGTATCTCAATATGATTGTGTATTGTGTTGATTGTCTTTCTACCCTCAGTTTGACTTTTGTAATGAAATAATACTTTTTAATCTAACTATTTTTGATAATAGGATATGGAATATAATGACATGTGTATTGCCTTACATTTAATAAATCATGTGTAAAAGGTTTACACTTTTAAGTAAAAAAATATATGAAAAAATTGAAGCAGACAAAATCACTGAAGAAGACGAAAAGGTGACAAAGCAGGAAATTATAGTAGAGTTAAAAAGTAGCCACTTCAGGTTAACTGTGCAATTGGGAAAAGTAGCATTGAGAGTGGACGATAAACCGGCTTGATTGATAGATCTGGCAGGCAGGATCCAGGAGGCAGAAAACACGATGCCGACTGTGGAGGAAGATGTGAACAAGCTCAGCAAAAACTCTAAAATGATGGACTCCGTTGAATAAAATAGAAGACCTAGAGAGGAGATGACACTGCAGTAGTGTACGCTTGCTGGGACTAAACACGGGAGTTGAAAAGGGGAAGATGAGCACATGGAGGGAGTGGATCAGGAAAGTGCTCCTATAAATTCAGGTGTCTGACCACTTTGTACTTGAAAGGGCACATAGATATCTGGGCCAGCGCCCCACCTCTGGAGCAACTCTGAGACCAGTAATCATACTCTGAGACCAGTAATCATGAAGCTATTAAAATGGAGACCATGACATGATTCTGTAGAAGGCCAGAGAAATCGGAAAAACAAAACTGGACAATATGATGGTAAGATTCTTGCCAGACTTCAGTCCTGCAGTGCAAAAAGCCTGGAAACAATTTGAATTTGTCAACAAAAGAATTGAGAGACGAGCAGATACCTGCAAAGTTTGTAGAACTGCTTCCAAAACAAGTGCCCCAGAGTGAGATTGAGAACCTGTGCAAACCCTGCATTGAAGTTGAGTGAAAGTGAGACGTTCAAAAGAGAATAGTAGATGCCAAAATAGGATACAGTGGGGAAAAGATAAACCTGCACAAACAGTGTATCTTTATTGACTGAAATGTAGTTAATATTAGTAATCGTTGACTTAGAGGCTGCACAATAAGCACTATAGTGTACTAAATACAGGCACTGAGATGACTGGGTGCTATGCAACAGTGGCCACTGAAAGGTTCGACAATGGGTTAAATGTTTGGGATGGGGTTGGTGTTTCACTGACCGGGTTGGCGGGGCTCAGTGTGGGTGGACGGGAGGATGGTATGTTCAGCTCAAACCTGAACAAATGCCAGAATATTTGGAGAAGGATTCTATGTGAATGGAGAGGTGTGTGTAGCGGTTGGTAGGGAAGAAAGAAAATTGAGGAATGTCCAAAAACCGAGACTATTGTACTGAATAATAGGGTTGTGACAGGATAACCTGGAACGTGAGAGGCCTGAGCACCCATAAGAAAACTCAAAATCTTGGTGTATGAAGAGGCATGGGATTAATGTTTTATGCTTGCAGGAGACACACCTGATAAAAGGAAATACACGGCTAGACCTGGAGCTGTGGGACTCTCCAAGTGATGTACTCTAATTATGCAAAGGGCGTACCGATAATAGTGCACAGATCACTTCACTTTGTAATTGGAGGTGAAAGTGGACCCGTGGGTTGATTCATATATGTTGTCGGGGGAATTGGTAACGCAAAATTGAGATTATTAAACGTATACAGCCCTAATGTGGATGACCACTTTTTTTACGAGCAAATGGATTTCCTACTGAAGAGCGGCTGAGGATACCTACGATATGGTTACATTTTAATATGGTATGAAAACCCCACACGGATAGCACAAGAGGAAAGGCAAAATGTGCTCACTAAATCGACCAGCCTAGTCAAGAATCGGATAGAGTACTATGATTGACAGGTTGAGTGACAAGTTAATATCCCCTGCACAGGATGAGACCCTAACACAGACACAGGCGTCAGCACATTTGGTGGGATAGAGAGTTGACACAATTCAGGCAGTTTCACACACTGAAACAATCATAGTGAGTGGAATAGGCTGGGGGGAGGGGCGGGAGGCGGGTGGTAGTGGGGGTTGAACAGGCAAGCGACTAGCCAATACATGCAGCATCGTTGCCAGTTATGTATAAAGTCTGTAGGTTAATCTTGTTTTTGTTGAAAATAATAAAAACATTTTTTTTTAAATGATGGAGATGACAGATAATGGGAGGAGCAGTAATGTTAATGTTAGAGGTATTTGTACCGCACACCGTCACCAACGGAGTTGGTCCCCGGGCACTCTGGTGGATCTGCAAACGTGAAGGTGGGATGGGTTAGTAGGGTGAAGAGGAAGTAGGATAGTGAGAGGGGTGGTGTTCTGTTGGCAGCTACATCTCGGTATACACCGTGTGTTGAGCTTTTGGTGCAAGTATCGCAGCGATGTTGGGCCTTATGTGCTGTTGGTGCAGCTTATGTGTTGTTGCGGTGTCGTGAAGTGCATGCGGCTTGCAGTGCGAGAGGTGGTTGTGTGAGTTTATAAGTGTTTTAAGTATGTAGAAGAGTTTGAGCGTATTGGTTAGTGGGCCAAGTTTTTCTGCTAGACCTCACAGTATGGCTGGATGCCTAGATTTCTGGGCTCCTGCCTGGCGCGAAAGTAGTCATATATGAGAGTAATATATGGTGGCAGAGGCCTATGCCCAGCGGAGACACACTGTGTGGTACCATACACTGCCGGATGTGAGAAACAATTGAGTGGTTCAGTACAATCTCAGAGCACTGCTAGATCCGGTGGCCCTGCACAGTGGGAGTAAGGCCCGCGCCCGACAGATTAAGGTTTTGGCGTTGTGGACTTCTTGTCTAGTGGGATTCGAGAGTTTGTTCTTTCCTTGGATCTGGGTCGGGTTGTGGTGTCGTCTTTCCCTATTATCTGAGTGAATTTGTCTGTTAGTGCTTCTGATATGGTGCAGGGGGATGCTAAGGGTGAGTCTTCTGAATGCTTCCGTTTTGGTCTGTCTATATGTTCAGATTTTTGTGTCCACCTCTTATGGTTAGCTCTCATTTTCTCTTATGTAATGTTGTGGAGTGCGTTCCTTGGGTCCTGCTCGTTGTTGATTGTTTGGTGGGGACCGGGGACGGTATCATTATTCATTGTTGTTTTAGCGGTGTGGTCGTTCTTGTGGGTTGTCTTCTAGTTGCGCAGTGAAGAGCAAGGATTTCAGCAGTTTCCTGAATACTAGGTGGTTTCTTGTGTTTCGTATATTGTTTGGTAGGTCATTCCAAGTTTTTGGTGCCTGGTGAGAGAAAGAGGATCCTCTGAGTTTTCTTCTCTTGTAGGGTTTTGGTTCTAGGCGGATGTCGTTGCTTAATATGAGCGTTCTTGTCGGTTGGTGTTGGCATAGTTTATCTCTCAGGAATACCGCACCTTGGTTGTGTATTGCTCTGTGCTTGATGCACATTGCTTGGAATTTTATTCCCAAATCCGCCAGGTCATTCCCCTCCCCCCCAGGTGTACCACCAGTAACCTAGGGGCCCCCATCCTGGCCCTTTGCCTGTTCAGTGCAGGGAGCAAGGCCCACCGCTGCATGCCCGGTGTGCCCAGCAATACCAGCTCAGTGTTATGGAGGCCTAAATTGGCCCCCCGAATTGGCTTCGTGCGGGCCCATTTCTCCGCTCTGGTGACAAGAGTGGGCAATTATCCAGACCATGCGCCCAGCTGTAACAAGATAAAAACATTGTCATTATAGCTTGCTGCCCTTTCCCTACCCCAGAACACCTCTTATCTCACTTCCCTGCTGAACACAACCCATTGTTCGGAAGAGACCCCTGCCCCCCAGACCCCTTCGGGTGGATGTACAGTTTATACCGGTCTGATTGCCATCTACCCAGTTTCTGGGTGGCTGGCCCCTGCATTCCTGCCTGGAAAGCCGTTGTCGCTGCCCCAATCCGGAACCCATGCGTGGACCAGTACATCTTGTAGATTTAAGGCAAAAGCACTAGTTGATATGGTGTTTAGTGAGGAGCTACAGAAAGCTATAGAGGAATTCTTGCAGACGAACAAAGGATCCGTGCATGAGATAGCAACCATGTGGGAGGCATTTCAAGTCTAGACACTGGGCTGAACTTGGAAGTTGTCACAGAACAAAACAGTGTGAATTACATAAAAAAACAGTTTTTTGGGAGCAGAGATGCACTGCGTTGACTTGTGAAGAAAGCGGGGATGGTGCAGAGGGAGTGCATCGCCGAAGCTTCGGAGGAGGGTGAGCTGTAGGTGCAAGAGGAAAAGGCATAGGCAGTGCAGCCCCAGCACTGGCAGGCCGCAGCGAAGGTGCAGTGACACCCGAGGGGGCTGCAGGAAGCCAAAAAGTGAAATCTAAAGATGTGCTAAAAGAAGTATTGCAAAATAATGTGGGATGCTTGGAGATATCCGGCTTAGGATAATTAGACTAGAGAAAAAATGAGGAAGCTGCAGCCAACCCACGCGAGATTACTTGACAAAGAGCAACTGATTTCCAGGCATGATGCACTTAGCTAATACGCTGAAATCGCTGAAATGGAAATTACATTATTGGAGTGGTCAGAGCAAAACGAAATGGAGAAAGCGAGAGAATGGGCAAGTGCCTTGGCAGGTTGATGAATCGAGGCAGTGGTAAAGGGCAAATATGTGCCATAGTAAATGTTAATAAACAGACATACTTATCCTGGGAAAGTCAACTAAACATTTAGAAGATATGATAGCGTGCTTTACAATGCCAGGAAAGAGAATCGGAGGCAGAAATTGAGGAATTCCTTGAGACAATGGTGAACCCGAGATTAGCGGATTTGGATAGATCCCAGTAAGAGTCTCCACTTACAGTTAGTAAAACTATAAGAGCCATTTTGACTTACTGTACAAAAACCCAGACTCGTTTTAGAGTGAAAAAGTTTGCTTTAATGTGACAGGTCAAAGCTTACAAATAACCGCTTACCTGGCTCCCTGGCCTTACAAACTAACCAACTGTTTTAAACAAACCAATTAATAATTAACACTTTAATTTTCCCAACAATTAAATAAATCCACTTCCTCCTTAACCATCCCTTTGGTCCCTACCATCTCCTTACCACTTCTCAAGGCGTCCCATTTTCTCCCCGGGGCCATGCCCCTTCAGGCTCAATACCTGTTCCCCCGGGGTATCCCGTTTGTGCAAACAGCACCACCCCATCCTTTCCCGCGCCATTCCCCCATTGTGCTTCGCTCCCCCACATCTAAAGGGGGCCATGCCCCTGGCACCAGAAAAACCCTCCCCCGAGGTGTTCTTTCTGCCCCACCCCTACCAGTTCTCCTTAATTCCAACTCCTTAACATGTCTCCCACCAACGAGCTCAAATCCGCCAGATAATGACTATTCCCGAACTCCGACAAGAGGACACCATCGTATCTAAATAACATGAACCCTTCATAAACTATTTCCTTGTGATCCAAAACCTGTACCACCCCTCAGGCGCAAAATTTTACCATCTCTCTATTTATCCCCTTCCTTGCACGCTCTATCGCTCCCTCACTTCTTGCTCTCCGCGGCAACAACTTAGTCCAGACTACCGATGCTTGAGGCCACATTTCTCGTGCCCATAACAAATCTCTTTTCATTTTCCTCAGAAGAGCCACTCCTGTATCTCTTACCAGGTCATTTTCCCCAGCATGAATAATCACCCCATCTGGAGACCCGTAGCGTTCCCTCAACCCCGCCAACATAGGAAGTAACTGATGCCAGCGCAGACCCCCTAAACGGGCCATTTTACCAAAACATTTTTATAGCTGGAACCCAATTGTGTGCCAAAAACCCTTTTCTCAGCTTCTTTGCCCACCCACTTAACAATGGAGTGCCCCACTATCCACATTTGTGCAATCTGCCCCGGCTTCCGAGCAGCATCTGAAACAGAAATTACAAAATCACTTACAATTCAACAACAGACTACTAAATGCAACTTTCTTGCTAACTTCTGAAAACTCTATGAAACATCCCCCTTGCCCAAATCCCTGACATATCCTTTGTATCTCCCTGACTTCCAAGGCCCCAGACTTTTCACCTTCTCCTCTGAATAACCCATCCTACAACCTTCAGATGCTGCCCCCATCCTAAATGAATGAGTTCCAAAATACTCTGCCTTTTCCCCCACTGCTACCAGAGCCTTCCGTAGTACTCCCAGAACTTGTTGCGCTGATAGTGGCTCCCCTTTCTCATGCTGGAAAACCAAACCTGTCCTACCCCCACAACGCTCCTTCCAAATCAAACCTGTCCGAACCGGGCATAACTCCTTACTCCCTCGACCCAGTAAAACCCAAGAGCCCTTTCCTTTTAGATCCTTCTGAGACCTCCTGATCTTGATGTCCAAACCTAACTCTGTAAACTGGACATCCTCCCATTGCAGCCCACCTACCCCACTTTTTCCCCCCACCAGCTCGGAAACCCTAAAGGCCCCAAAAAATAGCCAAGTAAAACAGGTTGCGAACAATTCTCCTTCCCAGGCAGACCAACAGATCCCCCCCCCACCGCCTGACACAACCTGGTTAACAATTCCGCTGATACCGGTCTCCTCTTATCTTTTTCCCTCTTACTTTCCCTTGCCCATCCTTCCAACATCCTGTTTGCCATTTCTCCACCGCTCGGCTGAAAACCCCAAAACCACTTCCCATAGAAAGCAATCCCTGCCAGTTTCCCCGTTATAGTTGCCTAGAACAGCCCCTATCAATGCACCTCAAGAGGAAATTAGTGACATTTTCCCTTCTCCTTTATTCCCCGTTCCCCCAACCTTTCCAACTACCAGCCCCCCCCCCTATAAAATCCTCCCAAGCCCTCCTGTATGCCTCTCTAGATGCCGGAACCAGGGAACCCTCCACCAATGCAAGCGCTCTCAGCCTCCTATTTTCCACAGCTCCTCCGGAATCCGCTGCTCCTCCAGATCCGCCTCAGGAGCCAATCCACAGAATCCCTGCCATTGAAAACGAGATAATGCATCAGCGATGCTATTATCCTTCCATGGCACATGTGTTGCTTTGAACACCACATTCCATTCCATGCAACGCAGAACAAACTCTCCAACCTCGCCACCCTCTGATCCTTTGCTGACTGCCGATTCACTACATGAACCACACATTCATTGTCAATGTTGAAATTCACTTTCTTGTTTTGCAACTCCTTCCCCCACAACTCCAATGCAACCAACAAAGGAAAGAATTCCAGGAATGCAATGCTCCTTCCCTCCTTCAACCAAAGCAATGGCCAGTTCTCCGCGCACCATTTACCTCTCCAAAACACTCCAAAACCTCCTGCACCTGCTGCATCTGAAAAAATCTCAACTTCCCAAGACACCGGATCTCCCTGCAACCACATGGACACTCCGTTAAAGCTCTCCAAAAAATGCAGCCAGATTCTACAATCTTCCTGCACCGCACCTGATACTCTTGTCCGATGATGTGGGTACTTTGCTCCTGCCATAGACCGCGCCATGTTTTTGAAAAAAGTCCGCCCCGGGGCCACCACCTTGCATGCAAAATTCAAATGCCCCACCAAACTCTGCATTTCCACTAGCATCAATTTCTTGGCCCCCACCGCTTTCTCCAGCAATCCTGCCAATTTGCTCACCTTGTCGTGCGGCAAGCGTGAGGTCATCGCTACTGAATCCAGTTCAATCCCTAGAAATGTCAACACCACTGCAGGCCCTTCTGTTTTGTCTTCCGCTAGAGGCACACCCAGATCCCCCATCAAATATTGGAACAACTTTAGCATCTCTGCGCACTCTTTCTCCTTCCGCCCCACTAATGAACAGAAAATCATCTAGGTAATGCAGCACACTTTGACAACCGGAACTGTATGAAAAAACCCACTATAGGAAGGAACGGAAACGCTAAAACAAGGCGCAAGAAATTGCACACTCCACTGGCAAAGCTTTGTCGATCTATATCCTGTCCTCGAATTGCAGCCCCAACAGCCAAAAATCCTCCGGGTGCACCGGCAACAGCCTGAAAGCCGCCTTAATGTCACACTTGGCCATGAAAGCGCCACACCCCACTTTCCTCATCAAGTCCACTGCCTGGTCCACACTTCCGTATACCACCCCGCATTCCTCCGGGGCAATGAAATCATTGACAGACATGCCCTCGGGCCATGACAAATGGTTTATCAATCTGAATTCCCCAGGGCCTTTCTTAAGCACCACACCGAGCGGAGATATCACTAAACCACCCGGCAGATCATCAAATGGCCCTACTATCCTTCCTGCCGCTATTTCCTTGCCCAATTTTTGTCTTACCACCTGCACACTTTCTTTGGCTGACTTCAAATTTTCTGCCCACCGGCGCAACCTTGGTCCCTGATAACCCAGCCTGAAACCATGACAAAAACCCTCACTCAAAATCTTAGCCCCTTCCCTCTCCGGATAAAATTCCAACCACTTCTCCAGCACATCCAACTTAACTGACGTAAAAGCCTTTCCCCACAACCCTCTGCCGGCTCCTCTCCCCCTCCCTCTGTCTCCTTGTTGGAAACACTGAGTGAGAGAGTGTTTCCCTGCACATTTGCTACATTCATGTCTGAACCTACAGAAATTCCTTGTGCAGCCGTCCTTGTTAAATGCCCAACACGCTGCTGAGGACTACCTTCTGCCTCCTCCCCCGCCCCCTCCTACCCCTCCTAAGCGGGGTGACCAAGAAAGGGCCGGAAAGGCACAGGCAGCCCACTTGCTGTGTGCAGAGTCGGGGCAGGCCTCGTTGGCGCCATCCATTGCAGCCATAAATCCATGTCTATCTCCCCCCAAACCGCCTGACTGTCCTCCGCCATTCTTGCTCTGAATTCCTCATCATAGCGCACCCACGCAAAACGTCCGAAACTTGTAAATGCCTTCCTGATCACATCCATATATTTTAAGAGCCACGCACCGCTCCAGAAATTTCTCACAATATACACTTGCATAAATAATAAACGCTGAGGTCCAATTTTCAATTGTCACCGGTACTCTTGGGCGCGAGGCCAACTCTCTCTCCTCTTCCTTAGAATCCTCCTTTGCTCTCACTTCCCTATGAAGAAGCTTAAACACGTCCACAAATTCCCCTGCCTGAATCTTATCCTTAGTCGCTGCCATCAAGTGTGCCCCCAAAGGTTTCGTGATGCCCATGTAAGGTAGCTTCTTCTCGTTTCCCTTCACCTCAGCTTCTTTCTCTTTTGAAACCTGTACCTCGAGCGCCAATGGCTCAACCAGTTTGTCTGTTTGTACCTCCACCGAGCAATTTCCCTTGTCACTCACCATGGCTCCAATAGCCTGTACACCAATCTCTCTCCTTGCCCCTTGCAGACCAGACCCTTCATTTCCTCCCCCTTCTGCCATGCAGATGACCAACCCTTTCCCGCTCACCTCTTTCCGTCCTGCCATCGCCTGTCTGCGATCTGGCCTCCACTCCAATGCTCCTCATTTCTTTTCTTACTGGGCTCCTACTGCGGGGACAAAACATGTCAGCCGTCTCACCCAACCAATTGCTCCCCCGACCTCTTGCTCCCCAAACCCCTTGCTCCTGTCTTTCCCGAACCCAGCTAGAACCCCTTCTCCCATTACTTCCTCTCCTTATTGCTCTATAACCTTCATCCTCCCACTGCCCCACATATTCCTCAATCCCAACTTCATCACCCCTGAAATACCATTGCTGATGCCAGCTCATGCTCGGGTTGCGTGGATCCTTTTCTTGTGAGCCTGGGGCATCCGCCCCTTCACTCCTTTGATGACTTTTTGGCGGGGCTGCAGAAACCCCTTCCTGGTCCTTCACCCTGTGATCCTCATCGCTAGGGGCCGTGCTGCGCCCTCTAGACTGTCCTCACGGTGACCGTGGAGGGGCCGTACCTAAACCCTCTCCATATTCATCCTCTCGAACAACGGGGGCTGCACAGCGCCCTCCGCTACCCGTCCTACTTTTTGGTGGGGCCGTTCCGTGCCCCTCCCTAACCTCACTTAATGATGGGGACCTCTCCTTCTCCCACCTACACTCTTCTTCATGTATTTGCCACCCTTGCCCCTCTGTCCGGATGCCCTGCCCTGCGCCCCAAAACCCCCACTGACATGGCTCGCTTGTCCTGCCCCTTCTTGGACACATCTCATATCGTCATCCTCCTCCTGTTCATTATTAATCTCAACCCTAACGGGTTCCTCACCTAGATGCAATTCCCCCCTAGAAGCTCACCTATCAATCTCCCTCCTCAACTTTCTGCCCCTGGATTCCCATGCCTCCCCTCTACCAGCCGCAGGGGTGCAAGCCACCACTGCTGCTAGAGCCCCATCTGAGGCTGCTCTGCGCTGCGGTCTACCACCACCCACTTCTATTTCTCCTGTAACCTCCCCCACCGCCCCTTCCAGTTGAGCTTTAGCTGCCCTGCTAATAATATACAGGGCCTCCCTAAGTGCCCTGGCATCCACTAAACCCTTCTTGCTGGCACCCCCCAGGCGCACTAAAAATCTGACCAAGCTCTAAATAATGCCCCTATATAATTAATAGCTACCCTAAACCCCCGAGCAGCACCTGACTGCGGACAAATGACCCCTCACCTCACTCTACCAGTAGCCACCAATGCCCAACTACCAGGGAAGGCTCGGGAGCAGGCGACAGGACTTCTCAATCTTAAATCCCTAACCGTCGCCTGCTTCCCGAACCTTACCTTCCCAGCCACTTAAATACCCCCCAGGGGAGATGCTCGGTGCGCAGGCCACCTTGCTGGCCCGTGCAGCGTCAAAATAACCCCGGGGGGAAACGCTATGCGTTCCCCCCGGGTCCCCGCTTGTAGGCATTGCAGGAGCGAAGGCTCTGCATGAAGCATTCTGGCATGGGAGAGAGGCAAGGATTGCGTCAGGATGGCTTTGTGGCAGGCCTCCCCTGCTTGACAAGGCCCACAAAATAATTGACCATACCCGAACCTGTCGTCGGGTAATGTGAGTTCCCCTTTTCTTTTAGGAAACGATTAAAAGTGGAGAACACAAAAGGACAGGAGTCCAGGCGACAGCAGCCGAAGGCTAGACACTGACTGGAAGTCATGCCATGCTACATTTATATAGATCCTTGTAAGCATCACACATGTACTATCTTCTTAAATCGTCCTGCTGCAATTGCAATAAATAAAGCTTAAAAATATATATTATTTTAAAGTCATAGGTTATTTGTGTCCTTTCCTCCTTGTAGCGACAAGTAATCTTAGAAACAATTGTTTCAACAGGTTCGGGCACGTCCTCTTTAACAAAGGTGCATGCGTAATGCACCTTGGCAGGAGATTGTTTTGTTGTGAATTCCTGTGCTTCTCAGTGACGCTTCTGGGTTTTTTGGTCAGTTCCTAGTAGAGCAGGATCCACCTGTTTGGTTACCAGAGCACACAATCCTGTGATTATTTTCTCGCTGCACAGGTTGAAATAATTACCCAGTAACCAACTGTTTAACGTGATTACGCACTGCAAGGTTATATGGACTGTGCCTGGGCAGGGTGGAAAATGCAACGCAGCATGTAAAGTGGATTACTGTCAGTTTAATATATCTAGCTGTCTGTATAAGGCCTGAGGCTTGCTACCCATTCTTCCTCAAATGTACACAAACGAATCGTTGTTGTATGAGGTAAATTGCCAAAGGTCATAGCTGCTCTTGTATGGACCCGTGACCCATCTTAGTCATGTTAGTCGCTGCTTGTGTGGCACGACTTCTTATTTGCCCCCTGTTATATTTGACATCATTTTTCCACAGTCTGTTCACTGTACAAGCGAATTTGGCTGGCAAGTGAGCTAAACCTATTGAAGCTGAGCTCTGCCCTCACCGCTTTTCTCGTTAGATGATCAGTCTGTACAATGGCAATCACTGTTCGGGCGCGGCCCATACATCTCCTTTACCGAGCCTGTATGGTCATCACGAGTAAAGATGCTACAGATTTGCATTCTGTATCCTCCCTTTAATGTATTTCTGGATCAGATAGAGTACGATGATACTGGTGGCGGCTCTAGAAATCACAATTAGGGGGAGCTAACCAAGAGGTAACAGTAGAACAGGGACAGGGTGGTGGCGCATCAAGCAAGAATTGGCAAAGGCAATCTTTTCTGCGTTTGGGTAGGTATGGGATAGGCATTTGTCAGGCACTAATGCAATGGTAGTAGCTGGCTATAAGATTGCTACAGTTGGAAAATTGAGTGATTAACTGTCAATATGATGTCGCTATCTGGTAAATGACTGTCGCATGCCTCAAGCAAAAACTGTTGGGTTTGTTGCTTCTTTTTTAAAAAGAAATCTTTATTTTGATCAATTTTCACAAACTAAAGCACAAACAACCGCATTGACATATCATGAAACTCAGTGTACGGTGCAAGGCAAGATGCCCAGCTCCTCCCTCTTTCTCCCTCCCCCCACTCACCCTCATAGACTCCCCCCATTGCTTCTTTTTAGCAGGATGTCAGTGCATGGAAGAGATATAAATCAAGAGGCTTAAGGCACGGTTGGGTTGAGGCATTTGTATTACACCAGTAGCCATTTACAGCTAGAATTAAGCCGTTAAGCTGGCAGGTTAAAGTTTGATGGTACTCCTTAATAGAGTGAGCTCAAAGAGATCCCAGGAGGGAGTGTTTTAATAGAGTGAGCTCAAAGAGATACCAGGCGGGAGTGTTTTAATAGAGTGAGCTCAAAGAGATCCGATGCGGGAGTGTTGTGGGAAGAGAGGGACATGTAGTGGGTGAAACAGCCATGGGGATTAGCATGGTCCTGGGCAGTCGGTGGGTAAATAACCAAACACCCACAAGCTGTGTCACTCCTCATGTCCTCTCCCTCCAACCTGTATTACAATGCGAGGCATCTAGGTTTATAGGTGGAGCTTAACTGCCACCTAATAGCCCAAACTCAAAAGGGTCAACAGGCCAAACTGGTTTAAGCAAACCTCTAGTTTAACCATACTAATAACACATTTTTATGTATCACTTAACCCCTTAAGTGCCATGGGCGAGGTATCTCGTCCTTGGGATTACCTCCCTGTTTCCAAGGACGAGATACCTCGTCCTTGGCACTTAAGGGGTTAATGAAACAGAAAACGTTAGAAGGCAATGAATGGCGAAATACCAAAATCACCAAAAAAGGCCTTGGCACGGGGGGTAGGGGGGCACCCATGGCAGTTAGGGCAGATATTTCCCTCATGTAATTGCTGTAATAAGTGTTACTACCCAATTTAATGGTAATGTGAAGTGGTCTTGTATAGCGCATCTCTGAAATTTGTGGTGGCCTTGTGCTGTGTGGTTTTGCTAAAACGGGAGAGGGCAGTTGTATGGGAGAGGCAGGTACTAAACATGTGACATTGATGAGTGTGGGCCGGACGTACCAGAGCCCTGAGTGTTGGTATCGTTCTATATGGTTTACAGCATCGACCCTTGGTTATGTGTTCTTGAGTTTTTCCTTCTTGATAGATCTGCTAGATGAGAAAGCTGGGACACTGGGGGAGAGCCCATGATGTGATAGTTCTAAAGATGTAGCAGGGTGTGTGAGGAGCTCTGAGCTGCTCCCCAATAGGTCTTGTCGTTGGGATGCTGCCAGCAGGCATATATCTGCCATGTGTGTCAGTCATTGTGTGTAGTATAACGTTGCTGGTAGTTTGAGAGGTAGTAGAAGGGAGAGATTCTTTGGGACTCCTAAGGTGTCCTTTTAGTGTTTTAGAGTTGTACTGAATCAGTAGAATTCAAGTTGTGGTGTTCACTATCTTGATGGTGTGGTGTTACTGTTCTGGGTTCCATTTTGTGATGATCTCGAAGGTGGTCTTGATTTAAGTTTTGTAAACAGGCTTATTGCACATGTCGGTGTGGCTGACCGAAATGGGTCAATCGCCACTTCATTCTAGTTTGAGAAGATGGGGCTCTGATCAGTTTTTGTGTCCAGATGTGTGATGGCTATTAGGTTTTTAAAACCCAAGTGGTCAATTCCTTGGGAGTTGCAGGACCATGCTGGTTCATCCAAATGGTTCCTGTGGGTCTTAGATTCCCAGCCTGGTGTGGCTAGAGATTGAACGTTTTACCTGGTTTGATCTATAGAGGGTGTCCTACTAGTTTCTCTTTTGCAGTCTAGTAAACAATGAGGTTTTGAAAATTTTCTGAAGAACAAGCGCTCGTCCGCTGTGCATAGTCACCAGTGAATTGAGTTCCCCAGCTTGGTTGATAGGAAAGAGAAGGATCTTCAGTGTACTCGGTTTATCAACTTCTAAAGGATGAAGGGCCATGTTGAATTCAAATGTGTGATGTCAGGTTTCAAGCAGATGGCAGAGCTGAACTCTTCTTTAGTCTTTCATGCATTAATTTAATCATGCAGCCAGACATTCCTGGTTCGAAACAATCTGCCTACACTACCCCTAAACTTCATTCATTCTTCTGGCACCCGAGTGAAGTCCTCTTTCAAACCTTGGGCTTCACTAACTCGCAGGGAATTCCGGTCTCAGGGGGCCTTGGGGTGGAGACCATAGTCATGGAAACTCCAACCTGCCTCATAACATGAGGTCTGCCTTGGAAGGCATCATTCAAGCATAAAGCTTTAGGAGGGTAAGGCTTGGGTTTAGGTAGGGTTAGCCACATGCAAGGAGAAACTTTGCCAAACATTGAAATTACAATTGAGGTGGCAGAGGTCAGTGGGGGGGGAAGAGCGAGGGCGAGAAGGGACAGGTTTAGGTTTAGATGTAGCTTGCTATTTGTGTACCTATTCTGATGAGAGAAGCTTTCACGTCTACTACCCATGGACACATGCTGACTCTGCACTAAAACTCATCTGTTGGGGCTTGGGTTGAGATGGGAGCTTGCAATAATCCTGCCTCTGCAGCAATGAATATTCTCTTTTTTCAGCTGGGTCTTTCTACCCCCAGACTCCCCTTAAAGGTTTCCGCCCATTTTTGATGTGCATATTGATTGATATAACTTATTTGTGGTTGTGTGTCAGTGAAGGGACGGGAGGATGATTAGATTGACGCGATAACTGCAGGTCATTGAGATACCTTTCTTAGTCCCTTTTTTTTAGTCCTGGAATTATCCCAACAGTCTTTAGGAATCACAGTGGGGCATAGGACTAACTCTCTAGTGCTTTTACAGAAGTAAATTCCTTGAGTTATGCCTTCCACGGGCTCAGATGCCCACGTCCCTTCTTTTAGAATACTTCATTCAGGGTTCTTGGCCAGTAAATGCAGTATTCGCTTCAGACTAGCGAGGCAGGTTCATACGCATCAGAAGCTGGCATGCGCTAATATGAGATGTCTGTAATCTTGCCACTGGGTTATGCATGTGATAGTCTGCTGCTGTTAGTCGATGTTTCATGCAGGCGTGCAGCTTGTTGTGCATGCAGTGCATACACGCAAGAGACTGCATACCTTTAACAAGAAGACATCACTCATAATTCAATCACCTAACAATATGCACCCAGCCAGAAGTAGCATGCTTGTAACTAAAAGAGACCCCATTCCCAGCCCAACTTTAGATAATATGTAGTCAGAGACTGAGTTTAGTAGAAGGTACATCATAGATCAGTTAAACATAAAGCCTATCCAAGAAGGACTGTGTACAGCGAGGAAAGAGCAACTGCCCCCATAGCTTTTTAGGAATGGAGACAGGAACCTCACTTTGCCCCATAGAGTTGTTTACAGTTTTCAGTTTCGGGCTATACATCCTAAATGACCTCACAGTGTCGCTTTGGCTTGAGATGAAGCAGCATTGGCTTTAAAGTCTTGCATATAAACTGCACTGTTGGGGATCCATATTTGATGTCGAATTATTTGAAGATAGAGTGACAAATCCTAAAGTAGAAGCTACCAGTGACTTTTGCTGAGATGTTACATGTTTAAATCTGGCCGTAAACATTACTGCTTTCAGCAATTCCTTACACAAAATAGGTGCTGTAAAATGCACTGTTCAGCCAGAGGATGGCCAGGGGATGGAGTGTGATGGCCGCTTCTTCATATTCGGCCCCCATTGTGAACATCAAAGGTTGGCACTCATGAACCCACTGCTAAGTTTCCTAATAACTGCTGTCAGCACCTTCAATTGAGCAGATTGAGAAGCAAATAGCAGCTTAAGACATATACCCTGCAATAGAATTCAAAGGAAGATGCAAGAAACCACAGGGTATTTGTGGGGCATAGTCCCCACCCTAAACAATACAGTCTAAAGAAAACAAGTGGATTTAATTGTATGAAACATGTTTCACTTTGCAAATGTCTTTCTCGTTATTTCTATGAATTTGTGGTTGCTCCTCCCTCCTGTGCTGTCCCTCCTCCCTCCCGTGCTGTCCCTCTTCCCTCCCGTGCTCCTCCTCCCTCCTGTGCTGTCCCTCCTCTCTCCCGTGCTGTCCCTCCTCCCTCCCGTGCTGTCCCTCCCCGTTGTGCTGTCCCTCCCCTTGTGCTGTCCGTCCCCCCTAGCATTGTCCCTCCTCCTCCCACCCACTCGTGCTGTACCTCCTCCCCCTCCCCGCTTTTGCGGTCCCTCCTCCCCCTCCACGCTTGAGTTGTCCCTCCTTCCCCCCTTGAGTTGTCCCTCCTTCCCCCCTTGAGTTGTCCCTCCTTCCCCCCTTGAGTTGTCCCTCCTTCCCCCCCCTTGAGCTGTCCCTCCTCCTCCCCCCCTTGAGCTGTCCCTCCTCCTCCCCCCCTTGAGCTGTCCCTCCTCCCCCCCTTGAGCTGTCCCTCCTCCCCCCCTTGAGCTGTCCCTCCTCCCCCCTTGAGCTGTCCCTCCTACCCCCTCGCGCTGTCTGTCCCCCCTCACGCTGTCTGTCCCTCCTCCCCTCACCCCTTGTGCGGTCCCTCTCCCCCCCTTGTGCGGTCCCTCTCCCCCCCTTGTGCGGTCCCTCTCCCCCCCCTTGTGCGGTCCCTCTTCCCCCCCCTTGTGCGGTCCCTCTTCCCCCCCCTTGTGCGGTCCCTCTTCCCCCCCCTTGTGCGGTCCCTCTTCCCCCCCCCTTGTGCGGTCCCTCTTCCCCCCCTTGTGCGGTCCCTCTTCCCCCCCTTGAGCGGTCCCTCCCCCCCCCTTGAGCTGTCCCTCCTCCCCTTGAGCTGTCCCTCCCACTCCCCCCCTTGAGCTGTCCCTCCCACTCCCCCCTTGAGCTGTCCCTCCTCCCCCCCTTGAGCTGTCCCTCCTCCCCCCCTTGAGCTGTCCCTCCTCCCCCCCTTGAGCTGTCCCTCCTCCCCCCCCCTTGAGCTGTCCCTCCTCCCCCCCTTGAGCTGTCCCTCCTCCCCCCCCCTGAGCTGGCCCTCCTTCCCCCCCCTTGAGCTGGCCCTCCTTCCCCCCCTTGAGCTGGCCCTCCTCCCCCCCTTGAGCTGCCCCCCTTGAACTTTCCCTCCCCCCCTTGAACTTTCCCTCCCCCCCTTGAGCTTTCCCTCCTCCCCCTGCGCTTTCCCTCCTCCCCCCTGCGCTTTCCCTCCTCCCCCCTGCGCTTTCCCTCCTCCCCCCTGCGCTTTCCCTCCTCCCCCCTGCGCTTTCCCTCCTCCCCCCTGCGCTTTCCCTCCTCCCCCCTGCGCTTTCCCTTCTCCCCTCTGTGCAGTCTGTCCCCCCCTTGTGCAGTCTGTCCCCCCCCTTGTGCAGTCTGTCCCCCCCCTTGTGCAGTCTGTCCTCCCCACCCCTTGGGCTGTCCCTCCTCCCCCCGTGTGATGTCTGTGCCCCCTTGTGCTGCCCATCCCCCCCTCGCGCTGTCCCTCCTCCCCCTTCCCGCTTGTGTGGTCCCTCCTCGCCCCTGTGCTGTCTGTCCCCCCGGTGTGCTGTCCGTCCCCCCGGTGTGCTGTCCGTCCCCCCGGTGTGCTGTCCGTCCCCCCGGTGTGCTGTCCGTCTCCCCGGGTGCTGTCCGTCTCCCCGGGTGCTGTCCGTCTCCCCTTGTGCTGCCCATCCCCCTCGCGCTCTGTCCCCCCTCGCGCTGTCCCTCCTCCCCCTTCCCGCTTGTGCGGTCCCTCCTCCCCCCTTTGTGCGGTCCCTCCTCCCCCCTTTGTGCGGTCCCTCCTCCCCCCCCTTTGTGCGGTCCCTCCTCCCCCCCCTTTGTGCGGTCCCTCCCCCCCCCCCTTTGTGCGGTCCCTCCTCCCCCCACTTTGTGCGGTCCCTCCTCCCCCCACTTTGTGCGGTCCCTCCTCCGCCCCCTTGTGCGGTCTCTCCTCCCCCCCCCTTGTGCGGTCCCTCCTCCGCCCCCCTTGTGCGGTCCCTCCTCCGCCCCCCTTGAGCTTTCCCTCCTCCCCTCCCCCCTGCGCTTTCCCTCCTCCCTCTTGCGCTTTCCCGCCCTCCCCCTTTCGCAGTCTGTCCCCCCATTGTGAAGTCCCTCCTCCCCCCTGTGCTGTCCGTTCCCCTGTGTGCTGTCTGTCCCCTCTTGTGCTGCCCGTCCCCCCTTGCGCGCTGTCCCCCCTCGTGCTGTCCCTCCTCCCTTTCCCGCTTGTGCAGTCCCTCCTCCCCCCTGTGCGGTCCCTCCTCCCCCCTGTGCGGTCCCTCCTCCCCCCTGTGCGGTCCCTCCTCCCCCCTGTGCGGTCCCTCCTCCCCCTGTGTGCTGTCCGTCCCCCCGTGTGCTGTCCGTCCCCCCTCGCGCTCTGTCCCCCCTCGCGCTCTGTCCCCCCTCGCGCTCTGTCCCCCCTCGCGCTGTCCTTCCTCCCCCTTCCCGCTTGTGTTCCCTCCTCCCCCCCTTGTGTGTACCCTCCTCCCCCCCTTGTGTTCCCTCCTCCCCCCCCTTTGTGTGGTCCCTCCTCCCCCCCCTTTATGTGGTCTCTCCCCCCCCTTTATGTGGTCCCTCCTCCCCCCACTTTGTGTGGTCCCTCCCCCCCCCTTTGTGTGGTCCCTCCTCCCCCCCCCTTTGTGTGGTCCCTCCTCCCCCCCTTTGTGTGGTCCCTCCTCCCCCTTTGTGTGGTCGGTCCGTCCCCTCTTGTGCAGCCCCCCCCCCCTTGTGGGGTCCCTCCTCCCCCCCTTGTGCGGTCCCTCCTCCCCCCCTTGTGCGGTCCCTCCTCCCCCCCCTTGTGCGGTCCCTCCTCCCCCCCCCTTGTGCGGTCCCTTCTCCCCCCCCCTTGTGCGGTCCCTTCTCCCCCCCCCCTTGTGCGGTCCCTTCTCCCCCCCCCCTTGTGCGGTCCCTTCTCCCCCCCCTTGTGCGGTCCCTTCTCCCCCCCCTTGTGCTGTCCCTCCTCCCCCTCTTGAGCTGTCCCTCCTCCCCCTCTTGAGCTGTCCCTCCTCCCCCTCTTGAGCTGTCCCTCCTCCCCCTGCGCTGAACCTCCTCCCCCCTGCGCTGAACCTCCTCCCCACTGCGCTTACCCCCTTGCGCTTTACCTCCTCCCCATTTCACCCCCCCCCTTGTGCTGTCCCTCCTCCCCACCCCTTAGGCTGTCCCTTCCCCCTCTGCAGTCTCTCCCCCCCCCCTTGGACTGTCCTTCCTCCCCACGCCTTGCGTTTTCCTTCCTCCCCACCCCTTGGGGTGTCCCTCCTCCCCCCGCGCTTTCCCTCCTCCCCCTGCGGTCCATGGGAGCTCGTCATATCTGGTGTCCAGTTTTGACTTTGTTGGGTTTCGCAGCATGACCACTTGGTCTCCCACCCGGTGGTTAGACGGTCTCGCCCTCCTCTTGACGCTCATCGTTCTCCTCCTCTCCGTGCGCTCCTCATCAACTTCGTCCGGAGTCCTGCTGGGGTGATGTGGAATCGAGGATTTAATGACTGTGCCAAACATGAGGTCAGCTGACGGGACGCCCGTCGTGCTGTGGGGGGTGACCGGGGAGTTCCGCAGAAAACGGTATAGGTCAATCTTCCACGGGCTAGCGTTCGCCTTTGCCACTCTTAGTACTTTGTTTAGGGTCCTCATGAATCGTTCTACATCACCGTTCGCCTGAGGCCACCTTGGCATGATGTAATGGTACTTTACGTTCAGTTCGTGCAAATACTGTTTGAATTCCTCCCCCGTGAAGGAGGGACCATTGTCGCTCTTGATGGTGGTGGGTAGACCATGTGTTGCAAACATCTTCTCCGTGGCAGGGATGACCACCTCCGCTGCAGTGGATTCCACTATTTCGACCTCGGGGTACCGGTAATGGTCGTCAATGGCCACCAGGAGGTAGAGGCCTTCCCGTAATGTGCAGAAATCGATGCTGATTGCCTCCCACCGGCCCCGCCCACGTTCCGCTGACTGTATGGGTTCGGGTTCAGGCGGGGCCCCGGTTATTTGGCAGGGTAGGCAGGTACTTATCAGCTTTTCAACCTTCTCGTCAATCTGTGGGAACCACACCCGGTGCCTGATCCAAGCTTTTGTTCGTGCCATCCCTTGATGTCCTTCGTGGGCCAGTGCCACTATTCTGTCTTGTATGCTCGGTGGGATGACAATCCGATTACCCCTAAGCAACAGTCCACTCTCTGTGATCGACAGGTCTTGTCTGACAGTGAACATCCCGGAGAGAAAAACCTTCGCTTCCACGGTCCTGTTGTGTGTGTTTTTCATGAACGTCTTCCAGTCGCCTGAGATGATGGCGTCCTTCACTAGGTCACAGCACGGGTCTTTGTGGGTCTCAGACTCGATGTCCTTGATCCTGACCGCCTTTGGCCTCATGGCTCGCAACACCTGGCATATGTGTTCCTCGGTCTCTTCGGCTACTTGGACTTCTTGTGAGGTTGCCGCTCGAGGATGCCTTGAGAGGAAGTCCGCCGGGTTTCCACTTCCCGGCTGGTAAGCCAGCTCAAAATTGTACTGCTGGAGGTGCAGCAACCACTTAGTGATCTTTGCCGGTGGGTGTGACGACGTACCCATGAAGATGGGTAATAGGGGTTTGTGATCTGTGATCGCCGTGAATCTCCGAGGTATAGATGAAAATGATGACACCCCCATAGCACGGCGATGGCCTTCTTCTCGATATGAGAGTAGCGCTGTTCTGTCATCGTGAGAGCTCTTGATGCGTATGCGATGGGCCTCTTCTCCCCCTCCTTGGTGACCTGCATGAGGATGGCCCCTAGCCCTACAGGGCTCGCATCCACGAACAGTTCCGTCGGGAGCTCGGTGTTGTAGTACGCCATTTTCGTGTCGACGGACAGGAACTCCTTAATGCTTTCGAATGCCTCCTGGCACTCCTGCCCCCATTCCCATTTGGCGTTTAGTTTTGTCAGTTCGCGTTGGGAACTCCGAGAGAGTTGCCAGATTTCGGATGAATCTACCGCAGTAGGTGGCCATGCCCAGGAAGCTGCGCACTTCAGTGGGTGTTATTGGCGGGCTTGCCACTTGAATGTCTGCAACCTTCTGGGGGTGAGGGGAGATGCCTGTACTGCTGAATTTGTACCCAAAGAATGTGATTTCAGACTTGAGAAACTCACACTTTTCCTTATGTATGGTTAATCCAGCGTCTTCTAGCCTGCCCAGTAGGGTCTGGAGCCTATTGAGATGATCTTCCCTGTCAGGAGCGTGAATCAGGATATCGTCGCTCACATTGAGGACACCAGGTATGCCCCGGATGACTTCTTGGATGGTTTGTTTGAAAACTTCAGCCGCTGACGATATCCCAAAACTCAGGCGTTTGTACCTCTGCAGCCCCAGATGTGTTGAGAAGGTCGTGATGTAGCAAGAGTCTCTGTGAAGTTTTAAGTGGTGGTACCCCGCCTTCAGATCAACTTTGGAGAACACTCGCGACCCTGTGAGGTCGGCCACGATTTCGTCAAGCGTGGGTGTGATGTGGCGCTCCCGCTTGATGGCGGTGTTCGGGAGACGTATATCTATGCAAATCCGGACTTTTCCGGGCTGTTTGGACTTTCTTGTTACTACCATCGGGGAAACCCATGGTGTAGGTCCTGTCACCTACTCTTTTTTATGCCGGCTTCTTCCAACGCTTTGAGTTCTTTCTCGACATGTTCTCGCATGTGGAATGGTGTTCTCCTGTGTCTCACTGCTTTCGGCTGCACCGATTTATCAATGTGCAGTCTGATGGTCTTCCCTTTCAGACACCCTATCCCCTTTTGTAGTTTGGGGTAGTGCTTTAAAATGTTCTCAACTTCTTGCACTTCATCGATCTGGCAGATGAACTTGACCAAACCCAGATCCTCTGCTGCATCCCCACTCAAAAGGCATTCGATCCCCACCTTCACGGCGTAGATTTTTGACCAAAGCCTGTTTTCGCCGTGGACGAAAGTGGTGCGGAATCTGCCGACGACCGGTTGGGGCTTCCTGCTGCCGTATGCAAACAGTGTGTCCGTGTCCTTCAGGACCGGTTGTGGTCGTAATGTCTGAAACATGCTTATGGGCATGACATTCACGGAGGCACCCGTGTCGATAGTCATCCATACTTGCTGATTCTGGAGGGTGACCAAACACTTGCGCCTCCGGAGATTCTTGCACTTGTCGGGGGGAAATTCTGCCGGGGTCGGCCGGGCCGTCCGCAGACCTCCGGGCAGGGAGGCCCCAACTCCTCCCGTGTATATCTCGGATCGAGACAGAGTATGAGGCACACACAAGGAGCAAGGCAACTTCTGCTGTTTATTATGCAAACGGCAGGGATGGGTCAAGGAGCGTACGCGTTCGTCCTGACACACACACAATCGTGGGGCTCGCAGGCCCTTTTTACTGTAATATGACGCGCTACTTGCGTCACTTCAAAAAGTTAACAAAAACCTATCGCCACTCTTAATTGGTTGCTCGAGTGGTAGGGTTAGTATAGTACACATATAGAGAATGATATTAGTGGTCAAGGTGTAGTCAGGTGGTATATCTGGGTTGTCCCTATAATTAGATACATAAGAATTGTTACATGAAGACTCCTGAGGATTGGCTAATGTTACTGACGTCTGAGATAAGAGCCCCATGTTCTGATTGGTGCATCCGTGAGCTCCCCAGCCTGGGACCACCGTTGTTCCCAGCTCTCGGTGTACCTGTGTTTGCAACAATGTTTCAATAAGGGTACGTGCAGACAATGTGAGGATTTATTCATAGGTGGAAGGCTGACCGCTCCCACTGTAGCAGATGTCTATTGAGCCTTTCAAGTGTATCGGCCTATGTCTCGTAGCGAGGGACCCAGACGCCTTTTTTTCTCCTGGGCTTTGGCATCTCGTCAGGTTCGGCTTGGTCACGTGAGGAGGGACCGTGAAAGAGGCAGAATTCTGCACAATTAATATTGTTTTTCCACTGTGTGTCTGGTTTAATTTGTAGATATGACTTTAACGTTGGTACGCGGAGTGCGAGGTTGCAACATCGTGCCTTTGATGATTTGTTCTTGGATGTGGGTTGGCAACATTGCGACCTTGGCTGGTTGCTCCACCAGGCTCATTCTGCGGGATCAGCAACCTGACTTTTGCTTTGTTAATGTCCACGGGAACTCTTGCCTGAGGCCTACTTGGGCCTAGTGTATAAGGGATCCATTTCGGGCATGGGTGCTTTAGGTTATAGTGGCATATATTTCCATGACCATTATCGTGTTTCTATTATACCTCTCATGGTGGTAACGGGTTTCAAGAGAAGCGTGAGCAAGCGGCGTTATAGATGAGTTCATGATGCATCTTGCGTTTCTGCATTCTGAAAGCCTATGTAAAAATAATAAAGATGCACGTCCGTGAATATGCCTGTCGCCTACGTCAGAGCACTGAGTATATTCTTCGTGTAGATTGGTGTGGAAATGTTAAGTGTGTATATTTGTACAGATGTGCTTCCCGTTGTCTAGGTCGTCATGGCATCTCTAACGACGTGTGGTTTTTAGTCTAGCTGATCCGAGCCGCAGGTGTCGGCATGGCCAGTGCGGGCTGCTGGGCAGGCAGGTGGACACATCCGTATGTTCCTGTACCAGGGTACCTGGTCGTCTGGTAACTGGACAAACTCTTCTCGCGGCGGGTGTCTGGGCCGTGACCCTCTAGGCCAAGCGCGAGAGGTGAAGGACGGGAGCCTGGTCTTCCATTCTCCCACTTCAGTCCCCCCTCTGGTCGACTTGTCGACCACAAACATATCCTTCTCGTTATCTCCTCTTACCCTCCATATCTTAGTTATCCCTCCGAGATGTCCATAATGGTTTACATGATCTTCAAATGACCAATACATGTATTCACATGTTCCTCCAGGAGTACAGTATACCCATCTTCCTATGTAGCTCCTGGGGTTCCTTGGGTTCTCGATCTTCACTGATGGTGGATCTAGATGGTTGGTGATGATTTGTGTGCGCAGCTTCTCCCTCTCTTGTATTATCACCCCTGTATGCTGACCATCATCTGCTGGCATCAAGGGGTGCATTCCCACCATTTCCAGCAACTCGTCAGCCGTGCGTGCCTTTCGGGCTTTCCAAAATTTAATTATGATCAGAGTAGCTCCAGCCAAAATAGTACACCCCACTATTATTTTCAGTCCATCTGACAGCCAAGATGGCATCCATGACCATAATAGTGAAAACCAGCTCTTATCCTTGTTTACACCGTTACTCTCGTCCATCATTTTAGAGTGCATCTGGGCCAATTGTGAAACTGCTTCTGTCAGTGTACCATTGTCAGCATCGTTGGCAGGTATGAACGTGCAGCAAGATTGTCCTATCTTTGCACAAACTCCTCCTTCCATTGCTGTGAGAAGGTCCAGTACATATCTGTTCTGTAGTGCTACCATCCTTACAGCTCGCAGCTCCTCTTTAATTGCGTTGAACCCATTTACTGTTGAATTGATGGTCCTCATTAGTTCCCATCTTGTTATTTGGAGCCATTTTGCGTTTGCGTATGCCTGCAGTCCCGGATGTATTATTGAGGAGAAAAACATTGCTGCTCTGCTGAATAGTCTGTGTTCTGGCGGTATTGACGTTAGTTCCGTTTCCGACCTTCCCCACAGGTAATTTCCTGTCAGTGGCTCTCCTTGTCGTTTTCTCCTATTTAGGACAGTATCCTCGCTGTTGGTCTTGTTCTCTTGCTCCTTCTGGAGTGGTGCAGATCTCTTTCGTCTCTTATCCCCTTCATCCATTTTAGGAAATTTCGCCACATTGACATGCTTCTTAGGTACCACTAGTGATGGTACATTGACGTGTACCATTGTGCACACACCATTCCACAGGGGAGGCAGTGTATGATATGCCTTTTCTCCGCAGGCCCAATAATGGTCCATTATTACTGCTGTTCCCGCACCCCCCTCAGGTAACTCCATCACACTTGCACAATTGGTGTTATATCCTACATCCACCTCTCCTTTATGCTGGTAGCATACTTTGGGCGCAGTCAATGGTAATATTGTTATTGGGTCTTCATCTTCTTCTACCCACGTGAGCATAGGTACGTACTTGATCCACGTCGTCCAACATCGATGATTGTGTGTCTCGATGGTTGAGATAGTTTCTTTTGTTACCATGTTGCTGCCAATTACTCCTATCTCCCAGCTGTTGTCCAGATACACCTTTCCTGTTATCGTCAGTAGCGGCCTTTCCCAGCATCCTTGTTTACCCGGAACTTCAGTGGCGTACCAATCACATGGTAGATACTGCAGTGTTACCTTCTTTGTTTCTCCTTTTGCAGGGCCACTTGTTATGTACCTGAATGCTTCAGCATGTAAACTGGTCTTGTGATAACTCAGATAGGTCTTGAGGAAGTTGTTTTCATATGGGTATGAGTCTCGCGTTTTCCATGTCATGTGCACTACTGTTCCTTGAAATCTTCCTTTCGTTTGGAACAGGGCCAAATATATTATGCACTGTGCTGTTTTTTCATCTATTTCTGTGGCAACAAATGTTCGTGAAGCGCTCATGGCGTATGGTATTAATGAGCAAACGTAACAGCTATCCTCAGTTGTCTGCTTACCAATGCGGGTCATGTGCTGGTACCATATGTTGTTTGTGACGTGTGCTGAATCTTGTACATAATTATCAATACCTTTATTGTCTGAGTATGTGCTGCGTTTAACTCTATTTTGCTTGGGTGCAATGTTACTATTACCACCTGACGTAACACCTGTTGCAGCAGAGGGCGGGGGTATATTAAGTTTGTGTGCAGCAATAAAATCGATAGCATAGCTGTACTGCCAGACAGAGGCAGCCAAGAACCCGGTGATCATAAAAATCCCTATTATTTTTATTACATATGCTAATTTCACCGGCATTTTGCTCTTACCTTGCTGCAGTCCTGGCAGCTTATTCTTGCGACGTTACAGTTGCCCGCCTAAAAATTCTCAAAAGTGCTTGTTATTAAATGTTAGTTTTAAGCTCTCCCTATCAAGTAGTCATTCAGTGCCCAGGCGAAGAGCTGCTCCCACGCTACTCTAAGTGATGGGTCTCTTAAGACCGGCAAGTATGGGTGGAGGTGGGGCATGTGATATTCTATGGCCAGGAGGAAGGCTGTGTAGTAGACACGTACCCTTCTCCTTTTTAAGTATGTTGGCCTCTTTATTTCGTATACGAACTGGTGTGACAATTCTTCTGGGTAGTTATCGTCTGGCAGCACCATCTACACCTGCACACTGAATTTGTTAATTAGCTTTCTTAACAATACAATATTACGCAGTTCCTGTATGTGCGAGAGAAAAAAAGAGAACATTCACGTGTTTACATGTGTATTAGTGCAAGCATGTCCTTCAGTTTTAGTTACAACTGTACTTAGCAGTCAATGGGGGGGTTTGTGCTCAAATGGCGGAAGTATTTTTACTCTTTGAGCGAGTGATCATGGGGTGGGCAGTATGGGGATCACTCCCTTCTTCGTTAGTTATTGTCTCCGAGGGAACAATTGGGTCGTTGTCTGTGGTTGAACTTTCTTCCGCTGTAGGGGATGTGGTTGCTGTTCTTCCAATGGATCTGTCGTTGGCGCTGGGGCGGGTCTGCAGTTTGTAGATCTTTACGTCATGTAGGTGGTTCCAGGCACGCTTATCCTTTAGTTTTACTGCTCTTGTTGATACGTCCTCTACCAGATGGGGGCCAGTGAACCTCTTCTGGTTCCACTTCCTATTGAAATTGCGAAGTAGTACGTGGTCACCTTTGGCAAGTTTGCACAAGTTCTCCTTTCCCAATTCTGTATTTTCGTCTTTTTCTTGGTTGCTGGTAGACCCGCCCCGTGTGCGCTCGAGCTGTTGAGACACAAACACTACACTAGTAATCAAAGAAGACACATATTGATACATTTCATCACCTAACACATTCGCTAAACTTTCGTGGTCGGTGAATGCCCTTGACGTTGGTGTTAGGGGAAGGCGCATTTGGCGTCCAGTAACCACTTCGTGTGGGGTGAGGTGGTGGTCGGACCCTGGCCTGTTTCTAAGTTCAAACAATGCTAACGGAAGGCAATACAACCAACTTTTCTTTGTTGTTTGTTGTATTTTAGCAATTGCCTCCTTCAATAAGCCATTCAGGCGTTCACATACACCATTAGCCTGTGGGTGGAATGCACATGCAAATTTGTGTTTAATGTTCAGCAGGGATGTGATATGCTGGAACATTTCGTTTGCGAAATGGGGCCCGTTGTCTGATCTTAATACCTCGCACACTCCCCACCTGGGGAAGACCTCCCTTACTATGAATTTGGCTGCTCTAAACGCATCAGGGTGTGAACAGGGCCCTGCTTCAATCCACCTAGAAAATGGGCACACTACTACAATCATATACCTATTACCTTGACATATGTTGATCATATCAACATAGTCAATGTGGAGGTGCCGAAAAAGTCCTTCTGGCCGGGGTATGGTACCTCTTATCACTTTTAAAGTTTGACCGGCCGTAAACTGTTGACATGTGAGGCAATTGCTGATAAAATTTGACACATGAGAGGTTAACTCGGGGCAAAACCAATCTTCTCTAATTCGTGCTGCAATTATTTCCTTGCCTGTATGGGCAGGGTGATGTAATTGGCTCAGGGCGGTATTTAACAGTGCCAACGGTATTACAACTTTCCCAGTGCCACCCTGGCGCCATAGTGCGTCAGTTGGTGACATTGTGCATCCTCTTTTCACCCATACTTCTTTTTCGGCCATTGGTGCAGCCGCTTGTAGTTCCATAATCTGTGTGGCTGGGAGATGGGTGTACCCTTCTCTTATTAACATCTCCCTAGCTATTCCCCTCCCTCTCCCTCTCTGTGAGTCTGTGGGGTTCCATATCTCACCAAAATATGCAGCATATTTCGCATGTGCGTCTGCTGCTGCATTTCCTTTTGAGACGTAGTCTTCTCCATTAGTGTGTGCGGTGCATTTTACCAGGGCTAGTTCTTGGGGGTCGTTTATTACTTCAATTAGTTCAGCCAACAAGAGGGCATGTTGTACTGGAGTGCCATCAGCTCTCCTAAACCCTCTTCTTCTCCATTTTGATAGCCCTGAGTGGACAGTTGATGTAACATATGCACTGTCAGAATATATAGTTACTCTTTTATTAAAACTTTCCTTTAATGCCAATATTAGTGCAACGAGTTCCGCGGCTTGAGCAGAGTAATGCTGTGGTAATTGTACACACTTCATAGCCACACACACCGGCGCCTCCATCATTTTTACTACTGCTGCCCCAGTCCTTCTTATCCCATCTCCTTGATCAATAGTTGATGACCCATCAATAAACAAAAGCTCACCTCCCTCTAGTGCGTTTTCTTCAACTTTCCTAGTACATGAGTACATTTCAGTTACTTGGGTGCAGTCGTGGGCGTAATCTCCCTCTTCAATTACTTCTGCTAGGAACCTTGCAGGGTTAACCGTGCTACATCTAACAATTGCTAGTTCAGCTTTAGACAAAATAATCTCATAACCTGATGCCCTCTGTGTTGTTAGTGTGGACTTAGGTTTATTCAATATCGCAAATAATGCATGTTCCACAAATAGTGTAGTTGGACACCCCATAGTTATTGCTGATGCTTTTTCTACTGCAAAAGCAGCTGCAGCGAGACCTTGTTCACAAGAGAAGTGTCCTAACATTATAGGGTCTAAGTGACCGCTGTAAAATGCTACTGGTTTATAGCCCATGCTAGTTTTTTGGGCCAACACTGCTTTCATCACTGCTGAGTCGCAATGTGAAAATATAAAGAAGCGCCGCTCATAGTCTGGGGATGCCAGTACTGGAGCAGTTGATATCGCGTCCTTTAATTCGTCAAATGCCTCCCTCATTTCCATAGTCCATCCCAACTTTTTCTCCCCTTTATTTGCTTCCTTCAAACCCTCAAGCAGGGGTCCTATGTATGAGCTATAATCAAATACCCATGCTCTACAGTAGTTGCACAGCCCCAGAAATTGCTGCAGTTCTCTCACAGTCTGTGGCACGGGAGTGCTTGAGATGGCCTGTGCTCTTTGTGGTGCAATCCTTCTTCCATGTTGAGATATCAGTTGGCCAATGTAAAGTACCTGTTCCTGACAGTATTGTATCTTTTCCATGTCTACCTTATACCCCTTTTCAGCCAATATTGTCAACATTTTTAAGGAGTCCTCTCTACATTTGCTTTCGTTTGTACTGCAAATTATTATGTCATCCACATACTGTAACACTGTGCTTTCCACCTCAACGTTACCCAAATCCATCTGTATTACTCTATTGAAAATTGAGGGTGATTCACAATACCCCTGTGGTAATCTGGTATGTTTCCACTTTGTATTTCGGTAAGTAAAGCTTGTCAAATCTTGTGAGTCTGGGTGTAATGGTATTGAGAAAAAAGCATTTTTAAGGTCAATCACTGTAAATCGTGATGCTTCTGCTGGAATGCCACACAATATTGTGGCCGGGTTTGCTGTTACTGGATACTCTGCTTCTACTATGTTGTTCAAGGGTCTGAGGTCCTGTATGAAGCGCCAAGACCCCCCTTTAGCCTTGCGCACCGGGTACACAGCTGTGTTACATGGTGATTCTGAGGGGACCAATATGCCATTGTTTATAAGGGCCGTTATGGTTTCATATATGCCCTCATCTGCCTCTTTTGACAATGGGTACTGTTTCACTCTTGGTAATATGGCACCTTTTTTCAATTTTATCCTTACACCCCCTATGCTTTTTATGCATCCCACGTCATAAGGGCTAATAGTCCATAATGATTTGGGCACCTTTGACATATCCTCCTTAAAAATGGGACTGGGGTGCCTGCGGGTGCCTCAAGTGCCATTGCAATTTTCTGTGCTACTTGTTTGTGAGCCACTCTTAGCCATATTTCTACACTCATCATGAACACCATTTCATTTTCTTCCTTTTCTTCTGAGAACAGCTCTTCATCTGACACCTGGGTCAGCCTACACCCTTCTGCTAGTGCTATCACCGCCCTCCAGGCTCTCCCTTCTTTATCTTGGGCGTGCACAGCAACATAATCAGCTGTTGCAATAATGCTCTCAATGTCCACTGCAAACACCTTCCCTTCCAGTTCATTAGCTGGTGTTTCTGGTCGGAATAGATAGGCTGCTGGCCTCCTCCAAATTTTCCCTTCTATCCCTGGCATCCATGCAAATGCCATGTCTGTGCCATATTGGAATATCTCGCCATCCAGTGGCTCCGCCCTAATCGCTGTCTGTCCACAGTATGCTTGCAAAATCTGTCGTGCTGCGAGCATGTTAATCCCTGGAGTAGAGCAAATTATGCCATCCTCTGTAAAGGAGATCGTCATATTCAACCTGTTCATTATGTCTCTCCCCAGTATATTTACTGGCGAGGCACTATAATACAAAAGTGGGACTGACAGATCATAATCTCCAATAGATAAGGGAACGTTATCAGTAAATGGAACCAACCCTTTAGCCCCAGAAAATCCTTGGGTGTTCATGGCTTCGCCTGACATCTTAAATTTACCTTCCCTTATGCAAGACCGGGTTGCCCCGGTGTCAACAAGAAATGATAATTTTTTGTCACCTATCGTTACCTCTATGCGTGGCTCCTCCGCACTATTAGGTGTTACTGACAGGATGGGACACACCAAGGCCGTCTGTGGGCTGGCCTATTGGGGGTACAATGATTGGCCATTCCCTGTATAAGGGTTGTGTCCCAACACCGACACCCCACCCAATTGTGTTCGTTCATTTTGGGGTGGTGGTTGTATTAACGCCACTTGTTGTTGTGGCGGCGTCAGTTGCTGTGTTATTTGTTGTTGTGGCAGTGAATAGGTTTGTTGCTGTCGTGTTTGTTGTGGTTGGTCACTCCCTTGTTGTGACATCTGCTGTTGTTGCATGCCCTGCTGTTCTTGTGAGGTCCTAGGTTGTGCTTGTTCATTCCATGCTGGTGTTCCTGGCCTGACCCTACATGTACGTGACATGTGTCCTAATAGTCCGCAGCTCCAACACACGGGTGGTTCCCTGTTTTGCCATGGGAAGCTCCCTGTGTTGTCCTGGTATACGGGTTGCCCTGTGGAGTAGTAATTTCTGAGTCCCCCCCCCTGTTGCTGGGTATTATATCCATATCCTCTCCCCCTCATAACCCCTCCTCTTCCTCTGTTATAACTATAATACCCAGTTCCTTGCATTGGGTACCCTCCTCCCATGTTCGGTGTGTGTAATTGCAGAGGCGGCACTTGCTGTATTACACCTTGTGGGGGCGCTATTTGAGCTGGATCTTGTGCAGCCACTACTTGCGTTGGGCTTTGGGCCATTGGTGTGGGCGTAGTTATTAGTGCCCCTTTCATTGTATATTTAGTAAGTTTTTTCTGTACTAATTTGGCCTCTTCTGTTTTCCTGTCCTCCTCCTTTTGTTTCATCTTTCCTTGCCATGTCCTGCAGTGATGTACTATAGTCAGTTGTATTTCTGGCCATGGTTTTGCTTCCATTCCTACTACTTTCTTTAGCTGTTTCTGAACTCCTTCTGGGAGCCCTTGTACTAGTATATGATAAAATATGGCTGGTGTTTTGTCCCATTGTTCTCTAGTTTCCATGCGCCACTTCTCTTGAATGTCCTGGATATAATCAACAGGATCCTCATTTTCACCCATCTTACGGGAAGTAATGGCTCCTATGTCTGAGGTGTCTGGGTATTGCACTCTCAGTGCCTGCCATAGCGCATGTCTGCAGTTTGCAAATGGTGCCCCATCATGCGATGTGTTTGTTATTGTTACCCCATGGAATCCCGCTCTTTTCCAAATGTCATCCGCTCTATCCCCTAATATTGATATTAACAGGCCCTTCACATCTCCTACTGCTAGTTTCTGTCCTGCGGTGTGTTTTTCCATTTCATATATCCACTTACCCGCACCTCCACTTAGTGATGGGAGCCTACATTTTATATTTTCCTTATCCGTATGTTTCCAAGGTACATACTGTGGTCTAACCCCTCCTCTCTCCAGCAGTGGCATTAAATTCTGTCTTGTGTCACCCTTTACGCTCCATGATATTGAGTCTTCACACCCCTCCTCTTCCCCCATTTCTTTTACTACTTCAAATTCTTCCTTACTACCTCTGCCCCTACCTCCCTCTTCTTCCTTTCTCCTTCTTTCATCATTTCCTGTGTTCAATATGGGTATGTTTATCTGTCTGTCTTGCCTGCGACTAGGGAGGTCCCTGAGCCGACATGCATAAGGTGTAAGCTCGTTCATGAAGGGCGCGAGCTTTATTCTGTGCAGAGAGCGTGCGGTGGTTGAACATGTAGGTAGTGACGTGGGAGGGCGGCGTGATGGAGATGTGGGTGGCGTGGTTTCATTGGTTTGTGTTTCCCCTATTCTTTTCGTTTCCTCCTTACTTCTCTCCAGCTCCTCCCCTCTTCTACTTATCCAGGGCGAATCTATGTTTGTTCTAGTGAGGTACAGTTTATCTAAGCTTTCCCTTTCACTCTCTCTTCCATCCTTCTCCACTCCTTCTTCCTCCTCACTGCAAAAATCATTTATAAATGACACCCCCCACTCTGCCTTTTTTCCTTTTATTGTTACTGTTTTTAAATCTATTAGGTCTCTTTCTCCCCTTTCGTTGTTACCAACTGTCCCCCCTAGTGCTGATGTCGTTGCTACCTCCCTACTTTTATATACATCTCCCCATCTTTCACTCTCCCTACCCCTCCCTTCTCTTCCTTCTTCCCTTCTCTCCTCCATTTCCCTACTATTTTCCTCTCTTTTCCTTTTTAATTCCTCCATTACTTCGTTGCTCATCTGTTCCAATATCCTTTCATCCTCCCTCTTCCTTTCTCATTTCACCCTTTCTCTTTCTACTATACTCTCTATTACCTTCCCCTCTTCATATTTTTTAGCTGTCTCAGATATTATCCTCCTCCTCCATATTTCCATTTCTTTTTCCTTTTCTTCTTCTTCCTTCTTCTTCTCTCTCAGCACTACTCTTGATACCCTATCTGCTGCTGCTTTTACCCTTTCAGCTTCTCTCTTTTGTTCCTCGCTTCGTTCCCTTAATCTTTCCAATTCGTCCTTACCTTCTTTCCTTTTCCTCACTCTCTCTCTTTCCTCCCTCTCAAGTTGTTTGATCAGTTCATTCTGCTCATCCCTTAGTTTTGCTAATCTTTCCTCCAAAATCTCTTCCTTCTGCCGTAGTAGCTCCTCTCCCCTCATTTCACTCTCTCTTGCACTATCCTCGTTTGTTCTCCTTACCGCCTCCCTTTCTTCTCCAGTTAGTGAGCCTCGTAATTTCAACAATATCTGTGCAGCTACCCACTCATCGTCTCCTATCTCTACAGTCTGCTCTTCTCTAATCCTCCCTTCCCCCATTGGTATCTTCCCATGAGCCACATATGGTGGAGGGCTGTATGCCGGGTTTGAGTATCCTTCAGCCGCCCTTAACTGTCCTTCTATTTCTCCTAATTCTCTTAAAGGGTACAACCCTCCTCCCTCTGTTTTCACTCCCGGTGTTATGGGTATCTCATTGCTCGGTTCCTTTTTTATGTCGTCTGATTTATCAACCTTTTCTCCTCCCTGTCTTTCGTTCCCCGTATTTTTCGTGCTTTCGCACTCCTTTTCCCCACCCGTTCCTTCTTTCTTAATCTCCTTTTCTTCCGGTGTTTCCCCCATAGTGAACATTCCATTTGGTCCTGGTCGAGACCCCTGGAACATCCTCCATAAGTTAAACACCTCCACGTGGTTTGCCAACTTCTTCCCCTTGTATGTATTGTGCAGATGGTTCAGTAGTGAGTGTTGGGCATATGGATCGAAACTACCATTAGGCAGCCATGGTGTTAACATTTTGTTGTCTGTCCCCTGGGTCCACTCTATGCTGTACTTAATTAACTTCTCCCTGTGTGGTGGCAGTGTGGTGCATATGTGCTGTAGTGGGGTAGTGAGGGTGTTCCCCCACCCTCCCGACCCTCTCCCGTATGACATGGTTGTACTCCCCTTGTTACCCTTCCCCTTACTAGCAGTTTACAATATACAACCTTGTATTGCTTACCTCGCCCCGCAAGTGTGGGGACTTACGACAATCCTTTGACAAATTATGCAATAGTAATAAATATGATGTTATATTATATTCCTTCCCCTACGGCCCCCTGCGGCCGAAGCGCACGCAGCCCCCTGCGGCTGCGTACCCCTTACGACGATCTTATACAGTTGTCCTGTTTCTCCGTTCTCCTCTCCCTTTTACACTTGCCGTGGCCGGCGTTCTCCGTGCGCAGCCACGCCCCTTTCCCCTTCTTCTTTCGATCCACTGGTTTATAGTTTATCTCCGTATCAGCTCCTTTATCATGCTTCTCCTCCCCACCACTCTCAAACCCAATGTTCCTTGTGCTCGCGATATCCTATTAAATCCCTACTGGTGACGTCACCGATTTCTTCGAGCTACTGGTATATTCGTGTTATGTTCTTTAAATTCAAAATACACTTGTAATCTACCCCGCTAACCCTACAGATGTCTTCCTGTCTCTCCTGGAACAAGGTAATCTCATCGATACTATAACCGGACTGCGCACGCTGCGTCGCCTCGCGTGTGATACGCCCCTCAACAGGAGGGCTTAACCAGCCAATTATCTTCCGTTTTGGGCAACTACGTAACTAGCCACCGCCCACAGGGAAACGTCATCTACCTATCGAGTTTCTTGCTCGAACAATAGGGAACCTCATCTACTCATTGAATAATAAATGTCAAATCGTAGGAAACCACACACCCACCCTCACACGTAGTCGCGATTTAGGCCAATCAGTGTCTTACGAGCGGCTGCACGTGATGTTTTCGTGCCCCGCCCCCCTCTTTCGCGTAACGTTAGCCGCCTGCTCTCGCACTCGTTTCGCTACCATTCATTCCATTAGCAACACTCAATTAAACCCTCGCCGCTTTACAATACCTCCCTCCTCCCTTATTTACTTCCTCCCCCTCCCTCACAATTTCGCATTGCTTGTTGTGCGTGTCATGCTCACCAAGTTCTCTCGATGCAGGGCCGCTCGACTGCGTGCACCCCTCCAAGCGGCTCGCCACCTCCCCTCGTCTGGACCACGTCTGGACACTCGCCGACCGCGGGCGGGATACTTCTCAACCGGCTCCCGAGGGCCAATATCCGGATTGCGCTGTCCGGTCCTCTCGCAGCTCCGCGATGGTCCTGTAGTCCTCAGAAGGGGGCAACGGCAGAGGGGGCCGCGCCGCCGGGCCTCCTCGCAACGGGAGTGCCTGGAAAAATTAAAAATAAAAAGTCGATCTTAAACAGATCTCAGCAGTGCCTCCAACTTGTCGGGGGGAAATTCTGCCGGGGTCGGCCGGGCCGTCCGCAGACCTC
Source organism: Ambystoma mexicanum (assembly GCF_040938575.1). Classification (NCBI taxonomy): domain Eukaryota; kingdom Metazoa; phylum Chordata; class Amphibia; order Caudata; family Ambystomatidae; genus Ambystoma; species Ambystoma mexicanum. The sequence continues at coordinate 303,364,754 of NC_090927.1, read as the reverse complement.
CGGGCAGGGAGGCCCCAACTCCTCCCGTGTATATCTCGGATCGAGACAGAGTATGAGGCACACACAAGGAGCAAGGCAACTTCTGCTGTTTATTATGCAAACGGCAGGGATGGGTCAAGGAGCGTACGCGTTCGTCCTGACACACACACAATCGTGGGGCTCGCAGGCCCTTTTTACTGTAATATGACGCGCTACTTGCGTCACTTCAAAAAGTTAACAAAAACCTATCGCCACTCTTAATTGGTTGCTCGAGTGGTAGGGTTAGTATAGTACACATATAGAGAATGATATTAGTGGTCAAGGTGTAGTCAGGTGGTATATCTGGGTTGTCCCTATAATTAGATACATAAGAATTGTTACATGAAGACTCCTGAGGATTGGCTAATGTTACTGACGTCTGAGATAAGAGCCCCATGTTCTGATTGGTGCATCCGTGAGCTCCCCAGCCTGGGACCACCGTTGTTCCCAGCTCTCGGTGTACCTGTGTTTGCAACAATGTTTCAATAAGGGTACGTGCAGACAATGTGAGGATTTATTCATAGGTGGAAGGCTGACCGCTCCCACTGTAGCAGATGTCTATTGAGCCTTTCAAGTGTATCGGCCTATGTCTCGTAGCGAGGGACCCAGACGCCTTTTTTTCTCCTGGGCTTTGGCATCTTGTCAGGTTCGGCTTGGTCACGTGAGGAGGGACCGTGAAAGAGGCAGAATTCTGCACAATTAATATTGTTTTTCCACTGTGTGTCTGGTTTAATTTGTAGATATGACTTTAACGTTGGTACGCGGAGTGCGAGGTTGCAACATCGTGCCTTTGATGATTTGTTCTTGGATGTGGGTTGGCAACATTGCGACCTTGGCTGGTTGCTCCACCAGGCTCATTCTGCGGGATCAGCAACCTGACTTTTGCTTTGTTAATGTCCACGGGAACTCTTGCCTGAGGCCTACTTGGGCCTAGTGTATAAGGGATCCATTTCGGGCATGGGTGCTTTAGGTTATAGTGGCATATATTTCCATGACCATTATCGTGTTTCTATTATACCTCTCATGGTGGTAACGGGTTTCAAGAGAAGCGTGAGCAAGCGGCGTTATAGATGAGTTCATGATGCATCTTGCGTTTCTGCATTCTGAAAGCCTATGTAAAAATAATAAAGATGCACGTCCGTGAATATGCCTGTCGCCTACGTCAGAGCACTGAGTATATTCTTCGTGTAGATTGGTGTGGAAATGTTAAGTGTGTATATTTGTACAGATGTGCTTCCCGTTGTCTAGGTCGTCATGGCATCTCTAACGACGTGTGGTTTTTAGTCTAGCTGATCCGAGCCGCAGGTGTCGGCATGGCCAGTGCGGGCTGCTGGGCAGGCAGGTGGACACATCCGTATGTTCCTGTACCAGGGTACCTGGTCGTCTGGTAACTGGACAAACTCTTCTCGCGGCGGGTGTCTGGGCCGTGACCCTCTAGGCCAAGCGCGAGAGGTGAAGGACGGGAGCCTGGTCTTCCATTCTCCCACTTCACTCTGTGTTGCCTGCCCTTGATCCAACGCAGACACCAGGTAGACCTTCCTCCCTTTTCTCCACTGTTCTTTTCCAGATTTGTGTGGTGTGTCTGAGACATCTTCCCCTTCTTCCTCGGTAGATGAGTTGGTGGTCTCGACTCGCCTTGCGCTGGCCTGCTTCTTCTTTTTGGTCCCGCTCTTTTCTTGAGGGTTCTGCGGGGGCTGCACCGGGGTGCCCACTGATCGGCATACCTTCGCATAGTGGTCCTTTCTGCCGCAGGCCCCGCATGTTGTACCTTGCCGCACCATCCGCACTCAGTGGGACCCGGGACACGTGGCTGCCACCTGTTTTGTGCGTAGCTGCCGCCTGCCTCATCCCTTGTGAACTATCTTTTGGTGACATGGGACACCATAGCTGTGGTGAGGGCGGGCTGTAATTTTTGTAGCGTCGCCCCTATGTTGGCAGCCCTGGTATGTGCCAGTTCTCTTTGTTGGCCCAGTTCGAGAATTCGTGTGAGGGAGATGCCTTTCTCACTACCATCCGTCTCAGTTTTTCCGAGTGAATGCCATTGATGAGTTGCCTCCGGATCCCTTTTTCAACGTTTGTGAATTCACACGAAATGGCTAGCTTCCTCAGCCGTGTGTGGTAGGCGTCCAGAGTTTCTTCTTCTGTCTGAATGGTGGTACAGAATATGAACGTCTCATAGTGTGGATTCTGTCAACCTCCCCACCCCTTGGGCTGTACAACCTCCCCACCCCTTGGGCTGTCCCTCCTCCCCACCCCCGTTGTGCAGTCACTCCTCCCCCTTGCGCTGTCCTTTCTCCCCACCCCTTGCGCTGTCCTTTCTCCCCACCCCTTGCGCTGTCCTTTCTCCCCACCCCTTGCGCTGTCCTTTCTCCCCACCCCTTGCGCTGTCCTTTCTCCCCACCCCTTGCGCTGTCCTTCCTCCCCACCCCTTGCGCTGTCCTTCCTCCCCACCCCTTGCGCTGTCCTTCCTCCCCACCCCTTGCGCTGTCCCTCCCCCCTCTGCAGTCTCTCCCCACCCCTTGCGCTGTCCTTTCTCCCCACCCCTTGCGCTGTCCTTTCTCCCCACCCCTTGCGCTGTCCTTTCTCCCCACCCCTTGCGCTGTCCTTTCTCCCCACCCCTTGCGCTGTCCTTCCTCCCCACCCCTTGCGCTGTCCCTCCCCCCTCTGCAGTCTCTCCTCCCCCTTGGGCTGTCCCTCCTCCCCACCCCCGTTGTGCAGTCTCTCCTCCCCCTTGCGCTGTGCTTTCTCCCCATCCCTTGCGCTGTCCTTTCTCCCCATCCCTTGCGCTGTCCTTTCTCCCCATCCCTTGCGCTGTCCTTCCTCCCCACCCCTTGCGCTGTCCTTCCTCCCCACCCCTTGCGCTGTCCCTCCCCCCTCTGCAGTCTCTCCTCCCCCTAGCGCTGTCCTTTCTCCCCACCCCTTGCGCTGTCCTTCCTCCCCACCCCTTGCGCTGTCCTTCCTCCCCACCCCTTGCGCTGTCCTTCCTCCCCACCCCTTGCGCTGTCCCTCCCCCCTCTGCAGTCTCTCCTCCCCCTTGGGCTGTCCCTCCTCCCCACCCCCGTTGTGCAGTCTCTCCTCCCCCTTGCGCTGTGCTTTCTCCCCATCCCTTGCGCTGTGCTTTCTCCCCATCCCTTGCGCTGTCCTTTCTCCCCATCCCTTGCGCTGTCCTTCCTCCCCACCCCTTGCGCTGTCCTTCCTCCCCACCCCTTGCGCTGTCCCTCCCCCCTCTGCAGTCTCTCCTCCCCCTTGGGCTGTCCCTCCTCCCCGCCCCCGTTGTGCAGTCTCTCCTCCCCCTTGCGCTGTCCTTTCTCCCCACCCCTTGCGCTGTCCTTTCTCCCCACCCCTTGCGCTGTCCTTCCTCCCCACCCCTTGCACTGTCCTTCCTCCCCACCCCTTGCGCTGTCCCTCCCCCCTCTGCAGTCTCTCCTCCACCTTGGGCTGTCCCTCCTCCCCACCCCCGTTGTGCAGTCTCTCCTCCCCCTTGCGCTGTGCTTTCTCCCCATCCCTTGCGCTGTGCTTTCTCCCCATCCCTTGCGCTGTGCTTTCTCCCCATCCCTTGCGCTGTCCTTTCTCCCCATCCCTTGCGCTGTCCTTTCTCCCCATCCCTTGCGCTGTCCTTCCTCCCCACCCCTTGCGCTGTCCCTCCCCCCTCTGCAGTCTCTCCTCCCCCTTGGGCTGTCCCTCCTCCCCACCCCCGTTGTGCAGTCTCTCCTCCCCCTTGCGCTGTCCTTTCTCCCCACCCCTTGCGCTGTCCTTTCTCCCCACCCCTTGCGCTGTCCTTTCTCCCCACCCCTTGCGCTGTCCTTCCTCCCCACCCCTTGCGCTGTCTCTCCCCCCTATGCAGTCTCTCCTCCCCCTTGGGCTGTCCCTCCTCCCCACCCCCGTTGTGCAGTCTCTCCTCCCCCTTGCGCTGTGCTTTCTCCCCATCCCTTGCGCTGTCCTTTCTCCCCATCCCTTGCGCTGTCCTTTCTCCCCATCCCTTGCGCTGTCCTTCCTCCCCACCCCTTGCGCTGTCCTTCCTCCCCACCCCTTGCGCTGTTGCCCCTTCCCTCTCTAGCGCTGTCACTCTGCCCACTCTGCCCCATCACTCCCCCCCTTCCTTCAAATGGTGTTCAATGGTCGTGTTGCCATTTATTTCTCACCTCCCCCCTTCCCCCACACAGTGCTTCACTCAACGCCCGGTGCTGCGCTTCATTAATTCCCATGCTGTCATTTCTTCCTCTCTCTCTGCTGTCCTTCCTCATTCCAACCCTCCGTGTCAAATGCAATAAACTACTTACTACAAACGCTTAGCAATGCTTGCTTATTTTTGTCAGCCCATGCTTTGTGGCATGCTACCATCATCAGAGGCGACGGACTTAGAGTTTGCGGGTGCAAAGCAGCTGGTTGATGGTGGTAAATAGCTGGCATGCCCTCCCAAGGTTTCTCATGCTCTGTCTGCACTGGATTTAATATTGGGATCCACTTGAATGCCAGGCCAATAGATACATCCACAAAGATAGATTGAGTCTGTTGCCTTTCCGTGCTGTCTTTGCTGATTGAGGACAACGTTTTTTAAACGGGGTTAGAACTGCCCTGTGAATGTGAATTACCTCAGTGCTTAATTTGGAAAATAATGTATATTTCGCAACAACAACTAATAATAATAATTTAGCATTTATATAGCGCTACAAACCCTCAGGTATCTGAGCGCTGCTTATTACCCAAGGTGTGTGGTGCTCATTTATCGACCTCAGGATGAAAGGCTGAGTTTGGCCCTGCCGGGATTCGAACCTGCGTCAGCAGGCTCTGCACGGATGTCAAAGCGAGCGCTCTCCACAGTCAATCGGACCGGCATAAAATGATCACGTTTTTGTGGATTTCTCCAAAACTAGCATGCGTTCCAGTAGTTTGAATATATATACCAACGCATTGCTAAAATGTAATTCTTTGCTTAGTGACAATCCACAGGGCTATTGTTACCTGCCCGGGACGTGCGCTGTTGGGGCAATGTGCGAGACTGTGGTGGGGTTCAACAGAGGGAGGCGTATATGGTCGGGTGAAAGGAGGGATCCTCTGCCTAGAGTAGGGATCAGATTGGAGTGAATGTAGATGCAGCGAGGGATGGATCAAGGGGTACACGGCCCTCCCTGTACCACCCTTACTTAGCACAGGAAGCGGTGTTCTGGTAGCCGGGCAGGCCAGGAATAATGCTGCTACCCCGGTGAGATGCTGGCCCCTGGCAAGCAGCTCCTACTTTTGCTTCCAGGGATCATTGGGCAGCTGAATATGCAATCCCTCCCCTGGCACCGCAAATTGTTTACCTGTCAATCCATGATTGGCATCCACATCCTTTTTAAGTGTGCAGCCCGAAACTCTTGTCGGCGCACTTCTCTTGGCATACAAACCCCAAAGGAAACTACCGCTTTCTAGCCCACCCCTCTATCTTTCTGGGTAGGTCTAATCGTGTGCCTCCTCTCCCCCCTCTCCACCTCTGGGCAGGTGTTGGGATTTCCCTCATGTACCCCCCCTCCACCTCTGGGTTGGTACTGGGCTTTATCTGCTCCCCACCCATCTGGCTCCCAGGCTGGTAAGGTGCTCTCTTCAATACCCAGTTCTCCTCCTCTTCACAGTTCATGCACGGCTCCCTTGCTCCCTCTTTCCCCTCCCCCTTCTAGATGGGTATTGCGTCCCCCCCCCCCACTCCAACACACTTGCATTTACTGTAATGCTTTCTAACGTAACCCCTACCTCCTTTCTTCTTCCACGTGTAAAAGCACCCATGCGTGGGTTTGCTTCTGTCCTGCTCTGTGCTATACACTGTGTTTGGCCCCAAACAACTTCTCCTTTAGCCAGAAAGATTCCAACACTTTGGGGTGTGAGCGTAAAAAGAACATTTCTGTTGGAAAGTAAGGTGCAGCCTGATCATTCTAAGCTCAGGTGTGCAATGAATGCAGGTCACCAGTATGTCATGCGCCGATTACAAATACTGTAATGCCACATTGTGATGAATGCGCTTCGTCCACACAACACAATGAATACGTGAAAACAAACGGAACATGCTGTACATTATACAATCAAGGATCTTTTACTCTGTCCCAATTCGTGGCATACCACGACAGAGCAATTTCCTGTTACTTTATGGAGTGGATTTCCTTAGGCCGCATTTTATTAGGTTACATTATTAACTGAGCACCTTTTTATTCAAGTAATGCTTAAAATGCATAAATGAACATTAAGCTGGCTGTGAAAATATTCAACATTACAGAACCTAGTGGAAGGGTGTATTTTCAATGCAAGGTCCAGTTTTGGGAACAGGGCTGAAGCTAAAGGTTTAGGGTATAGAAGGTGCTGAACTGTGTATCTAACCCTGTCGCTTAAGGGTTGCTTATTATTTTGGTTGGTTCTGGTCATGGGATGTCAGAGTGGAGAAGGAATTTCTTCTTTGAGGCTTTTCTAAGAAAATGAGATTATTTCTTAGTCCTCCTATGCATTAATAGTCCAAACCAACCTCAAGTAGGCAACCAAGCAATGATCGGCTGTGCAAGCAAAAAGGACTCCAAGGAAAGCATTGAAGGAAAATAACAATTACAATGATTGCTACACAATACAGCTAGATAAACACAAACCTGAGGAAAAGAAACTCCATTTCACCAGATTTCAGACATTACTGATGTATTTGCAAAGGGTGCTTTGAGCCAGGCAGACTGAGTAGGACCAGGGATTATTTGTGTAAAAAAAATGTTTTTTTTAAAGTAACAAGCTACAATATGCAAAACATCCTGGCTTCATTGCTTTGCTGGTATAACAATGCTAGGCATTACAATGTGTACTCTGGAGCATCGACTCACCTACAACACCAAACCATCCTTGTCGGCCTTGGAGCATCAACCTCCATCATCTCTCCTCCAACCGCAAACCCATTCAAACCTGTTGCAGCCCCATTGCAGACCCCATGACCCCTTTTAGATACGAAGAGCAATTTGTATCGCACAGTTGGTTTTCATAATGTAATGATGATAAACCAATCTGTTTTGTTGGCCTCTGTTTGACCTTCATAGGATCCAGAAGCGTCACGTGTGCCAAAGAAGTCCAGCTCAAGTTCGGTCAGTGGCATTTCTCCGTGTTTCAAGCGAAAACCTTTCGACTGGCTGGTACAAAAACAGTTGTCTAATGCACAGGTAAGGCATGCTCATGGAAACGTGTTCAAGATGTGGGACTCAAGGTTCACAAAATGACTATAATTAAGGTTAGCACAAAGATGAAAAGCTTGTTTTGATTCATAATATAGATCAGTGGAAAAATAAATTTATCCAAAAAAAAAGAAAGTTAAGGTTACTACCCATGCAAACGTGAAATCTACACACAGGGGCAAATATTCAGTCCAAAAGACAGCAAAATGTAACTTCTTCAAAGGTTGGAAGTGCCAGTGTTGAGGCGCAAACACTGTCATCAAATGAAGTAGCACCCGCTAAAAAATCTCTCCATCACACTCCAAATGGACCCATAACTCTCACTGCAACACTACTTCACAAACCTCACTTGAACTACAGCATAGAGGTACACTACCTAATGAATTAGATTTGATAGTTGTAAAGCAGTGGTGTAATGATTACAGGTCCCACTTGGAGTGTGATGGAATGACCTTTTTAATTCAGTACTTAATTTAGTGACCGTGTTTGTACCTTAACAATGGCATTGACAACCTTTTGAAAAATTAAAATGTTACCTATTGTACTGAGTGTTTTTACCTTAACGTTAATGTTTATAGGTTAAACCTATGAAAGTCCAAACGCATTGCCCTGCGTTTCAGGTAATGTATTAGGCAGAAGGCTTTATTAGTTTGCTTGCAAGACACCTGAAAAGCATCCTAGCCATTAACCCATTCCAGGCGCACTAATCTGTCCAGCCGTCCAGATCCTCTATTCATATACCTCCTGCGGTGCGTGCCCCCAAAACTTCAAGCGCCACTTCATCAGACCTTCTGGAACGTTATTCCTGCCTCCCGCCTAAAACAATATCCCTCGTTGTTGGAAAACACTAGTCCGTCATTTGTGTTTGTGGCAAGAGATACCTAGGGACCACACTCTCCACTCTATCCTTAACCTACCTATCCACACTAGAGGTAACTCCTGTCTTATTCATCTTCACCTCTCTCTCAGCCACTAATACTATTGTCACACCAATCATATCTGATCACTCAATTCTTTCCACCACCATCTCCTTTCCACCCTCTTACCTTTCCTCGCCACTTTCTTCACCCATTACTAAAAGGAAATGTAAACCGTCTGCCATTCCCCTATTTCTCTCCGACCTACAGTTCTCACTCTCCTCATTCACACCTGATGCCTCTTCCACCAAAACTGCCTTCTCCAGCTTCCAATCCCTACTATACGACTCATTCTCCGCTCACTTCCCATTGCTTATTTTCACCCCCAAGTCTCCTCATCCTCAACCATGGGTCTCCCTATTCATACGCTCTCTCTGCACAGACATGAGTCGGTTGCTGTGCAAATGGAGGCATACACGCTCGCATGAGGACCTGATACTCTACCTCTCTGCCCTGAACTCTTTTAAGTCCACTCTTGAAAGAGCGAAAAGAGAAATCTACCTATCCCTCATTGGCTCTCACTCCAAACATCCTCGCCGACTGCAGGGCAATACTAAACTCACTTCTCAGAAGTCTATGGCTATCAACTCCACTCTCACAGCTAATGACCTAGCTGAATACTTCACTGCAAATATTTCCCAAATTAGAGACTGTCTCCTGACTTTCCTTACACTCCCTCCTCCTACGTTTTACACTCTGCCTCTTTAGTCACACTAATACTGAAAAAGTGCTTTCTCTACTGATGAAGGCGAACCCCTTGTGTGCCACATCAGATCCTCTTGATCCTCAGCTTGTCACGCCTATTGCCCCTTTCAGTGGCCTTTCACCTCATTGAATTCTTCAACCTGTCCTTCGACCCGCTTGCTTTCCTTCAGTTTTCAAAACATCCACGGGCATCCCTCTCCTAAAAATGCAAGGGGCTGGCCCAAACCTACCGGTTAACTTTCGCCCTATGTCTCTCCTTCTGCACTAAAGTGCTCGAAAGGATTGTTTACAACCGTCTTACCAATTTCTTAGACATCCACAACCTTTGAGACCCCCTACAAGCAGGTTTCAGCACCTGTCACTCCACAGAAACTGCTCTCATGAATGTGTCCAACTTCATCGCCTCTGCTAAACACAACAACATATCCTCAATCTTAATGCTCCTTGACCCGTCTGCTGCCATTGACACTGTCGATCATTCTGATCTCTTTAATACTCTTTCTTCTTGGGATTCACGATTGAGCGCTTGCCTGGATTGAATCCTACCTTGCACCTCACCAATTCTGTCTCCTGGAGCAACAGCACCTGTCAAGTCACTCCTCTAACTGTTGGTGTTCCACAAGGCTCTGCCTTGGGTCTGCTCCTCTTTACACTCTACACCTCTGCTCTTGGAGCACTAATCTCCTCCTTTGGGTTCTTGTACCAACTCTTCGCGGATGACACTCAAATCTTCTTCTCTTTTCATGCACTCTTCTCTGATCTCTCTATCAAAATTTCCATATTTCTCACTGCCATTAAATATTGGATGGTTTTGCGCTCTCTGATGTTAAACTCTACCAAAACAGAGGTGCTCTTCATTCCTGCCAAAAGCTATATCTGCCTATCCAGTTCCCAACTGACATTTGCCCCAACCCTTCTTCAGCTAGAAACCTCAGCGTCATCTATGACCGTTCTCACACCTTCTCTACTTTCATCTCCAAAAGTGGAACAGCAGCTTGCCTCAACCACCTAAATATTAGGAAAATCAGGCACCTCCTCCTTCCTTTCAACACCACTCTTGTCTTCTCTAAACTGAGCTACTGTGCCAGCATCCTATTTGGCATCCCCAACTATGCTTTCTGTCCTCTCGGCAAGATCATTAACTTCGTTAGCAGGACTCTTTTTGAACTCCTTCACTTCACACCTACTTCTTCGTACTGTCACCAGGCTGGATGGCTGACGGTGCAAAATAGGGCCAGATTTAAATTCTTCTCCTGGTTCATAAATCTATCCATGGTAAGGCACCACTGTATCTATCCTTCTCTATCCAACTATACAAGCCTTCTCGCAATCTCTGCTCTGCCTCTTCGATTAGCCTTGTGACTTTGTTGCTCCTCGCTCTACATGTGCTTCCTCTCACTTCCGCTCTTTCTCTCTTCTTGCTCCTCTTGCATGGAATTCTCTTCCTCCGGACATCTGAGAAACAGTCCACACGGATTTGTTTAAAACTAAAAGCCTACCTCCTATGAGTTACCCTGTTAACCTACATCTCCTCTGCCTGCTAGCTAACATTTCTCCCTCGCCTCTGTCCCTTACTTTCTCTGCCTCCACTCTAGCACTTCACCCATCATGGTCGCATCCCAAGCACATACTAAGCCGCCTACCTGCACTTAGAAATGGCCAATGTTAGTTGTCTTTAATCTATATATGTCCACTTATGTATTGTCCCCAGTGACTGTTACTCTCCTCCACATCCTGGTCAGAATGTCCCTCAAACTCACCCCATTGTAAGAAGCTCACTGCTTCCCGTCAAATCTGATTTATAATCTATTGTATGTTCTTTTGTGATCAAAAGAGCATTGTTCCTCCTGTATATAAATAAATACAATTTAAAAAATATCATTAAGGGTAAATATGGCTGCTCGCTTGCACTTCTGGCCTCGTCCTTTTCAGGCGAGGGTCTTGGGTCTCCATCCCCATGATGACGGTGTTGATGAGGGGTCTGTTGTGTTCGCTGTTCTGAATTGGCGTGATCCACTGGGTTTAGTTCAACGTCCTTGCCCCAGTACTCCCGGACAAGCCATAAAGTCTGTACTCTGCAGTTTAGGTGCACATGCGCAGTCCAATTCCTAATAGGCAAATATAACCTCCAGCAAATGGGAACCAAGGGACCCCCTAAACAAAGTCTGCTGGAAGTTAAAAGGAAAATAATAAACACAAAGGGTTAAGGGCACAGGATGACGTCATGATTGGGTTGGAAAAAACACCTTTTTTCTTTTATTTATTAACTGCTAAGGAAACCTCCAATTCCCGCCCCTTCATTTATTTGTTTACCCTTCCCTCTGATAGTTATTTATTTTATTAACTGGGGCTGCATTCTTTCACATACCTTAAACTGTTTTAAAATGTATTTTACATTTTGTGTGTTCCCCACATCATGGCGAAGGCAAAAGGAAAAATGCTAGTCCACATGGTTGAAATGGGGAGCAGGACCGTAAACTATGAGGCGAAAAGGGCTGAAAGCTGAGCAGTGGGAAGGTGCCCTTTCATTGTAAGCATGGAAGGAATGGTAAGGTGGATAGTACAAAAAAGTAATGTGCATGGCCGACAGGTGAGGGTTGGATGAAAACATGAGAAAAAAGTAGAAAAGTGGATGAACAAATGAGTCTGGCAAAAGGATGAACGTGTGGGCTAGATAACAGGCCCCCACCTTAGTCGTTGATTAAATGGATTACCTTGCTGTTTTCTAAAACCTTCACTTGGCGATCAAGATGCTTTCCTGCCTAGGTAACAGATGGGAGGAACAATGGGAGTGGCACCAGGTGTGATGTATGGAGAGGGCTGGGTGTGTAGCCAGTGCTATGAGTGCATAAAGCTAGCACAGGCTGGGTTGGAAGATGGCTTGTTCTATGAGATAGGTTAAAGCCTTTAAATGGATTGTCATAGTAAAAGCAAAATAAGTGATGCACATCTTTTTTTTGTCTGCGATAGATATCTTGAAAGGTACATCTAATTTATTTTCTGTTCCATTTATGCTTCTTTCCCATTTTCTCCACTTCCCCCTTTGTCTCGCACAGTACAATTCTGCATGTGAAGCAAGTTGTTCCATTTCACGATCCAAATTTAGATACAATTTGGGTTGATCTGTGTTTTTACATCAGTGTTTCTGATGTTTGCTTTTTCAGTGTGCTTTCCCCAATTACCACTAATGTAAAGATGCGTTGGTACTATGGCTTAATGAGCTTTAGATGGTAGATCTTTCTTGTGCCTCCAGTCACCCAGGACAATTGTACTCCTCATCCTCTTCCGTCAGCATCATACTCGCTCCTACAATTCAGAAATGAACTCTCAAGACCCACCTCTTCAAGGAATCTCTCCTCCTCAACACCTAGGCCTCCCACGCTACCTGGCTCACTAGATGCCACCCGCCCCTCTACTCCCTGCCATCCGGTACAGCTGTTCCCCTCCTCTGTGCCCCCCCCCACCCCCTGCTGTATATCTGTTCTGGAGTTACCTCGGAATACCACTCCATTATGCATCTCTACTGTTGTATACCTCTGTAAAGCGCTCTGTTGCTTCTCGAAGCGAGATCTGCGCTCAATAAATACAATCATAATAATCCTCTTGAATTGCAATTTCTGACGCTCACTTATGTTGTTTTTTTTTATTTTTATTCTGGTTACATCTCCTGGGCCACAGATGACGGTTGTGTATGGGCATATGTTAGGGCAGCGTGCAAGAGCACCAATAAGAAAATACCATTATGATCAGTTTCATTGATACAACCACTGTTGCCCTCAGAGTAGAAGGTCTTCAGTAATTATCCCTTTCCATCTCAGCCAACTTCAATGATGGATAGCCACCGTTCTTAATCAAATATTTGTTGATTTTAGCATCCATGGAATAGAATGCCCCATTTGATCCATTTCAGCTTTTAAAGGGTGGCACTGAAATTTACAAGCAGATATGTCTAAAGGTTTTGTCACCAATTATAACATAAAAATTCTGCTCACTAATAATACATTGTTCTTATTTTTCAGGCTTTGATGAACAAAGAAAATTACAGAGTTAATGCTGCTACCAAGTCTCTGCTAAATACAGAATTGCACTATGTTAAGGTTAGAATTTTCTTTTTTATTCGCTGCTTTTGTATATGCCAGCAATTCCTCGCGTACCCATCAAAACATGACAGAAACACAAAAACTGTTGAAAGCAGATAAAAAATTCATTGTCTGTAGCCGTTATGTCCCTGCCTTCTCTGCACATAGACAATAGTTATCAACCAAGAACTTATGCGGAAACCGAACCTCGCCCTTCAAAAAATTCCCTACCCTTTCTAAATCCAACTTTAGAAATGTGGTGTTGACCCTTCAACAGAGTTTTCAACATTTTAAAACCTCCTGGTCACTTTAAATCCTGGAAAGATCATTGCAAATCCCACAAGCTCGTCAGCATTACCCTTCTGTTATCAATATTACTAAGGTCTCGTTTGCTGATCACAAAACTATGCCTTTGAAAGACAATCCTGCCCTTTTTAAACCCAGTTTTACAACATCTTTGATTAAGCAGTCACTCTTGACTGACGCTGACATCTTTTATTAAATGTCTTGGTGCATTGACCTTAGTCAGGAGTTTTATTTATCTCTTGCATGATGGCTTTCTCACTGATATGAATGTCTTCATCTCTATATCTCAGCACACAGATTCTAAGGAAGGTTTTAAGTGAAGGACATATCTCCCATAAGGGGATCGCCATATCTTTGGTGCCTGTGGCATACCCACTCCATTCATATTTGTAAGATGCGTAGTTTGCTTTTTTGGGTAGGACTTTAAAAAGACATTGTTTGCAACCTATCAACTCAGGCAGTCTGAGGGATTTTACTGCTAGTCAGCAGAAGGTATGTTATGTTGATTCTCCTCTGCCATAGTCTGAGGGTAAAGGTGTATATGGTTTCTAGCTCAAAGCTCCTGCCAAAATCAAATATTTCTGTACCAATCTTAAACTAGTAAGTGGTAGTGTTGACTTGAAAACTCTCCCATTTGCAGGAGTGATTGATTCTGGAGTTGTGCCCCAGGTTGCACTTTCATGGCGACTGACTCAAGATTGTGACCATAAGTATTGTAAATAACTAGGGATTAACATATGACAGCAAGAAAAGGAATTCATAGCTAGGAACCTACATTTGATCCTGAACAAACTTAAAGGAGATGTTGCCCGTTGGTCAACATTGCTAATCTTGTTGATGGGTCATGCTAACCTTTTCAAGATATGTCCTCCAAAACACACCACCATCAACCTTTGATCAGATAGAAGCATTATCGGCGGGCGCTGTTGCGTGATTGCTAAGATGGTAGCCATTGTGTGAGCTCAGTGGAAGAGGCAAGATTCCCTGCAAATTTATGGCATGGCGTGCTTGACATGAAAACTGGCGAGAGGCTGCATGAATGGTGAGGGCATATCTAGCCCTGATCGGATATTGTGAACGGCAGCTCTGGTCGGGATACAGAGCTGTGAAATAGGGCGGGCCCAGACAACGCGGGCTGATTGTGGCGTAGTCACTGTGCAGCCAGAGGCCTTGCCTGGTTTAGGAGGGGAAAGAAGCTGGTAACTGTGTCGGTGTTCCCTGGTGGAGATCTTCCGGCCGGCGAGAGTGTAGGTGGTGAGGAGAGGGAGACCGCTCGGTTCACCCCGGGGGCTGCCCCTGCACTGCAGTGAGCTGTGTAGTCTCGCGGCGCATGGGGTTCCCCGGACCGAAGTGGGTGCCGATCGAGCAGAGGGATGACCCGAGCGAGGACTTCTGGAGCTGCACTGTGCCGCACGTGTGTGGCGCATAGCCTTTTGAGCTACGACCTCCATCCGAGGCCTGCGGGTGGTGGATGCTGGCCTTGGAGCGGGGGAGTCATTTTTGCAGTACAAACTGCTCCTTAATCATCTCCATGAGAGCCACCACAACATCTACTGGCTTCACAATCGCGCTACGCTGACTCCAGCGACTAAGTTAAGTGGAAGCCTCAATTGATTACACGCAACAGGGGCCTGTTGGACCTGTTAATCTCCTGCTCCCCCCCCACCACCCTCTTTCGTTTCCATTTTCTTTTCTCTTCATTATGGCTGTGCCCTTGCCTGGAGTGCCATGGGGAGTCGATTATTGGACTGCGTGTGCTAATGGCCCCAGGACACACTTGAACACTGCAGTGGGGTCAGATTGATTGAGCAATTTTTGAAAGGAATGCCAAACAAGTACTCTGAACAGAATTGGTTATTGACTGGGGCGGCACTGGAGAATTGATGCGCTGCTGCCCCACTGCACAGTTAATATCCCACCTGTCTTTCTCCTGCTCCCCCCTTTCTTTACCACCACTGTGTCTTTGCCTGGGGAACCACAGTGAGTGGATTGAGGGGCTACGTGCACTAGTGGCCCCAGGATACATTTGAACACAGCTGTGGGCGCAGGTTGAATTGGCAACTCTCGAAAGGTCTGTTAAACAAGCACCCTGGGCATGGTTGGCTGCCGCTGGGTGGGGACACAGCAAAATTGTTGCATTGATGCCTCCCTGCCCAGTTAGTATTTCCTCAGGCTGGGTACATTGCATGTTCTGCTGCTTCTGAGGCTTAGTATCTATCATGCTGCAAGTTGGGAGTGGGGACCAGAGGGTGCAGCACTATGCCTAAAGGGGCTGGTCCCAAGAAAAGTGGTACCATGGATAAATACGCAAAAGCCACCCCAAAGCATGTGGAAACAGTGTGCGAAGGGACAGGGAACCAAGTGCATGCAGAGGGATCACCGCCGCCTGTCGACCTCCAAGGTGTCCTGGCCATTATGCAGCAAGGATTTGCTTCCATCAACGATAAACTGGACGGCATCACTGGTAATATTACTACAATCCGTGCTCAGCTGGAAAAAGCTTTGCAACGAATTACAGAAACTGAAACACGGATTAGCCATAAGAGCGTTACAGGGGACGGTGACGACCCTGGCTAAGGACTTGGGCAGCATCAAGACGAAATGTGAGGATTTAGAGGCGAGATTGAGGCAGAATAATGTTCGCTCTATAGGTGTACCAGAGGACGCCTTGAAAGGGCCAATGGAGCCTGCGATTGAAGAGCTGCTGAAGGAATTGCTGGGGGATCCTGGCTGGTCTCAGATGTTTGTGGGGGAACTTGCGCTGATGGCGAAGCCAAGGCCGGGGGGTACCACAGACCAATAATTAGGTGCCTAATGAACTGCTGGGACAGAGATCTAGCTCTGAAGGCTGCGTGAGAGAAACAGGAATTGAGGATGGGTTCTAGCCTGGGCTGCATTTTCCCTGACTATACATTGGCGGTACAACAGGAAATACGCACATTTGTTGGTATTAAAAAACTACTCAGGGAATGGGGAATACTCTATGCTATGTTCTACCCCACCCGCCTGCATCTACAATTCAACAACACCTACATCTTTACATTTCCTGAGGAAGCCGCATCATTTGTAGAGGCCAATATTCTACTTCCGACAGGGCAGACCCAGGGGCAAAATAATACATGAAAGTATCTGAGTATCTCACCTGTGACTATGCAATTTGGATGTGCTAAGGGCAATGCTTGTTTTGATTCTTTAAGTTATGTGTAAAGGCAACATATTATTGAAGCATGGATCTCCACTCACCACGGCGGAAGGCATAAGCATAGTCGAAGTTTGGGGCACTATTAGGGTGGCGGAGGTGGGGCTGAGAGGGTGTTCGGTTGAAACTGTTACACTATGCTTACCCTGTGTAATTTTATATTACGGACTGGATGTGAGGGGGTGTGGAGCAGGGTGGAGCAGTCGGATGTATACAAGGGAATGTACAGGGCTTGGGTGTCGCGTTGAAGGTGCGCAAGGTAATGTCATATGTTAAAAGGCTGGGGGCCAAGCTTCTGTTTTTGCAAGAAACGCACCTGCTAGAGCACCAGGCATGCAAGGTAGCCCCTGGGTGGGGAGATAAACGTTATTATACGTCTTACAAGGGCGCGGGCATCATGATTTTAGTACACCGGTCACTGCCATTTACTCATTTTGCAACCAAACGAGATGAGCGTGGCAGGTTTGTGTTTGTCCATGGGAAATTGGGGAGTGCAGAAGTTTTCTTGATAAAGGTCTATGGTCCTAATGTGGATGACTCTTGAGTTCTATGACACCCTATTCCAAAGATATGCGAGGTATCCCACCGTGTCGGTTATTTGTGGTGTACCCAGGTCCTTAACAAATGCGGCATGCACTATACACACACACATTGAAGATTTGGGGTTGAGTGATGTGTGACGCACACTTGACACAAAGCGTGCTTTCCCTTACTATTCATCGGATCACGATATGCACTCCCGCATCAGCTTATGGCTGGCTATTGAACTCGGTGGCCGAGTGCCACATATTGCCTAGAACTTTATCTAACCACTTCCCGGTGCTGCTTTCGCTAAGTATTCCAGGAGGCATGGTTCCGTGGCCACAGTGGCACTTCAAAGCTACATCCCTGGGGCGCCCAGTCTTCCGAGCAAATATGGCACAACACATACAGTTATTTTGAAAATAACGAAGGGTGGGTGAGCACACATGCTATTCTCTGGCAAGCGTTTAAAGTAAACATTAGGGGCATTGCAATGTCAACTGAATTTGGGGTATTGCGCAACATTAGAAGATAATTAAAGTGATGTGAGGAGGCTTTGGCGCAGTTACAAACAGAAAGCACCAGGGATCTGCCTTCACGGATCAGCAAAGATATTAAGGCACATCTAGATAAATACCGGGACACAGCAGATAGGGAGTTGCAATATTTTTATAGGCCAGCAGCAGCGCGCCGCTACAGGGAACAGGAGAGACCTGGGAAATTGCTGGCGCAGACAGTTAGCAGTGAGAGGGGCAGCAGCAATATCCCAAGCATAATAAGGGCAGATGGTACGGTGGCCAACAAAGTGGACGAGGTGAGCGAGGTATTTTATGACTTCTATGGGCCCTTATATTCCCCCCAAAGTGCGGCTACAACTGCAGAAATAGACTAATATTTAGCAAAAATCCCCTCAACAGTTTTGTCGGCAGAAGCGCTTAATGTGCTGGAAGAAATGATAAAGTTGAGCGAAATTAAGGAAGCGATTAGAGATCTTCCAGGCGGGAAGGACTCGAGGGAGAATTTTACAAAGAATTCATAGATGTGTTATCTCTCTGACTACTATCGGTGTGGTCAGATGCAATGGAACTCAGAACCCTGCCTGAATCGCTGCGTTAAGCGGTTATTATTCAGCTACTAAAACCGGGTAAGCCCCCAGATGATTGCGGATCGTACCGCCCACTATCCCTAATAAACACTGAAGCAAAAGTGTTTGCGAAAATGTTGGCATCTAGGCTTAATCTGCTAATTCCCTACAAAGTACATGAGGACCAGGCGGGGTTCATATTAGGGAGATCAACGGCATCCAATATTCGCCGGATGTACAATGTAATGGCATGGATGCCACATGATGTTGAGGGGGTTCCTGTGTCTTTAGACTTGCATAAAGCAGTCGACACAGTGTATTGGCCATTCCTGTTTAGGGTTCTACATAATTATGGGTTTGGGTCGAATTTTGTGAAGTGAGTGAAGATTTTATACACGTACCCTTATGCTAGGGTTTGTGTGGTGGGGTGCTCTCACCGATATTGGCATTGGCAGGAGGCACCAGGCAGCGATGCCCGTTGTCTTCCCTGCTGTTTGCATTAGTGATAAAACTCCTGGCAGACCTCATGCAGGCTTGGCAAGCTTGTGCCGGCATTAACATCGCTGGGCAAGTGGAACTCATAACATTATACAAGATGATATAATGATGTATATAAGAGACCCCGGAAAATACCTGCAGAGGATACTAGTCGCGGTTCACCAGTTTGGGAAATATTCTAGCCTGCGTCTGAATAGTAACAAGTCTGACGTCCTCCCACTAACGGATATCACTTTATAATCAAGGAACATGTTCGGACTGAGATGGGCGCATTTACATATGAAATATCTAGGTGTCGAGATTGCCCAATCACCTGCTTTTGTTAAATCCCTTAATTATTGTATGGAAGGGACAGATAAGGGTTAGCTAGAGGCACCTCACACTACCATATGAGCTAGGAGGGTTATCAGCACAAGGCGCAGCAGTTACAGGAATTTGCGAAGCTTAGTTGCAGACAATAAAAATCTATACACAATAATAATAAAAGCAGGGAATATATACATATATACAGTTAACACATGTGAGTACAGTATGTACAAATAGCAGAAGGGAGAAGCAGATCTAGGGCTCAGTGTGTTTAGAGAGCATTCGACTTCAGCCAAGACATAATTTTGGGGACATCATTTGTGTCATGGGACATGATTAAGGTGCATGATAGGAACACACCGCTTCAAAAACTCCAGTTTTGCCAGGTTCGCTCAGCAGTGGCCTCAGTGTGATCTGAATACCCACAGGAACCGGCATCACACCTGTGTCTTAATTATGTAATGACCTTAGATGTGTAGAATAAATCAGCCGCCGCGTTCTATAAACTTGCACATTCGTCTTGGAGGGTGCAAACAATGAACATTAGGGGTGACTGGGAGAGGGATTTGGATGTTACTTTCACGAACACACATTGGCTGCAAATATGTAGATTAACAAGGCAGATATCATTAAACTCCAGGCACAGGCTGATACACTTCAAGGTCGTAAATAGAACACTTCTTAATCCAGCCCGCCTCTAGAGGCTGTATCCCACCTTGGAGGGGAAGTGTCCCAGATGCGAAATGCTGGATGCCGATATAAAACATATGTTGTGGGCATTATTGGAATACTGGAATAAGGTGTGCCATGCATTGGAGGAGATAGTGGAGCAGCGCATGACATGGGAACCTTCCACATGTGAATAGGCTGAACCCATTGAAGCGCAAATTGGTTAATCTTGGTCTTGTATTGGCAAAACAAGCTATTTTAATGTGATGGAAAAGCAGGGAAGCCCCCACACATGACAACTGGCTCTGCGATATGATCTGGGCAAATGATAGAGAGGAAGTGTATGCCAGCTTGGTGCCACCGACAAGTCGCCCGAGAGACATTTGGGGTGGTTTCCGACAATACTTGGCGCGTCAAAGTGTGGAGGAAGAAGGTGATGTAACTGAATCATGAAAAATAGCATGTACATGAATGTCAATGTCAGCAGATGTTTTCTGTTCTACCATTTCTGTTCTTTATCCACCTAATGAATGTGCATGATTTGCAATGCTGTACTCCTGTGCAAGTTAAATAAAGTAAAAAACAAAAGAGGCATTATCTAGAAAGGTGATCTGGGCGGAGGGCATGCCACGAGTGGGTCTAAAGACTGTATACAGATTAACATGGGAAGATGGAATCGGCCTTCCTGATGTCCGCAAATACTACTGGGCCTCTCAACTTGCAATCCCTACTGAGTGGTTATTTGATGGGCAAACCAAGGCACATTTGAGGCTAGAAATGTCCTTAATATAAGGGTCACCACGATGGCAGCAACTAAACTGATACTGCCAGTAAAGAAAGAAGTTACAAAAGCCATGGGGAGGATGGAAAAAACAAACGGGAGCTCTCCAAAACAGCTGTGTGTTTGACAAGGTGGGTCCCTGCCTTCATACAGTGCCTCTTATGACTTGAGGATCGACTGAATAAACATTCACTGCTCACTGCTTTATTGGGGGAGGGGAGACGTGGGAAGTTTATTACTTCATCCTCCATGGGAGGTGATGGTTTGAAAATTGGGACCTGTAATGTCCGAAATTGAAATGTCAGCGAGTAGGGGGATTCCTGAAGCGACATGGGGTGCAACTGGCCCTGTTAAAAGAAACTCACATGGTAAGGAAGGATTTGGAACTGCTGAAGAAGTGGTGTGGAGGGACGGTGGTGGGAGCATCCTACTCAAAGTATGCCAGCAGGGTTATGATCTGTGTGGCGGCAGGGGTTTCTATTCAGGTGATTAAGGTACTGACTGATGTCGGGAGGACGGTGGTTCTCCTTGGCACAATGAAAGGTAGAGATCTCTGTGTGATCAATTCTTATGCTCCCAACATAGACGATGAGAAGTACTTCCCATCGCTGATGCAGTTGGTGGGGGGATATCGGGAAGGGCGATTTGCGTGGGGAGGAGATTTAAATTGCCTCTTAGACCCCGGGCCAGATGGTACAGGGAAATCAGGCCTAATGAAGCAGCACAGCAGGCGGCATATGCTTTACGGAATCTTTACGGTCCACTCTGTCAGACTCGTACCTCTGCACCCTTACAATATATCTATGATGAGCTGTAACCAGAGAGGGGGGAAGGGAAGAAATGGAGACCATTTTAGAATCCATCATGTGTAATTGTTTAGTTGATTTTAAATGTTTTAATTTCAGGAAGAAAAGTTATGCAGATGAGACATCCAAGACGTGACCTATGAGCAATAAGGTCTAGAGGTTAGAGGCTAAAGCTGGAATGCTTTGATGAATCTTTGGGATATCCATAGAATGAGCGGAAATATACCTACAGACATACCACCTAAACATACGTGGAAGAGAGGCAATCCGGCCTCCATGATAGATTACAAAAAAAATCTATTAGTGAAGATGTAATCATTGTCTAGACCTCACAGTAGTGGACTGCGCTGTTAGCGATCACGCGATACTAAAGCCACCCTCCTCACCCATCATCTGTACACAGAGCATCAAACCAAGGATGGCAGTTGTTAGGGAGAATTCTCTGTTTAGGCTGAATTTCCTAACCTAGTGAGTCCCCCAGCAGCTTTGCTGGATTTTTGGGGTTTATTTTTTTCTCCTGCCAAGAGTGAGACTCTGTTACCCTCACTCTTCGACATGATTTGAGTGTGTTTCTTTGAATCTAGATGTGTTTAATGGGCTATGGGGTCTTTTACTCCATAGGGTTCATGTGTTTTTGTGATGTGTGTTACACAGCACCCTCCGTGCAGTAACACAGGGGTGTCATAGTGACCCCCCAGTATAGACTCCATACCCTGGGACTACTGTCTCCCAGGGCATGTAAAGTCACCATTGACTTTACTAGTCTTAAATTCTGAACAGAACCAGTACAAACCCTCATATTGTGGACGTACTGGCTGGGGCAATTCGATTGCCCCAGGGTCTGTTAGTCGAGGGGGCACGTCTCCGTCCCCCCCTGATCGAGTTTTGGCTGGTGGCAGTGGATACTACTTTTTATATTCAACCGCGAATATTTTCCTATGGGATTTCCCATTGTTTTAGGCTACTATCTTTATTTAATTATTTAAGGTAGCCTCGAACATACCGCAGGTTTATTTAATTAATATTAATTCTCCGGTTGGTATTTTTTGCCAAAACTTGATTCTAAAATGGCGTTTGTGTTCTCTTCTGTGACTCCAACCCAAGTCGAGCCCTTTGTTCCACTTTTTGGCAGGCTTCTCCACAGAAGCCCTCCAAAGTGGTGCCACTAAGTCTGGGGTACTTAGGAGGGGTGGAGGGGAATTTAGGCACCCTGGACTGAGTTGTCTAGGCAACTCAAGTCGCACTCCGTCCACTTAGCATGTTTGAATGACAGCTAGGCTGAGTGAATGGGGGTTTGCTGCATAAAAGCAGGGCTTTGGGGACTGGAACTTCAGAAGTCGCAACACAGGACCTAAGAATCCGACGAGGGAGAAGCTGAGCCGACCTGCCATGACACCACGACTGGTGGAGCCCTGCTGGACCGTCTCACCACTTTTCCCAACGACAGAGGAGATCTCCCGCCGGAGAGTCTTCTTCCTTTGACTGGTGGGGATAACCAGTTTCACCGTCTTTTCGCTTTCCCAACGTATTTCGTGGCCGCCTTGCCCGTGCTAAGCATCCCGGCAACCGGGATACCACGTTTTACCACAAGCGCGAGATAAAGGTACCACCTTTTACCGGAAAACTCTGCGGCTGGTTTCTGCCCTGGTAGTGCAACGACCTGCATCTTTCCTCCACGTCGAGATCTTCTCTTCCCCTGGACGACGCCGCAACTTGCAACCATTACCAGGAACAACTGCCACCGCCGGAGGATCCTTCCCACTTAAGGTACCGTGTCCTCCCCGGCTTCCCTTGCAACCGACTGTACGGGGTAGATTTAGCCCCCGGCTTTCGAACCTGGGTTAGCCTGGGACACCCTGGCTAAACTTTTCTAAGCCTCTCTAAACTCTTTTCTGAACCCTCTGCAAGACTTTCTAAGCCTAGTGTAACTGTGTGATCTTGGGCGCATTTGTGCTCTGCTCTCTCTAATAGTGGGCCCAGACTTTGGACTTTGGCTCACCAGTGACTTTTTGCTCTCTGCCTTGCTAATAGTGTTCCTGAATCGTAGAGTGGTGTAATCCTGCATATTCTGTCTTTTTCCCTCCCTTTTTCACGACTTTAGTAGAGTGCAATCTAGGTAAGCGCTCACCTCTATATGAAAATAAGTGGTGTCTTACTGTGATTTTCTAATAAGGGAAAAAGGGGTGTATATATCATAATAGTAACTGTGTTTAGAATATTTTACAATAAGAGTGCTGGAGTGTTTCAACTGTGTGTTTATAAATACATAATTATATACTTTGATACCAAAGCTCTGGTCAGTGTTTGCTTGTATTATTGTATCTGAGTGCCTATTGAGTATACTTTGCATACTGCCTAACTCTTCTTGAGGGAAGTCTGACTGCTCAGCCACAGCTACCAGGTAAATCTGGGTGTGTAGTCTTAAATCTTTTGCAGTGGTCCCTAAGGGAACTGCACAGGTTTCTGCCTAACAGCAGTCCTCCAAAAAATCAGAAAACAAGGAAACCGCTTCTGCCAAATTTCATCCCTCACCCCCTTCTGGATTCAAGGGAAGGAGATCGGGAGGCAGTGTTTTATTGGCCGTGAGATGCAGGCTGCACGCCTCCCATCCCTGTTTGTCTGCATGAAATCAAAGGTAGCTGGTGCCACGGCCATCAATGAAGAAGTGGAACACACCTACACATCACAGAAGCTCACCAACACTTTGAAAACAATGCCAGAGCGAAGCTCACCAACACATTGAAAACAGTGCTAGAGCGTACCAACAGTCCAGAAGAAATTGACACAACCATGGCAACCACCAAACAGCATAGCAGCCCGAGGGATGGGGGGGCAGCTTCACCATACGACTGTGTGGAGAGTTAATAGCTTGTAACATTAAAGCTGCACAAGGAAACTCTCCGAATGTGCAAAGAAGTTAAATTCCCCGAGACAAGTAGGTTTGCCCCTCCCGCACAATATGATGTTAGCCCGTCTGCCAAAATGTGAAGGGTTAACCCCCCCCCCCAAATCTTTGTTTATGTGCACCCGTCCTAATTATTGGTTTAGTACGTAATTGAACACTGCAGAAGCCAGCACTCGAACTAAGGTTGGCTGGCTCCCTGGCCCAACACTTCCCCACATGAAAGCGTGTACATGAAGCATGAAAAACATTGAGTCTACATTTGAGTAATTAGACAAAAGAAAGCGCACATTTACACATTACCAGCAACATTATAGGAACACCCGTGATTTGAGGATTAATTTTCCGAAAGGCAAATATTAGTTTGATCCTTGCACTTTGGCCAACTGAAATACATTTGCATATTTCACTTTCAGTGTGTCACTGAGCACATTAATGATTGCATCATTTATTTTATTGGTACCTTGCCTACGCCCCACAGTAAACCATTTTGAGGTACTTGTTTAATCGCTCAAGTCATTATCCTGCTAAAATCACTGAGCAATCTGTCACTGCAATATCTGGCCAAGCCTAGTGCCGCCTCACAGGAATAGCATAAGGAATAGCATATTTAATTGGGTATTTGAGGTGGGCGTGGAGTGCTGAAAGCCCTCACACTATCTTTCCCTTGCAGTCACCCACAACACCAAAGTTGAACACAAGATCAACCGCACCCTCAAAACCCTGCAATGATCCCCCTATAGAGCCAGGCACACCAAACAACCTAAATCTACAGAGAGACACACAAGTACAAGAACAGCTTAAACACACCCAAGCAAAAGACAGCTGGGAAACGCGACAAATCTAACAGGAGAATGGATAAGAGAAGATATGCAATCAAAACACACCATATCCCTCGGGCCAGAAACAGCCCCAATCAATTAGGATTTAACATTGTAACCCGCTCCGTTTACGAGCACCTGGAAGAGTCGGCTTCACCCTTGCCAAGGCAAAAAATTCCTAGAGCTGAAATTAAGTTCCCCAAATTATCAAGCCAAGGCGCGCTCTGGTTACAATTGGATCACCTGCTTCAGCACTTTATAAATGTACACAGAATAGGTCACGCGTCTCTCACCTTTGCTCTTAAGCATATTCTTGTGCCCTACCGGTTTTGGTTTCTTCTTCCCAGCCACTGCAGCCATTGTTGCAACTCCCCTCTTTCCCTTACTGCAACCAAACCACTTTTGATCCTAAAGACCATACATATGCTATGAGCTACGCCCTTTATTCACTTAGTTTACACTGCCCCACCTGGGCCCAATTTGAGGTTTCTGCGGCACAGGTGCGAGAGCTATGCCAAATGAGGGGGCTCGGCGTACTGGCAGATTCCGATTCCACTTTCACTCACTGTTCGGCTCCTTATGTGACATCATTCTTGGATGTGCAATCACTGGGCTTTAATTGGATCATCTTGCTATGCACCAAAGGACGTGTTTATAAACAGCGTTTACTTGGAATCAGGCACTGCTCTCCCGATAATACTCCAAATAGTACATTTCACTAAACTTAAAGAAGCCTCATCGAACCAGACTCATGAACGTTATGCGCACCGAAGATGCCGGCAGCAGCGCCAGCCTTCAAATGGCTGCTGCTTGGGCTAGAAACGAGATCACTCCGTGACTAAAGTTTGACAGGAGTTTAAGTGAAAAATAGCATTGATGTCTTATGTCACCAAAGCGCCAAAACCAAAATTGAGTTTAGTAACAAAATAGTTCGAAAATACCAGAAAATGTAAACAAGGGTACACAAACTGGATTAAGTTTTACAAATCAACTTTATTCCAACGGAACACATTTTACAGATACTTATTTCCTATCAAGATTGTTTCTGGGAAATGATACATGCTATAGATCAAAGCTCATTGAGAAATACTGTGAACCCAATATCTGAATCAGAATGGACGAAATATTACACAGAAATATACTCCAATTCAGGTAAATGTCCTCTCCCAATTCTTTTTCAGATAACCAAAATTGGCCCATCTTTTTGGACTAGGAGGACATTAGTTTAATTACTAAAGCTAGAAGAGCCCCGGGTCTGCATGGGTTCTAAGGCCACTTTAAAGGGTGATCCGGAGATGTTGGCCAAGGTATTACCCCAACTCTTTGAAAAAATCATCAAGAGGAAATACTTTCCGTCCTAATGGCAGACATCTAATATTGTTCCCATTCACAAGAAGGGAGATAGGCTAAATCCCTATGATTACAGACCCGTAGCTCTATTGTACGTCTCCAGATAAATATTTGCCTCAATTATATTGGGTGAATTAAACACCTGGATGAAACATTACGAAGTTGAACGTAAGGCCTGCTGTTCCAGTCACCATGTTATATCATCGTCTAGGAACTCAAGTTCAAATTAGACTCGACAGGAACAGGGCTTGACTGCTTCTCTCCAAACACACTGTGGCCTACGGCAAGGTTGTGTCTTGGCTCTGACCTTCTTTAATTTATGCATAGCATATGCCCAGCCTACTCTTAACTACTCTTTAAAAAACGGTCTTTTACCGTCTAGGGAATTATTAGGGTCTAGAAATAAATCTTCCTTAATGACTAAGGATTGTTGGTTTTGTAAACAAAAACAGGGATCTTAGAATGCCTTAAACACCTATTCGTGGAGTGTATTTACCTAACACAGAAACAAATTCTCTATTTTATCAAATTTGTTCATGACGCAGACACTCTTCAGTCCAAATGTTTTTGGGAAAGAAATTTAAATGGCAGACATAAATCTCTAATCGTTGCTTCCATATTATATATTCAAACTATTTTGGGCATAAATTAGCACCTGACAAATATGCACAGGCACTTTATAGCTGCATGATGTTTTATTATGTATTTCGGATGAAATCTTACCAATTAAGTAAAATGTTTCTTTCTTTTTGTCCTCTTTTTACTGCAGTTAATATAAAATAGGATGATTTCACTATTTGGTTTTATTTCTTTGTCATAACAAGATCTGTTGTTTTAACTTAATTGTTTGTCCATACAAGTATTGTGTATTAATGTTATATATGTCTTTTGTAAGGGTTTAAATAAACCACATACAAATAAAACATTAAAAAAAAATATAATATTGTAATCACTTTTAAAAGCTATGATCTGATATGTGTGTTTGTGGTGAATGCTTACCCAAAACATCCAGTTGTTTAATGGCCATCACGTTCATAAAGTCGCTTGCACAGACGTCTTCCAAATAACAAGATCTGAAGAAGAAGATTTTATCAATTGATATTTTTTCATGATCTTTATTTATTTTATTTCTTACCTATTGTGATTGTATTGTTTGATTAGCTTGTGTTAATTGCTGTGATGAAGAACCAAATATCTAGGTAATACAAAAGGCAAAAAAGGTAATCAAAAGGCAATACAAGTTTTGACTTCTATTTTTGTAACCTTTTTATTGTACTGAGTCTATATAATGAATGTATTGGACAATAATTGTTGATCATATTTTGAAAAAAATAATTCATTTTTATTGTTGTGCGGCAGTGCCTGGAGTTATCTTTTGATTACATTTAACACTCTCCAAGAATCTTGTAAGATTTGCAAGCCTGCCTGGACTCTCCACTTTTCTTTTTAACTGCAGCACTGATTATTCTTAATGAAAAACTATTTGTGAATGGTAGCTAAAATAAAATAGCCTGTATGCTTTAGTAACTGTTGGTTTATTTTTTATCTTGCACTTAATTACAGGTTTTTTTGCATGAAAAATGTCGACTCCTATGATGTCATCAGCGTCAAATGTCATGTGAATTTACTTATGCTCCCGGCAGTGTCAAAGGTCATGTGATGTCTATTACGCTAAGCCTGGCATTTTGATAAATTGATATCTGGGCAGCCAGGACAGCAAACCTGGCAAAAGTGTGTGAAATGCTACACAAATTGGGGAAAACCAAAATCTGATTTCCTATTCCTCATTAATTAATCTTTTATAACGTCCATAAAACTGGAGACCAGACTCTAAGCGCGGACCGGCTTTCGAACCTGTGTTGTTCTGCGTTGTCTTCCTTACAAGATAAACCTGTTGCCCTGAGCTATCCTCCCAGCATTGTCATCCTGTCATTGGACAGTTCTTACTAGGTACGGTGCTGGTGACTGAATAGTGGTGTGTTCCAACTCTTCTTCTGATTATTGTGATGCCTTCTTTAAGTCTGCCTCAGACCCCCTCAACCTTATTGATCAGTATATGTTAACAAGGTTCTAGCAGGCTGCAACTGTCCTCACATTTAATAGCAAATGTCAACCTTTTCAACAAAAATACAAAATTACCTAAGAAAGCAAAGTCCCAAAAACACCTAACCAAAACATTAAGACCCTAGGTAATGTCATGCATGCAAAGATGCACAAACAACCCTCCTGGATGCCAGCCTTCCAAACACACATGTACCCATTTCCATTCACATCTGTTATAGTAAATAAACTCTTAGTTAGAACTCCGACTGCTAGCACAATCTGCATCCCCTTGAATGCCCCAACATAAAAAGCTAAATCTCAGAACATATCGTGGCCACACAACAAGCTCTACCCATGGAAAGCAATCTTGTGACCTTTTCAAGATCTAACCATTCATGTCCTCTATCATATACATGTGCCTTTAATAGTCGGTGTGGAAGTGCCGGGGCAGCCGTTGCAGCCGTTGCACTGTTCCCGGCCTCGGTTCCATGGCGTCCGTGGGCTGTTCCCGGTCAAGTCCAAAACGGGGTGGCGCTGGAGGGGCTGGCCCCTGGCCTTGCGAGTGGGTTAACCGGCTGCAACCACCCTG